>NC_031976.2:6792130-7392130 GCF_001858045.2 Oreochromis niloticus | reverse complement strand
AGTAGATGGCAACAATTCACCAAAACACATTCAGCAGCAGTTCCCAGATTTCCATTGTTCTATTCAGAGGTTACTGACCTCAGATTAGAGGCTTGCAGGTTAGTATCAGTTTGACAGGCTGCTAAAGCTGGAGGAAGTTGCTGCTGGGTTCTTAATGGGATCATATTAAAGCCATTCAGCACCATTTCTGATCAGGAAACAAGCCTATGATGAATAATAAATAACAGGCTGCATTTGTGCCTGGAGCGATGACATCCCATCATTCCCCCATGAAGGTGTGTGTTGTTATTGTTGGAGATGCGGCCTGTATTTCAGCAGAAAAGAACCACAGGAACAGCTTCCCAGCTACCCCTGGCTGAGTATGGGCCATCTGATTTTCCTGTGAGTTTAAACCTAATTCATTTACTTCTTCTGCACCAGTTGCACCATTAAAGTCTCCTCTGATGTACAGGCAGAGATGGGAAAGCATAACCACTCATCTTTTTATTCTGTCACAGTACACTTGTGTTGGCGTTGCTTTGTGAGCTTAAAATCTACACCTAGCCATGACATGTTACTTGGACATGATCCTGAAGTGAAGCCTAAATTAAAAACACTCATGATTCATTATATCGTGTTCTGGAAATAATGTCTCTAGCAAATAAAACTAGTAATCTGTGCAAAGCTCCCAATTTTTCTCTGTAATAATTTGTTAATGGATTCTGCGACATCATTCCCATCTTTTCATTTAATGACAGCTGCTCAGCTCTGTGACCTCTGTGTCTCTGACAGCTGGTGACTTCTGGTGTGGAAAAAAACCCAAACACAAAACTGTTGAAATCATCTCCAAACTCTGTTCTGAACACCTAAATGCTTTGCAAGGAAGGGCTAATTGTTATCATGCAAATATAAAAGCAAAAAACAGCCTTTTGACTTAAGTGGATGCTTTTATCATTAGCAGTTCTAGACTTTTCTAAAGCCTTATAAGCTTTTCCTGGAGTAATAATACACAGCAGTAATTTTATGTCAGTTTTGGTCACTACATTCAATGACTACATCAATCTTGAATTTACATCCACATAGAAAAGTCTTCACATTGATTTAAAAGTGTTGAAGTCTTAATCTAAATATTGAGTCCTTTGTGCTGTAGATGTGATACACTGAGCAGCAAACAGATGCTCTGAGCCATTTCTGAAAATAAAGGCAATTTTGAAATTTTTAATTCACCTGAAGTAGACCATAAAATGTTGCAAAATCATAAATTCTTTCAGATCTTTTGCATGTTTAATTTTATTGCAGGCTTAATTTAAATGGATAACTGTTGCTGTCCATCAGTCGTCCTATCGTATTTCAACTGTTTATCGGGGTCCAAGCTGTGGGGCTCTACAGCAGCTCTGACAGAGCTCCTCACCACATTTCTGAGGGTGAGCCCCAGAGGAAACTCATTCCGGCTGCTTGAATCTCTGATCTTATTCTTTCGGTCACTGCCCACAGGTCAATACCGTAGCCGAGTGTAGAAACGTAGATCGACCAGTAAATCGACAGCTTCACCTTTACGCTGAGCTTTCTATTTACCACAACAGAGCAGTGCAGTGTCCGCCAGTTTGCCTTTCAGTTTCCTGCTCTGCTCTTACCCCACTCATGAACAAGACCCTGAGATACTTGAACTCCTCCGCTTGAGGCAGCAGCTCATCTTGGAGTGGGCACTTCACCGTTTTGTCTCTGGGAAACAATGGCCTTGCTTCTGTAAACACTCAATGGCCAAAACCCCATAATGAAAAACTGAATGTTTATGCAAATTCATTACACAACTTGACAAGAGATTTAGTCTGTTGTGATGTTGTTTGCTTTAATTACTCTTGAGATAAATCTAGAGCTTTATTGTGACATGTGTATGCAATGCACCTGTTCACATAAAGTCCCACAAATCAGACACACTGCTGGCCCTGTGCTGGCCCATGTGTGGATCACCTCTGGCAAACCAGATCTGGGCCACCAAAGGGCCGTCATTCGTTGTGGTATGTGGGCCATGTGTAAGTTGTGTGATGCCTGGGCCAGTGGCAGACACACTGCTGGCCCAGAACAGTTTCAGCTCTGGCCCGAGATGTCAGCCTTAATAAATAACAACATGTGCCGGAACATAATAGTCCAAAAGTAACATGGCGAAACTCTGTTCAGACAGTGAATGGACTGATTCTTATAAAGCGCATTTCTAGTCTCCCGAATAACTTAAAGTGCTCTATACAACATCCTATGTTCCCCCACTTTCTTTAAACTGAGTACTTTCTAACTACATTCATACTCTTGACATGCAGACTGGAGGAGCCAGGGATCGAACCATTAACCTTCCAAGCTTTTGGTGACCTCCTCTACCTCCTGAGCTACAGCCACCCAGCTGTAAACCATAGCAGTATAGTATTGCAACATGGTATTTGGGTCTTCCAAATAAAATGGGAAAATAGGAACATAGATAGTGCCATCATGGCCAGACCTGGCCCACATCTGGTTGACATACACCCTGCCATGATACCAGTCAGTCACAAGTGCCAGGTTGATGCCGGATCCGGGCCAGACCTGTTTTCCATGAGCCTAGGCCACATAAAACAAACCATGATTGGGCCAGATGTGGCATGCCATAGCATAGCATAGCATCTTTATTTATAATGCACTTTACATCCAACAATGCTGTCAACAGTGCTACAAATATAAAACAAAGAGAAAACAGTTTAAATAGAGACATCAACAAGTCCTGCTGTGCTGAAAGCCAAGGTATGTTTTAATAGATATGTTAATAGATATGTTTTAAGACGTGATTTAAAAACAGATAAGGAAGGTGCCTGTCTAACATGTAAAGGCAATTCATTCTACAATTTTGGTGCTGCCACAGCAAATGCCCAGAGGGGGACCGGGTGCTGCCCGGTCCCCTCTGAGCTTACAATTAGTCCTGGGCACACTCAGGAGGACCTGGTCTGCCGACCTGAGGGACTAGTATGGTATGTATGGATGAAGAAGCTCAGAGAGGTACAGAGGGGCAGCATTGGACAAACATTTAAAAACAAATTAAAGCAGCTTAAAATGGATCCTAAAATGCACGGGCAGCCAATGAAGTGAATATAAAACTGGGGTGATATGCTCGCATCTACGAGTGCCAGTTGAAAGATGTGCAGCAGCATTCTGAACTAGCTGCAGTCGAAAAACAGAAGATTGAATCACCCCATAATAAAGAGAATTACAGTAATCCAGCCGAACGGTTACAAAGGTATGGATTACTGTTTCAAATTGCTGTCGCCCAAAAAAGTGCTTAACTTTGGCCAGCTGCCTCAGATGAAAGAAACTAGACCTTACAACCGACCCGATCTGGCTTTCAAGCTTAAGTTCAGGATCCATTTTAAAACCCAGATTTACAATCTCTGGTTTACAAAATGATTTCAGGGTTGCCATCACATAAACAGTGCCATGTATGCCAGGCTTGGCCCACATCTGGATTACATACTTACCATGCCAGAAGTCAGCCAGGAATGCCGGCTTGACACCAGATCTGGGCCAGACCTGTCTGCTATGTGGGCTGACCAAGAATCAGTTTAGAAATCCTTTGCAGAGGTGTGGGAAGCTGTTAAAAGCAGCACTTCATCAGTCAGTTCCTTAAGGTTGAGAAGCTACGTGGGAGGCACGTTAAAGATGGGACATGAGACAGTCCACTTGGAGTTTTTCAGATAGCATTTAACTCTGAGACCATGACCATAAAGATTCTTTCGTATAATGAGATGGAAATGGAGCTCTTTGGGTCAGAACGCCAAGCTGTGCTCATATGTCACTAAAATAACCCTGTACATGCTGACTGATCTGACAACAGACAAATCTGTCCTTCAATTTTTGTGTCTGAGCTCATACTTAGATCAGTATTTTTATTCTTTTCATTATGGCTTATCAAGTGCAGATTTGATGGCCCCAATGGGAACACTGGGCTCACTTTGAAAGGTTTATGCAGTGACCGTGCAGCTGTTAATTGCCTTGCTGTGCTCATTTATTGTTCACATGGTTTGTGGTGAGATTTCTAGTTGACTTCAGTTATGCTGCACACAACTACTTTGTGTCTTTCCTTCTGACGTGACCCATAATGCAAGTCTTTGCACGTGCGACATGTCAGGTAAATTAAAGACCCACTGTGATGTACATGCAGTATTAATGTCAAAGTTGCTCCTGGGAGCATTTCTGCCAATTCCACTCCTGTCCAATCAGTTGACTCCGTGTGCATCGTAAGAGCCAGACCTCAGGGGGTCAAAGTGGCTGTCATTCGGAATGAGTTTACTTCAGCGCTCGGTGGAACATTTTTGTCATAATTGCATCTCTGTCAGAGGAAAACAAGCATTACAGGAATGTTTGGGACCTTTTTTTTTTACCAGCCTTGTTAATAGCTGATAAAAAGCTGACTAATTCCGTCTGCTTTGTCTTGAGGAGCTCAAAATTGAACTCTTATGAGAGTCAGTGATCCTGTTAATATATTCACACCTCCTGTTATCATGTTGCATTCATGGTTCATAGTGGCTGTGGCCTATTTTTGAAAGCTTATTTCCCTTCAGACTCTGTCTGAAATTTTTCTCTGAAGTGAAGTGATGAATTTTGTAATACTGTCCTTTGTTGTTTCTGCATGCAGCCTCTCTATAAATGGAATCAGATGAGACTTGGTAGGCACGCAGTTTCTCCCACATAACATAATCATGCAGGCGAGTAAAGATTGTACTGAACATTGGCCTTAGAGGTATGAATGTGTTGAACACTATCTTTACGATTCAGCAACTGATAATTCTGACATAATATTATAGTAATTTAGGTTTCAGTGTGTTTATGTGAGACTTGGTTTTGCATTGTCACTGAGTGCAGATGTGTCTCAGCAAACAGACAGCGAGTTATCATGCTGCCGGTGGTGCTAAAAAAAGCGAAAAAATTATGGTACAAACATTATATAACAGCTCCATCCTCAAAGCTATGTCTGCCTTCATGTGTACCTGCAGCTCATACAGGTTTAACATTTAAGTTTTAGCCCAGCGGTCCCCAACCTTTTTGCGCCACGGACCGGTTTATGTCCGACAATATTTTCACGGACCGGCCTTTAAGGTGACGCGGATAAATACAATAAAATAAAACCAGTACTGGTACCAAAAACAGGAAGATTTATTCATAACACACGGGAAAAGAAAAGACCCAGGGAAACCGAGTTAACAATAAAAACAATGAAAACCGATGAAAACCATAAATTTCACACCCGAGCCTCAACTCTCGCGGCCCGGTACCAAATGACTCACGGGTTGGTCCCCAACCCTCCCAGGTCTCAGAGGGCAAGAGTCACAGACAGCCACACGCTCTCAGATCAAAACGCTCTGGCCAACTTAGAAGCAGTCTACTCCAGAACCTTCATTTTGCTTTTTTTCCTAAACAAATCCATTCAAAGGTGGACTTGCTGGTGTGTTTCAGTCCGTGGTCATGCTGCATAACCCAAAATTTTCTGGTATAGAGCAGAATTCTACCTCTGCATTACAATTGCACACACCTGCTGCTATATATTTTTAGTATTTTTAGTATTTTTAGTATTTTCTTTAGCACTATTTATATTATTTATATTACTATTACTGCTGCTACAGTCTTATGCTGCATTAAAACAAAAACACTTACCAACCACAACCTGGGACTACGTCAAGTAGACTAGTACACTACTTTCCAGGGCGCACTGTGGAACACTTTATTATATGTTATGTGTAGGTCCTGTCTTGTTATATCCTGTATGTTACCTAAATGTTGTGCATCTGCACTTTATTGTTGTCTATGTCTACGCATGGGACAGTGTGAAACGTAATTTCAATTCCTTTGTATGGCAAGTACATCTGAAGAAATTGACAAATAAAACTGACTTTGACTTTGACTTTGACTTCATGGTTCCATCAATTACAGCAAATCCTCCATGTCCTGAGGTGGCAAAGCAGCCCCAGACCATCACACTACCACCACCATGTTTGACTGTTGCTATGGTATCCCTTTTCTGAAATGCTTTTAGTTTTACTTTAGATGTAATGGGACTTAAAGTTCAGCTTTTGTTTTGTCAGTCCACAGAATATTTTCCCAAAAGTCTTGAAGATCATCAAGATGTCACAAATGTGAGATTTGTGTTCTTTTTGGTCAGCAGTGGTTTTCACCTTGGCACTGTACCTAACAAACTGACAGGAACATATTAAACCCAGATGTAGATGAAAAAAAAGATAGGATTACAGCTGTTACACACATTTTAATCAGATGTTAGTTATCTTAGGGCTGGGTATCGATTTCAATTTCTATAACTGATTCGATTCAATTGAATTTTTAGTCAGTCAGAAATACTATAATTCTGATCATTTATCAGTACATATCTATATTTTCATATCTATGAATAAAAACAAAGCTGACACTTGTGAGACTTCATCAGAGATGTAAGCATCGCAGCAGATGCCTTTGTGTCAAAGTAACTGAGGATAAAACAGAGAAAAATATGAAGGAGATTTTCCTGGCCTGGCTTTTTATAGCAGTTAACCTTAAAATATTCTGCAGTAGAACAAAAACAGAAGAAAACATGAATCAACATATGAACATTACCTGATGCTGCTGAAGTGAAGCAGAGCAAAGATACAGAGAGAGTCACAGCTAAGTGTTTTGCAATTTGGCATAATTTTAAAAAGTTTACATTTCTTCTATATTGAACAGCAGACATGAGGCTTTCTTGTTGGAGGTCAAAAGGTGAGAGATGAAAAAAAAAAAAAAAACCCCGCCGCCGACAGCGCTGTACACAACGGTAGACTGGTGTGTAATAAGCAAGCGAACTGTTCTTGAAGTACACTGAGAGCGAGAGAAAGGCTGTGCAAGAAGTGTGATTTTATTGTGGTGGAAGCAAAATTGCCAAAGTAAGTTTATCAAATGTGAAGCGTAGTTTTCATCTTCTTTGGCGGCTGGTTCAGTGAATTTTAGTCGGAGTGACGAAAACTGCTGCTTCAGAATCTGTGAGATGTCGGCTTCCAGCACCCGATGGCATGTCTGTTTACGAATCCGTTTACCTCCTCTCATTTGCTGTTTTAGCTGGGAAGGGGGAAAGGGGGGAAACCAAGGACTGAAGGAAAACAACAAGAGAAGGAAGCTGGAATGTTAGCATAAAAAAAAGGCCAAAGGTGAAACCGAGACTTGACTAAACTGGGCAAACTCAAGCAAAGCTAAGCCACCAAAACACAGGGAAACCGGAACATGCGACCTGGACGAGGGAACTGGAACATGATGCGAGAAACACAGACAACCCGACAAAGGACAAAAGAAAACACACAATATAAGCACATGAGGGTCATTAGGGAGAGAGGAAACACATGGGAACACTGCTGGGATGAACAGACCTAACGACACAGAGGAAGCAAAATTAAACACACTGAACACAGGACCAACACTGTGAAAGTAAAACAGCAAACCCTAAGACAAAGACTAATTTACACAACTTGACAGAGGAGCCAGGAGGAAAGAATGCTCAGGGAAACTAGACGGACTAGTCACAAAGAGTGGAAACGCAGAAACAGTTAAGGGAGATGAGACGCAGCGAGAGGGGGAGCGAGGGATACGGAGAAAGAGAGAGACATGACGGCCTGGGGACAACGTACATGCCAGCACAATACAGACACGGAGTGATAACACGAAAGGAATATGTAAATGGAAAAGGGAGACGAGACATGGGCATAACTTAAGAGACATACACAGAGGACAGATTAACACAGGAAATTGACAAGAAAACATGGATCATAAAACTAACTAAACTTAACACTTAAATATTTCCCCAAAACAGCAAAAAAAAAAAATCAAAATGACGAAAGACAGTCAAACGACCCAGCACCGTGACAAAAGATCTTCCTCTGGAAGCAATACTAACTTCTAAAAAGTTACAAACACAGTTAAACGCGCAAAATAATGTAATAACCGATCATCCATCCTTTGCCCTTATGTCTAGGAAGTCCTGGAGTTTATTACATAAAATATCTTTTATTTTAAAAGACACTTTGGTTTTTCTCTTATTTTATTGTACATTTCAAGTGTTGTTAGTGCGCATACTCAGGAACTAAAAATGAATTCCCATATTCAGAAGAATTACATGTCAAATGCTGCAAACTCACAAGAGGCACCATCTGTATTGTGAAGTGCTACTTTCTGCTGCATAGTTTTGAAAAGAGTAAGTGACTCAGTTTTTGCCTAGAAGAGACAAGTGTTCAGGAAAGCAACGGTCTAGAGTTTGAGTCCCTGCAATATCAGTTTTCCTCCTGCCTCTAATGCATCTTGAAAGTGATGTTACACCAACCTGCTGCCAGGAAACATCATCTCCCTATGAAACTTTTCAATTTGGAACATCTGCAGTTTCTAAAGCATCCAAACTGTCTTCACACTTTGAAACGGTGCCATTAATGCACTCCAGCACCCTGCTGATCTCTCACAACCTCTGCAAATGTTTCATCTGCTGAGAAGCCTGTGATGCTCTAAAATTACACTTCCAAACCTAGTGAGATTTTTTCATGTTGCTGCCTCAGGTATTGTGTATTTGGATTTTGGACTAGTCAAACAGCAGGCCGGCACAAGCTGTCACTGCATCACCTGAGTCAGTGCTAACTAAAATTAAAGGAAAATGCATTTGCACAAGTTTCAGCAAGCTTCTGTTTTGAGTCTTCCTTGTTAAACCTGAGCATAAAGTTTCCAGTGTTCACCTTTATGACTGTTGTGTCTGGGAGAAGACTCTTTGAACTGCACAGACTCAATGATCTATAACTCTGTACTCCGACTGCCTCATCTTCCAGCTCTCGAGTGCCGTTTCCCTGGCTTTGCTCATGAGTTGTTAAACGAAATGCATTTGATGTTGAGAGCTGTCAGACCCTGGTGTGATATTCATGTCTTGGATATACACCTGCCTCTTTCATATAGAATCCATTTAATTAGGAATTGCAAAGCAAACTTCACCTCGACCAACTGCCTTCTGATGGGTATCACATAGTGTCACGTATTCACGTAATCACGTAGCTTATACAGTTCAGAGGAAGGGACGCCTGGAGCCGTGGCTGTTCTTAATCTAAACTTTTCCTGATTAAGTTGTTTAAAGGGATTCGACACCAGATGTCTCACGTGTGGAAGTCCAGAGTGGCGGCGCTGAAACAACGTCATCCGTCTCCTTCCATTGCCGCTACCATAATAAAAACTACTGCTTTCATCTTAAGGTTACTTGCTCAAACAGATGCTTGCACAAAAGACCTATGAGGCTGCTTTCCACTCTCATTACATACAACTTAGCAGATGTTTGGAAAAAGTCGTGTTTGTCAGAAAAGGGAGCCAGGGGAATGGCATTCAGATAGTACCAGATATTACATGCATGGTTGCTTATGTCTGTGTGAAATGACCCAGACCAGAAAGAGACACAGTAGTGTGCTTGAGAGCACTGGAGGACAGAATACAGGATTCTGTTTGGATCTTAAAAAGCTATTTCAGAGCTGCTCCTAAAAGACAGTTTGATAAACTACTGCAAAAACATGTAGTAACAAAAGTACCCACTGTATAAACTTCATAATGGTCGCTTAAACCAATATATCTTTTCAGCTTTGCTATTTCTCTCAAGCTATTAAGGTGGGATGTTGGGAAAAATGAATTTATCTTTATGCAAGCTGTCTGCAGTGGTCTATAAACAGAAATGTGCAAACTGCAGACCTCAGAGTTTATTCAAAGATGTCCGATCAAAGGAGACTTAAAACAAAAACGCAATAATGACACAGCAGAAAGATTTGTTACAAATAAACTACAGCAGAATGACTTTGCTGTCTAATTCAGGAGTGCTGAATAATAGCTCCAAAAAGTTTTTAATAATAATGATAATACTACTACTACTACTACTACTAATAATGAATATTCAGATGTTCCTCCTTGAATGACGGCCAAAATTTCTCCTCCATTTCAGACAGTCCTCACAAACACAATTATCAAGTGTAATGAGGCTGAAGCCATTCTCATGGAAATGTAGCTCTCCTTACCTCTTCTGTTGTGACCTATTCAATGAGCCTTGTAGGAACTCGAGATTAGTGGAAAAACTCAGACTTTTCACCAAAGCAGGAGGAGGGAACTTATATAAAAAACACCAGCTCTTATTAAAAATATGTAAAAAGAGAAAGAAATGCACAAATGTTTAACAAAAGCACTTCTACGGAATAATGCATGTCTTTAATCCTGTCTTCCTTCTCTCACCCTAACTGATTGCGGCAGATGGCCCCGCCCCTCCCTGAGCCTGGTTCTGCTGGAGGTTTCTTCCTGTTAAAAGGGAGTTTTTCCTTCCCACTGTCGCCAAAGTGCTTGCTCATAGGGGGTCACATGATTGTTGGGTTTTTCTCTGTATGTATTATTGTAGGGTCTACCTTACAATATAAAGCGCCTTGAGGCGACTGTTGTTGTGATTTGGTGCTATGTAAATAAAATTAAATTGAATTAATGAAGCTCTCGCTTACTATTTCTCCTTGTTTGTATATTTATAATTTTTCAGTGGCCTTGTAGGACATTATATACAGGCAGACATAAAAATATACCTGTAGGTATATGTGGTAAACATTATATATAATATATAACACATAACGTCATATAATTTTTTTTAAATGCTTTAAAAACATAATTTCAGGTGTCTTCAAAACCTCACACCATTAGTCACTCCACCCTCACAAGGTGGAACTTATATAAAAAACACCAGCTCTTATTAAAAATATGTAAAAAGAGAAAGAAATGCACAAATGTTTAACAAAACATTCTTGCCTTCTTCACCTTTCAGAATAAAATGAACCAGATATTCTTTCTAATGACACCAGAATTATTACTGTGTACCCTCTCAGTTAAACATCGCTGATAGGATCTTGTTTATGGCTCTATTTCCACAATCAGATAATCTCAGAACATCTCAGTTGCACTGAGCCAACAAAACCGTGATCCATTTGGAGGTCGATGAGAGCCGGCTGCTATTAGGAAGGCACTGTTCTTCACTGTCTTCTGATGGGTGAGAGGAGGGAGCTACAGTATTCACTGTCACATCTGTTTTCTTGGATGACTAATCTCGCTACAGGGTTTCTGAGTAACTCTGTCCAGCACGCCGTCTCTCAATAAGGACCTAATGAGGACTTTGGTTTGCAGTCGGCCTTTTCCTATCGAGCTCCTTTGAAGGAAAACAGGAAGCTCACAATTAGCTGTCCAATTGCCTGCTTTTTAAATCTTCATTCATTCAGCAGCTCATTCCATTTTGTGGTTACAATACGGTTATTTTCTGGGTAGAACTAAAAATGTAAAATGTTTGAAGAAGCCTCTGCAACCCTGTCTTCATTGTAAGTTCATTTATTCATTTCTTCTATTTGCTGCAAATGCAGAATTTATGTTTTGGTATATTTTCAAGCCAGAAATGATTAATGTCTTCTTGCCCACATTGTGCTGCTGACATTTCTGAGATAAAGCTTTAATTTAAACAAGTTTCTGTTTATAATGTAACAAATCCATAATAAGAGTTTGTTATTATCATCATTGTGTAACATTCTGTCAGTCCTACACTTACAGAACCTTGACCACATAATCCCCCTCATCAATCCAGTCCTGGGAAGGGCTTCCCACATTGGGTCCCATCCTGCTTTAAGCCTTTGGTCATAATCCTACAGACTACGTGTTTGAGCCACAGAGGACTCTTAACCTATTTTTTTTTAGTTCAAATAATCTTTGGAAGAAACCCTGAGCTGCTGAGGGGGCCAGTGATGCAACGATGTCAAGCACTTTAGATCAACAGAAACGATACAGCAGAGGACCACTCAGTGTACAAGAGTTAGCCATGCTGTGTTTTAGGGAGACAAGGTTAAGGTGGAATGATGCCATTGCCTTTAGCCAGCTGTAAATGTCAGTGGCGATCAGGAGCTACTAACACAAATGCAACCATGCAGCGAGAGCCATAAACAAGTCCTCCGCTTCCAGAGAGTGAAGGTCTGAATAGCAACAAGTTGTTGAGTTGAAGTAATGCCTTCAACCACTGTTCAGAAAACCAAACACATCATCTGTCTTGTATGTACAGTATTTATAATATTTATATTTCTGTTTTTTCTCCCACTGTTGATGATTATGCTTGTCTGGGTTTATAGACTGTGTTATGGAAAGATATGAAAAATAATATTGCTTTCCTGTTTATCTTTTACTATTGACATTCCTCACTGGTTATGGTCACCTTCTGCTCAGCTACTTTATCACAGCTGTGAGCAGTGACAGCTCTTTTCTTCCTTTAATAACATTCAAAAACATTGTTTAACAAATACGAACGTAGATGGGCTGCAGACGCCTCCTTCTGCCCTGCCAGCGCCACAGTGTCTCTCTCTCTCTCTCTCTCTCTCTCTCTCTCTCTCTCGCTGACAAATTATACCTTATAGCTGCACCATATTCACTATGATGAGTGAATTTGAGAAGCCAAGCCATTTTTGTCCTATAATAACATCTTCCTTTAGTCAGCTGAGTCATTTGGTTCCTGTGGGTTCTGTAGTCGTCTGTTGAGGGAATAATTTCACATTTTTTTGAGGTAAATTTACTTTCTTTCATACCAACAGTTACCAAAGATGATTTTTACCTCTATTGTTATGTAAGGAAGGCTAAATATGAAACTATTGCAATGCTGAAATCATACCCAGTGTGTCCTTGAGCTTAATAGAAACTCCCACTCGTCAAATGGACGTCCTATCTTTTTATACTTTGGTTGATTTTTACTGATTATACAAATGTAAACAGGCAGAGAGAACAAGTTTAGCTATTTTGACATTCCTTATTTCTACTTAGCTAAGGCTCGAGTCACACAGGCCAACCTGTGAGGCCGTTCAGTGACTCCCTGGTTGGTGAGTGGCTGAAGGTTTCTGGCAGTTGCTGGATGAATACCAGTTCCAATACCAATGCTGGTACTGGCATTTAATGGGCTGGACTGGAGTCATCACAAGGCTGACTCTGGCCCCCGGGCCTTATGTCTGTGGCTGAGCCAGTTGAACGTCATTAGCATAATGCCGTGAGAGTAGTCGAATGTTTACAATTGAAAACTTGGATTTCAAACAACTTTCAGTAGTTACAGTTACAGACATTTAAGTTGCCCATTACAAGCTTACAGACCTCTGACCCCATATTAATGACCTCATTACTCAAAAGCAGTTCTTAATAATGAAATATGACAGACCTTTGACTGAGTGATTTGTTAACATTTCATAACAAAAATAACATTAGCTATAACTTGTAAACACTTTATAAAGGGTCATTATAATTGCAGCAACTCTGAAGTGCAGGTTCAACCCCAGCTCTAAGTCACCCACTGCACAATCAAAGGGAACTATAAAGGAGAACCATAGACTACATAAAGATTCCTGTTTATCATGTTTATATATGTATGGGTTTGTATACATACATAGATTTTGGAGAACATACAGTTCTCCACAACTAGGAGCTAATCCGACCCTCCCCCCTCTCTCGGGATTGCACTGCCATCTGCAAACACTGTTGAGCCATATGAGCGTCTGAAGGGAAAGAACGTAGTCTGGTGTTGCTTCCACAGCTGTCGAAAACACAAGTCTCAGCCACTGCAGCAGAACTGAAAAGCTCCAAGTTATCAAAAAAAGATAAAAATACACCACAAATGCCTTTGAATGATAAGTCTTAATAAACACAGGAGTGTGGTTTCTCAGACTCACTGGTCTCAGGGGTTTTCAGCCAGTGCTCATTTTTATGAATTTGAACAAAAAACAAAATATCACCAGTATTGATGTGTGTCATCATGGTGCCGTAATATCACTTTGTAAACAGCTTTTAAAAAATGCCCAGAAGTGTGGAGAACCTCTGTAACCGTCACCCTCTAATAGCTACAGCTGCCAGTGGGAAAACTGGCAGGTTATATTTGCAAAGCTGCTTCTGTAAAACAACCAAAACATCCTATTGATTTGCAGATAGAAACTAAGCACTGGAAAGCAATTTGCAGCAAGTAAACCTTATGCATTTCACCTAAAAACATCAGTGAGAAATTTCATAGAGACCAGGTAATTACATGAAATTGCAGAAAATGAGCAAAATAAGCTTCCTCAATGAATGGTTTTGTAATCTAATTCATGGGAGAGAGCAGAAATCAGAGAAAGGATGATTTAAGCTGTCAATATTTAAATTTAAAATGGATTTGGCTTTATAGTCTGCATCTCATCTCTCACTTACAGGACAAAGTAACCTTTCACTCACTTGTCAGCTAAAATTAAAGTCTAACACCGTGGATCCACTCCACAGCTTCTCTTACTACGCCACAGAAATGATCCTTGTTTACTATTTTCACTTATTACTTTCCTTTAAAAGCTTTCTTTTTTTCATTGTTTTCCTTTAAGCAGCTCTCAGTTAGTTTTCAGCTAAACCTCAGTTTCCATTTCCGCATATTCATCATTCAGCGTCCTTTCTGGCCGAATGCAGATGTAAGGTCTTCCTCCCCACTGCTGTCAGACTCTACAACAAAGACTTTAACTGATCAAACACACACACCCACACATGTGCAATAACACTAAGTGCAATCATCTTTTCTGGCATCGTTGTATTTTTACTCAGTTGTATATAGCATTTGTATTCTATTTTTATCTTATTGTATATTTTATTCTATTTTATTCTACTGTATATAGTATTTTATTTTATTCTATTCTGTACAGTTGTGTACTGTATTTATTCTTATTGTATTCAAATTTTTGCTTCATAACTTTTGCACTGTCCACTTCCTGCTGTGACAAAACAAATTTCCCACGTGTGGGACTAATAAAGGTTATCTTATCTTATCTTATCTTATCTTATCTTATCTTATAAACTTCTCAGTATGTGTCACTGCCCTTGAATGTCGCAGGGAGGTTAGCGGGGCTTCCAGAGGACAGCAAAAGGCAGAATTGTAGAAGCGCTCTCTCATTCTCTTTCAGAGAGAATACATATGGAGATAGTGCCACTGTTTCCCTGACAACTGCATTTTACCATCTTCGATTTTTTCGTCTTTTTTTGGGGGGGGGGGGGGGGTGCTCACTGAAGTCCTCCAAATCAGACTTTCTCTTCTCTCATTTCCACCCAATATAAATGCATACTTTTCTGTCACTCTTGTTTTTTTTCTTTGCTCCTAAATTCGCCTCTCAGGGTTGTTTTTTTGTAAAATCTCTTCACTTCATCTCGTTCTGTAATGGTTTCCCCTCTCATCCTGAGCCAGTTTGGTATATTTTTCTGTTTCTGTCACCCTTGGATTATCTATGGTGGCCCTGAGAGCTCAATGAACTGCAGATGAAGAAAAACAAGGAAAAAAAAAAAAAGCAGTAGCTGCGAGTCACACTGACGAGAGTGTCTTTGCTTCTAGGGAACACAAAGTGATGGACTCAGCTGGGACATGCTTGTTGTTTATTGCTTTTGTAACCTTGGAAGTCATTTACTGTCCGTGATGCTTTATTTTGACATTACACTGGTGTTACATGATTCATGCATTCATGATTCATGCAGCCGTTTCCTTATTCGCCAGCTTACGTATTTCAAATACTCTGAAAGAACACACTATCAACCGTAAACTGCTGTATTCATTTTGACAATATCTTGCAGATGAACTAAGACAGTCCTAGAGATTGTTTTAAGTTTAATTAAATTCAACTCCTGAGACCTAGTGGCACCACTGGTATATTCACTTGTTACATCATAAACACTTTAAAAACTATTGTTTACATATTTGGAGCTGTGCCTTTGTTTTGCATGACAAAAGCCAAAAACCATTGCTGTAGACCTTGACCTCAGCCTCTACAGATGGATGTACTCTGTGGTATCAAGGGATATAACAGTCAAATGCTTTTCTCAACCTTTTAGCAGGTTTCCTTTTAACAGAGAAAGCTGATGAGCCCCTGCCACAGAAACAGTCATGTGTATAATAAAATTCTGTCTCATCCGACTGTTACATAAGCCTTTTCCTCCCTCCCCTCATGTGAATTTTATTTTTCTAATAACAGTTTTTGTACATTTTTGCAAGCTCTGTGTCTGTGGCTTACTCTCCTGCGATTGTTAGAGAAGTACCTCGTGCTTTCTTCCATCTCATTTCACACCTGACACCCATTTTCATACTTCACCTTCACTACAAATTAGCGCAGATATCCAGCGACCCTCAAGGAAATTGTCCAGTGAGAGCAGGAGGAGTAAGGATAGTCAATGAAAGAAAATAACGTGTGTGTGCATATAAACATAATTAGTGTAAAAACCTTCAGGTAAAGAGGCATTAAAGATTTATTGCAAAAATATTGAAGGCCATTTGGAGTGTGTGTTACAGACATGCTCCATTAAATAAACACTTGTCAATTAACAAAAGAGCAGTTCAATTGCACAACCATTTATTATTTCTTTAGCAATTTTCAAACCATTACTCAGGCATATGTTAACAGCCCAGAATGACCATCTGTGCTGCAGAAGTCAGAAGTGCCTTAATGTGCTGGTAAAGGACCTAAATGCATGATTTAAAAGGCAGGCAGAGTTACATTTTATTCAGATTGTGGAGGAGTTGAATGAGAAACGCAAAGCAGCAATTCTAATTCCAACATTCTTCAAAAGTGGCCCAAAAACGTCAAATAAGCCACAGGGAGGAAAGCAAAGGGAAACAAACAGGTATATAAGAAGCTTCCAAAGCAAAAGACAAAAGGGAAACTAAAAGAAACAAACATGATTTATTGAAGTACAGAGTTGGAGTAATAAACCATTTGTTGTTTAGACTGTGAGGAAGCTACATAGCAGAGCAGATTCAAGAGCAGAGCAGGGTGGGAAGTAGGACAGAGCAATTGTGCCAAGAGGAGTGCTCAAATATGCAGCCAGAGGTGTAAAGGATCACAGGTGAGGCAGGACTTACTCAGACGGTTCAGTGCATTTATTCACGGTGCCAAAACTGTCCAAACAGAAGATAAACTCCAGGGAAGATCCCGGGCTTCCGTACGACAGGGATAATCCACAAATCCACACGGATCCAAAGCTTCAGTCCCAAGAACACAAAACAGCTCACTGCTCTTTAGCCGGGGTGTCTCCAGAATCTGCTGACAAGGAAACAGGTACGCACCAACACAGAGATAAAAGCGTCAGAGCACACCAGCTGTTCTCTTTACACGATCCACCAAAGACTTAACTAGTAGCCACAGACGAGGTCAGCAGGAACAGGTGTGTGACTGTATCAGGTGTGTGGAAGCAGAAGGTGGGAACCTGAAGAAGGCCCCACTTCAGCACCAAAACCAAAACACACACACATGAGAGAGGTGGTGAGACAGCATGGTGAGGACAGAGGGACCGTGACAAGAAGATTATTGGTGGCTACTAAGTCACTAAAGGTGTATGCTGAACAATTATTCAACCTGTGAACAAAAATGGTTCAAAGAAGCCATTAAAAGTCCAAAAAACACCACCACATTCATGCCTGTGATGAATTTATGCAAACTTTTGGCAACGACTTCCTGCGACAGATGCTGAAGGCCAGTCAGGAGTAGTCGACACAACAGGGGTGAATACAGAGAGCAACAGTACAGCGTAGCTGAAACTATTTTAAACCAACATCGTACTGTCAACCTAAATTTCACTGAATCAATATTACGTTACTAATACACTTACCACCTTTCAGATTCAACGTCAAATTCTGTCATTGATTATTGATTGATTAATACTGAAGCAGATATGTTACAAAAGAAGATTAACAGAGCCTCAGTGGTATTTCAGCAAAGTACCAAAGTAACATTAGGCTTGATGTAACATGTAAATGACAACAGACAACTTCAAGTCTATTTCATCTTTTTAAAGTCACATTTGGTGAATTTGCTCCTACATCTTGTCCTGCCTCCACCCGGTCTGGATCGAAGCTGTGAACTGCCAGGGGAAACTGCCAATTTGCTGAGTCAGAAGACATAAAGGGAAAAAAATGAATAAGCACGTGAAAAAAATATGATAGGACCACACTTTGCTCAGATTTTCCAATTAGTATATATCTTTCTGTCTATTTCCCTAATTCATGCTAGCTATCATAATCATCTAGGTTCTATCAGTTATGTTAGCAAGCATACTTCACTAAATGACATTTTAGAAGTATCAGATAGTGACCACTCTGACAGTCATAAATATAATGTGTGTTTTACAATACACATAAAAAATAAGATAAGATAAGCTTTGCTGTCATTATAAGCACAAGCATACAATTAAATTGGAAGCACTGCTATACCTGGTGCATATAAACAAATATGAACAGTCAGACCATTAGAATAAAAGGGCAATAAAAAACAATATGTGCTCTTCTATTATAGACAAAAACAATAGATATGTAGGTAATAATCCTGATGATAGCAGCTTTAATGGCATAGGCAGGCAGTGATGGATATAACTGATGAAAAAAATACATTATTAACTCTGATGTATTCACAGAGGAGATTTATGGAGTATGGTAATATTGTCTACCACGAGATCATCTCCCAGGTAACTATAAATCAGTGAGTTGTCAATCTCATCATTGTCACCTGATCCGCTATCACTTCTGAGCAGGACTATGAATCAATGTCGTTCCTGTCACACTGCCAGGTTTCATCAGCATTTTAATGTTGATCCGACATTAATTTAGCGATGAGATTTCAATCTCAGCCATAATAACATTTCAGATGAGAACTATTTTTCGGTGCTGTCTTCCTATCTGTGAGTGTTTAACAGGCGAGGACAATAGGATCAAGGAGAGGAACAAGGAGACTAATGGAAGTGAACAGGTAACTGGCTAAACACAGAATAGAAAACACAAATAAAAAGACACGGAGCAGACAAATCCAGGATAAAAGCCCAAAAGCACTCAAGGAACTAAGTAAACAACATAAAACAGGAAATAGCTAAATAAACACTGAAGTTCGGCCTTGTCACATAACCCCGAGTGAGTAATGTTCTTCCAGAAGGAGAGCTGCTCCAGCAGTTGAACCTTTAAAAAAAAAGATTATTAAAAAAAAATGCCTGACTTCCCAATTTGAAGGCTGTTTCTGCCTCCTCTTTGGTTTGCTGTGTTGCCTCTGGTCATTACAACAAATCATGAACAAATTATAAATAAAAACTTTCATTTTAGGCTCTAGGATCGCTCTCACCGTTAAAGACAAAGCTTGACTACAAAGCTCATGCTAATGGCTGACACAATGTGTGCTGCAAGCATTTTAAATTAGCACATGCTGCCTCGGTCTTGTCAAATCTACATTGTGCGGGCTGTCTCTTCCCGGTGGAAATCAGAAAAGCTCATCAAGTCCTAGACCCAAACAAATCACTGTTGCATAATTATCAACAGAAACTGCTGAAACTCATTATCCATTATTACTAAATATGGCTGTGAATGGAGAAACACACACACACACACACACACACACTCAGAAGAAAACAGCATCTTGTGGATTTTCATTTAGCTTGTCCATATTCAGACAGAGGATTGTCACAGCTATCGTGTCAGGGGAGACGTTCTCTTTCATACTTTACAAAAGAAAATATTATCACCTCAATTTTATTAAGAAAGGGGAAAAAAACACTGAATGGATTTGGCATCAATGCTTTCATTATTGTTTGAAGTGATAGCTCGATTTAGTCCGACTAATTCATTTTGTGCAAACCAGTCGACCAAGTCTAAACTCTGTATTCATAAAACATGAGGTTGGAATTTAATAATGGAGGGAAATATATTTGACTGTATGTTCTCTGTCTGTATTTATGCCCATTATTTATCAAGTTATGAAGGAAAAGACCACAGACATAAAACGGAGGAGAAGACTAAACCTCTCCGAGGACACTGGAGCACAAATAATATTCTTCAATATCCTGAAAATGACTACCAGGCTGTGCTGACAGCTCAGTAGTTTACAGGCTCATAAAAATCATGAGCAGCTAACTTCTGTGGTAGTTCATTTCAAATTTGACTGTCAAATTATAATCATAAAACTGTTGTGGAAGAAGGCGAAAGAACAGCAGTGAAAGAAATATGTGTGCATTTTATCCTCATAATGGACTGTATTCAAATTAATATAGCAGTAAGTGAGGCTGAATTTTACATATTGTATTTTTAAAAACTGACAATTGACAGCATTATTAATATTTTCACTCATTGTCATGTTGAAAACAAATAGTTTGAGATTATTTGAGTTTAGGGAAACTCTATACTGCAGAAAGCAGCCATCCAAAGAGGACTGTGGTCATAAGGGATGGATATCGTCAGCAACAACACTCAACCAGGCTCTGGTGCTTAAACGATGCTTAGTTGGTATTAAACAGTCCAGAGTGTGCCAAGAAAATATCCCTCTCACCAGAGTTGACAAAAGTACAGGCAAAAGTCCAACAGCTGGAGTTTTCAGCTAGCAACACACTGTGTGACAGACTGCCCACAAACACTTTGTGTGTTTGCTGATGTTTGTTGAGCTGTTAGAAACACTGAAATTACCGGAAACTTAAAAAATATTACTCCCTTTATGCTTGTTCCTCTTCTGTAGCACTAGTTGCGATTCACAGACACCTGCAGTCCTTCTGGTGTTGTGACAAAAACAAAGCAAACAAAAAAAGATTTAATCTTTTAAATCCTGACTCATTCTGTTTTATGCGACATGCTCTGGTGATTAATAAACGAACAGGCCTGCCTTTCCTGTGGTTCTGTTTAGGCTCAAGTCTGTTTGATGTTTGGAGGCAAAATAATAGCTCCCCTCAAATACGTTAAACCAAAAGTAAGTTTTTGAAAATGTACTGAAGAAAAGTACCTGAAAATTGTACTTAAGTACAGTAACAAACTATTGGTACTTTGTTACTTCCCAACTCTGCCTCTCACCCATTACACCACCATCACTACCCTGAACTTATACAGTGAGGTCCATATATATTTGGACACTGACACAAGTGTTTTTAAAATCTGTTTACTGAAACGTGTTCTAATTGTAGTTATCTAATGAACATGGACATAATGAGCTTTTATTTGAGGGTATCCACTTTCAAATTGGATGAAGAGTTTCAGCTCCTTAACATGTGCCACCCTTTCTTTAAAGGGGCCAAAAGTAATTGACTCAAAGTCTCTTTCGTGGGCAGGTGTGGGCAATTCCTTCGTTATGTCATCAATTAAACAGATAAAAGGCCTGGAGTTGATTTGAGGTGTGGTGCTTGCATTTGGAAGACTTTGCTTTGAACAGACAACATGCTGTCAAATGAGCTCTCCATGAAGGTGAAACAAGCCATCCTTAAGCTGCGAAAACAGAAAAAAACCATCTGAGAAACTGCTACAATACGGCAGAGCATTTAAAGAAGGAAAGCCAGCATCTGCTGATGTCCATGAGTTCAAGACGTCAGGCTGTCATTGCCAGCAAAGGGTTTTATACCAAGTATTAGAAATTAACATTTTATTTTCAGTTATTTAATTTGTCCAATTTTGAGCCTCCGAAAAGATTAAAAAATCCTTAGTTTCTCACCATTTTCTGCAATCTTTTTGTTCAACCCACTGAATTAAAGCTGAACGTTTGCTGAAATGGTAATTTACAGAAAAAAGTTTTCTCTATCCAACTATTTATGGACCTCACTGTGCACGGCAGGTTCAGTCATGTTTTCCTGTTGATTGTATAATTCAGACCCTACCATCTGCATGTCACAGCAGAAACTGAGACTCATCAGACCAGCCGATGTTTTCCAATCTTCTGTTGTCCAGTTTTGGTGAACCTTTGTGAACCATAGCCTCAGTTTCCTGTTTCTACTGACAGAAATGCCACCCAGTATGGTCAGCTTGCAGCCCATCTGCTTCAAGATTCAGTCTGTTGTACATTCAGAGAACTGCTACTCGCTGGATGTTTTCTCCCCTTTTGGATCGTTTTCTGTGAACCCTACAGATGGTTGTTTGGGAAAATACCAGCAGTTTAGCAGTTTCTTAAATATTCAGACCAGCTGTCAATCGTGGCATGCTGAAAGCCACTATCATCACCTTTCTTCCTCTGTCTGATACTTGATTTGAACCTCAGGGAATCTTGATTATGTCTGAATGCACTGAGTTGCTACAGTGTGATTGGCTGAATAGCTAATTGTTAGTAATATGATGGCTAGTAAGTATGTGATTATAACAGACATATTTATGGAAACAGTGTAAATACAGGAACTAACTAAGTGAACCTGCTTCAGTGCAAACTCCTTTGGTGCTGTTTAACTTGATCATGGCATCTTTTTCCTCTCCACTGCATTCGAGTAAATATATTGAAACACTTTCTGTTTAAATGCAAAAAACCGAGCAAATACAGCCTTTTCTAAGCTCCTCGCCTTTATCAATAATTTCTCTCACCCCAAATCATAAATATTAAAACTACAGACCTCTGACTTGCCCTACCTTCATTACAACCATTAACAATTATTACTAATCTGTGTTCAGTATAATATGATATAAACATGGTGCGCTTATCCATATCTTTCTCAAACTTGATTTAAAGATGTTCTGTTTAGTTTTAAACTCCGATGCTAAAGCAGAATAAACAGGTGTGAGATGATTTGTAGACCAGAGCAGCTTTATTGTGCACCATGACTGAATGAAAGCACAGCAGGGTGTCTGTGTGCTTCCCTGCAAATTAAAAACGTTGGCCATAAGCACGGTCACTGCAGCGAGGGAAATGCATTTTTAGCTGGCACGTGTAAAAGATAAAAAGTGTGTATTCCTGTTCAGTTCTGCACAGCAGTTAATGACGCTGTTCTGGTCGCATTTAACACACACTTACACACAGTTTTCATTTGCCACACTATATGAGGCTTAAGATTTTGACTTTATTACAAAGTCCTAAATTTACCAGGCTGCTGACTGCTGTGAATGAAATCTGCTCCTATCTTTTTCTTTAAATGATTTAGTTCTTTTTGTCACTGCTCATCCATTAAAAAGCACACTAAGAGGACGGATCATGCAATAACTTTTTCTGACAGAACATGAAGTGCAGATACTACACTAAATAAAGTCTAACAGATGAGCATCAATAACACTACAAGCATGGCTTCATATCGGAAATTGCCATAATTTAAGTGAAGTATTATTTTATATAGACACTGCTTTAACTTCAGTCTGTTTACACAGTTTTGTTATGTGCACTTGTTCAGTTGCCCATTTATGCATATTTCAACATTGGCAGCAACTCATTGCATTTAGGTATACAGACATGATAAAGATAACCTGCTGAAGTTCAAACCGTGCTTGAGAATAGGGAAGAAAAGCGATTTCAGTCACTTTGAACACGGCTTCTTGAATATGAAAATGAGTTCACTGTACACTGTAAATTACCTCCACAGTCACCAGAAATCAATCCAATACACCACGTTTGAGATGTGCCATTATGAGAGATTCCAAGATTGGATGAGTAGCCAACAAATCTGCAGCACGTGTGTGATGCTGTCCCGGTAATATGGACCAATGTTGCTGCTGAACAATGTTTCCAGAACCCTGTAATTAGAACAGGTCTGAAGGCAAAAGGAGGTTTAATCAGGTAGTAACACAAGGTGTAACTAACAAAATATCCTTTAATCTTACAGCTAAGACAGAGCATGGGGGATTGCTTCCACTGTTCTTCAGCTCTGACAGATTCAGAACATACAGCTAAATGATAATATTATTTAAAAAAGCCTCCATATATTTTCTTTTTAGTTTCTCATCCATGTAATAACAGAAGAGAAACTCACAACGTGAGGAAATAAAATGTCAAGCCATGTACTTTATTCTCTGACCTTTAAGAAGTTAAAGTATTCTGGCTCACATCAGAACTGCTGTTGCGTGCACGAAACAACGGACTAATTCCACACAATACAATGTGAAAATGCAATGTATAGACACTGAAAAGTTAATCTATTTAAAATTATTCATTAAAACTAAACAATCTGTCAGGAGCTGAAAGGAGTCTGCCTGTCTTATGTGATCATTATGAAATCAAATATGCAACATCATCGTTGTATCTTTATGCAAAAACCCAACAACGAGTTCACTTTCATTTGCCCGTACTCTGTATTCCCTGCTATGAATGTGATGGGTTCAGGAAAGCAGCATAATGTTTCCCAAGGTTTCCATTGGGCTGATGAGTGATGCGGGTAATCACACTGCCTGTACACACTAATCATGAGTGATTCTCCCCGAGGAGCAAGGAGAATATAAACAAGAGCAACAGCAGCATTTTGTTCCTGCTGGTGACTCTACGTCCAGACCCATTTCTGTCTCCTTTGCAGGATATTTCCACCAGTTATAACAACTGTCCACATAGAAACATGCATCTCAACGTGCACACTCTTTCATTATAGGAAGCACCTGCACAGAACTAACACACTACAGTATTTTTAGTCCTATTCATTAACAGAGTAGATAGTCCTCCAACGTAACCTCTGTGGCATACATTGTTCTCCCACCCAGAAATTAAATGGAGTGAGTTTTGTTTCTGAACTGCTGAGTAAGTCATTTAACGCTGGTGGGATGTGCTGTCCCACTTGAACTATTGTCTTTGAGATTGATTGGTGTGATCAGGGCCACCAGAGGTGTGTAGGTATATAAGCTAGATATACACAGAGCCCTCAGCAGGGGTTGTGGGCTGAATTTAATCAAATGTTTGCAGGAAAATGTCTGTGTGACAGTAACTGTGACCTCTCCACCTCCTTCCTATCAGCTTACACTCACTTTTGAGGCACTTTTATATCAGCACATGACAATCTTAGCATTGTACTCTGTTGAGAAGCTGTCGTGCTTTCAAACTTGTTTATACAAGCTATTTAATCATAAAAGATGGGCATGAAAATAAAGATTGTGCAGAATCACTCATTTTTAATATACAACACAAAAATACCACAAGATAACTATCCCACAATGCAATTCTCTACATTCTATTGATGTAGAGCCAGGCTCCCTGAGCCTGGAACTGTCAGAGGTGTCTTCCTGTTAAAGGGAGTTTTTCCTTCTCACTGTTGCCAACATTGCCCATAGGGGTCTGTCTGATTGTTTGTGTTCTCTGTATGATTTAGTGTCTTTACCTTATAATATAAAGCCCCTTGAGGCAACTGTTGTTGTGAATTGGTTCTATGTAAATTGGACTGAATTGAATTGAAATGGAGTAGTGTGGGTTTTACAGTGCTCAGCATATATCTGTGACAGCATTTTGTAATAATATTTCCCAGTTAGCATCTTTCTGCTTCTGCTCCATTATACTTTGGATGCAAATATTTTACTTTCTGTTTGTTTAAAACCTTAAGTTACTTTTCAGATTTTAATATATTAATCTACTATTTATTTTTCCATATTATTATAGATAAAGTTGCACCACATAATAAAGATATTCAAATGATCTGTAACAGCAACATTAAATTGATGCAGACGTGAATAAATCCCCACTGTGAAAGCCTGTTTTAAAAAATCCCAGAAAAGCACCTGTTTGATACTCCCATTACATTTTCCGGGGTTTGAGAACTAAATGTTGTTTAGCCTTGTGTAGCAGGAGTTGGTTCAAGTTTCGTGGGAAGGAATGAAAATAGTGAGGTAGCCTTACTGTGACTCCTGTGTCAGAAGCCTAACTTTGGTCCCAGCAGTTCTCTTGTTTTTTGCCACCTGCACCACTAAACTGAATTGTGCAGCTGTGTTAGACAGAGCGTGTCAGTTTTAAAGAGTACACAAAAAAGAGAATGGGAAATCTCACAGAGATTTTAAAGGAAAAGAACAGCAAGTTAGAAAAGGAAGGAAAGCTGAAGGATAACTAAAAGTCAGAATCAACAGACATTTGACTGAACATCAGAAATGTTAACCTGGCAGCTCTCAAGGAACAGTCCTCTTCACCAAACTTCATAGCACTCAAACCAAAACACTGAACAACTGGCAGATCAGTGCAATACAAAACACAAGCTTGTGAAATCTAAAAATGCTCTTTTCTTAGGGAGACACAAATAGTCTATTTCAAAGAAACTGTAAAGACATTAAAGTGTTACCTGCTGTGGCTTACCAGAGATTATGGCTCTTCCATTAACTGGAGGTGACGGTTTGATTATTGCCTGTCTGTATGGCAGAGTTTCCTTGGGCAAAATATGAAAACCTAAAATGTTCTCCAGCATGTCCATTAGTATGTAATAGGACAAATGCTGTATGTATAGCACAAAAACACTGTGTGAATGTTCCTTGTGAGTAAGCACTATATAAATGCAGTCCATTTACCATTTAAATGCTGCCCGTTCACTGCTTTCTGCTCCGCTGATGGCCGTTCCTTAAAGGTCAGTCTGCAGAGTGCATAGATTATATACAGCCACAGGAGAATTTGTATCTGCGAATGTTCACAAAAAACAAAAACGCATGTTTGAGAAAGAAATGCAGACACACTCCTCTATGCCTCAATTTCAGGAGACATAAAGCATTACATGCTGCAGCCTGTTTGTAATGGTTTCTGATATCCTGGTTAATGGAAAGGCAGCTACAGATAAATGAATGCTTTCATAAAACATTGGAAAAAGATGTCTGCTTGGCATCAGAAAAAGAGTAATGAAGGACATATATGATCTGCTGCCAGCTGTACAGGTTAGGCTGAGTTGTTACTTCAGTAAATCTAATGTTACTAAACAAATTAAATGTTCTGATAAATAAAAACAAAACAGTGATATCCAGGGATGAGAAAGTCTTCAGACACATTTATATTACTAAAAAATTACCCTCACTTATTAAATATTCACCCAGAGTAAATACACAGTTCTCAAATGGAGACGCATGTGTATTTGTAGGCTTGCGTCAGTGTGTTTGCTCATATAGCTGTGATCAGTACTGTGAGGGTCATAAGCCGGTAATTTGGGACATTAGGGTTTTACAACTTAGACTCTTTAAACATTTGCAACCCATCGCTAAACAGTTATTGACTGATCTGCCATAACTATGATGGATGACAAGGAACAGCAGGAAAACCACAGGTTTACAGAGTGTGTTTGGCGAGGTCTATTTAGGCAAAATTACTAAATTAGGGTACAAAGGTCACTGACAGGATTAATGAGTTAAATGATAAACTGGTTTAACCATTAAAAAAACAGCTAACATAATTGAGTTGTTAATAAAGCTGGTGATCTGGTGTCGTTTTTAACATCGGCTGACTGCCCCATTTTATCCTAATACATCATCAGCGTGACATTAATGTGTAAAGTTCTTAAAGTGTTTCACTTGGCAGCATATTTTTTCTTTCAAGAATATTAAAAATCAATAAAAAGTTATCAAAGTATCACTTAAGATCTGCAGACTTCCATGTGGTTTTCACAACAATCTCCGAAAGGCGGTTCCAAATCACATGACTTCATTTGTAATTCCCTCTAACATCCGCGCACTTGCTGCTACGCAGTCATGCTATCAAAAGCAAGCTCAATGTTTCACGAGCCTTGGTGCTGTCAGGTGGTAACATGATGGTGACCGCCCGATGAGAAGAGTCAGGCTGTAGAACATGTTATGGCAGCTTGGTTATGACTGGCAATCGTTTGATGATGAAGCATTTTTAATTAACGCATTCTGAAAAAAAAAAGTCTTTTTAGGCAAGGTAAGAACTTGTCAGGGAAACGGTCTGCTTGTGCCAGTGCGCAGAGACGCACGCGCCACTCACACGCGGGCGGGCGAGGCGCAGAGGCACAGCTCTCACATCCTCCGAGCGCCCGATGACTTAATTTGTCGCACAGTTTTCGTGCGCTCGTACTTCTCGAATCTTTGCGCTCTGTTCGCACCTGGATCGCCGCAATGGAGTTTTCCACTCTTCTCCCGGACTATTACAACTCGGTCTCCGTAACTCCTTTCAATGTTACGCGCTCTGAGGATCTGGTTTCCATTCCTGGCAACGAGGCCAACAAGGACAGAAGACTTGTCATCCACGTTTGCATCACGGCTCTCTACTCTCTCATCTGTGTGGTGGGACTGGTGGGAAACGTGCTTGTAATGTACGGGGTGGTCAGGTAAGAAGGACATGCTATTCAGATAACCATAACCCAAAGGGAATGTGTTGAAAGGAAGACAAAAAAATGTACTTGCTCGCCACATTTTGATAGGTGAAAAGCGACACATAAACATATGACAGAAACCGCAAAATGGATAGGATAAATATGTTTTTATATGATCAGGGTTTATTTAAATGACACTAAAGTACTCTGTATGTTACGTGTTAAAAATATAGTAGAACAATTTCAAAAAATTTTATTCGAGGGAAATCCATTTTCACTGTCGTACTTTATTTGTGATGGTCCCCTTTGTAACTGCCCACGGTGCCAGTTGCGCCTGAGAGCCTCTCTCCATCACATCCACCCACACACAACACACACACACACCTCCCACATGCAAGGAGAGGATGGAGCGTAATCTACAGTTTAGCCCTGAGTTTATTTAATTGCACCAATTATTCCTGTAAGGAAGTGGGGTTGTGAATTGAGATGATAAACCAAAGCTCAACCTTCAAAAGCGATACTGTGTCGAAATGATGTATTATCGATTTCGGGGATTTTTTTTTTTATTTTATTTTTTTTTATTTTTGAAAAAGAAATGAAGAAAACTTAAATATATTACTCACACTCCCAGGCAAAGTAGTTACATACAGGATGAGATCTGTGTGCTGTAATACATAGATGTCTTTATACCTGGGAATAAGATGTGTCTCCCTCTATCCTTGCAGAGTCTGATATTTTGCAGCAAAACACTTCAGAAATATAATTTAATCAAATGTGACCCACAGAGTGTCATGTTGTGGGCTGATGTGGAGGAATCCATATTAAAAGAGCCAGGCAAATGTTAAGCTGGCACTCAGAAAACACACACACACACACACACACACAATAATTTTAATCTGAAATCAAGTAGGAGTTTGGAGGGCTTTGAGCTTTAATCAATTCATTACATGGTAATGTTTTTTAATGGAGGCTCCAGAGAAGCTCATGAGCTGCTGTGCATTTAGTGTAGTGCTCTAATGACATTATGCACCTAAAAAAATCTTGTTTATTTAGAGGAAATAGCAGATTATTGGTTTTATGGTTAAATGAATTAAATAAAACTTTGTAACTTTTAGACATTTTAATGGAAGTCGTGAGTCAGCCACACGAGACATCCTCTTTGTGTTATAGCAATAGCCAGACCTTGGGAAAAAATCCAGTCTCCTCCAGCTGACAATTATTCCCATCCGCTGTGTGTCGCAATCTGTTTAAAGTGTGCTCTGCACTTTTCTTCCGACCAAACAGGTACACGAAGATGAAGACAGCCACAAACATTTACATCTTCAACTTGGCTCTGGCCGACGCTCTTGCCACCAGCACCCTTCCTTTCCAGAGTGCCAAGTACCTGATGAGCACGTGGCCGTTTGGGGAGGTCCTGTGTAAAGTGGTGATAGCCATCGACTACTACAACATGTTCACCAGCATCTTCACGCTCACCATGATGAGCGTGGATCGCTACATCGCTGTGTGTCACCCGGTGAAGGCCCTGGACTTCCGCACGCCCGCCAAAGCCAAGCTCATCAACGTCGCCATCTGGATCCTCTCCTCTGCTATTGGAGTCCCCGTGATGATCATGGCTGTTACCAAGGTGACAGAAGAAGGTGAGGGAATTTTCATTGCTGCAAAAAAAAGAGGTGCTGGGAAGTACCATCGCTCTGTGAAAACAAACTGGCTGTTTAGAAGGAAAAAAAAAACAGACTTTTGAGCTGTGTTATTAATTTCAGTTAGCTTCTCCCCCTTTTATTAAACTTGCAATTGTTTTACCTCCTCAGGAGTCACTTTGTGCTCTCTTGGATTTCCTGAACCGGATTGGTACTGGGACACGGTGATAAAAATCTGTGTATTCATTTTTGCCTTCGTGGTGCCCGTCCTGGTCATCACCATTTGCTATGGGCTGATGATCCTGCGTCTTAAGAGTGTCCGTCTGCTCTCTGGCTCCAAAGAGAAGGACAAGAACCTGCGGCGGATCACCCGGATGGTCCTGGTTGTCGTGGCAGTTTTCATAATCTGCTGGACTCCCATTCACATCTTCGTCATTGTCAAGACCGCTGTGAAAGTTGACCGCGAGAATCTCCTGACTATGGCCTGCTGGCATATATGCATAGCTCTGGGCTACACCAACAGCAGTCTGAACCCTGTGCTGTATGCCTTGATGGATGAGAACTTCAAAAGGTGCTTCAGGGATTTCTGCCTGCCCTATCGCTCCCGCCCGGAGCAGAGCAGCTTCTCCAGAGCCCGCAACAGCACGCGGGAGCCCGCGTCCGTTTGTGCCCCTGCGCCGGCAGTGAAGCCGCCCGCCTGACTAGGTATGGATGAGCTGGGTGGGAGAGCATTGCATGATGACCTTCAGACTGAAGTCACGCAGTTCTCCACCACAGGAGTCTGAATTTAAACATGCAGGCTTCGTAGCTGCTGTTTAAAAGAATGATTGATTGTTTTTTTGTTTCATATAATGAAACTTTTATGTGTCACTAGGTTTTGGGGTGGGGGGTTATTTCAGGACAATCACAAACATCCCCATGTGTCCCTGTATATGATAATATGTATTAAAAAATGCATATAAATTACTGCAGTGTGTAAAAAAATACACACCAATAATGCACCTATCTGAACAGTGCCTGTGCACTGGGAAGCCAAAAAGCTGACTTTTAGCTTTAACTGTGTTTGTGGGATTTCACATCCATATTAGGTAAACAATGGGAGTCATTGCCCCATGTGTGCTCAGTCCATAGATTAGCAGGATTTCCAACAGGACATTGATCCTAAGCATACAGACATTGCCAGCAAGGTGTCTTTTTATGGCCAAGAGATGGCGATTGTATGATTGGCCGAGTCAGTCAGCTGACCACAGTCAAAGAGATCATATGTTTTCCTTGCTGAAAACGAGACCGACTGATGATGCCAGTCGTAGCTGGCAGAGCAAACACTGCTGTCTCCTCACATCTGTGGACCACAGACTTTCACTGATTTACAGACAAATATCAGATCTGAGGACTTTATTGATTGCCGCTTATTATTCATCTAACACTAAAATTGTGGGATCGTTTCATAAAAGGGCTACCAATCTGTTAATCTTACACACAAACTGGTTTCACCCTGGAGGTTGATTTGATAAAGCTTTTTCAAAGCTGGTGACCTTTTTAGCCAATGTGCACTCTGCCGCTTTAACTGGTCATTGTATCAGAGTGAGGTAGAGGTTCCTTTTTGTTTGGCGTTTTTGTTGGAAGTCTACTAAAAAGTGTCTCAACAACTGTTCAGAATGTGCACCAGTTTTCTAACATCTTATTTTTTCATTTACAAATGTTTATTCTTGCAATTTAATGATTAGAAATTGCATGTTTATTCTCTTTTGTTAGCTCTGTTAGCTAGTAAAACCTCCACTATCTTATTGCTGTTGAGCTGAGTGATAATTCTCCATGGGCTGGTCACTAAAAGCAGATTCTTTCATGTCAACACGTTTAAAAACTCACTAATATCATGAATCTTAGGTTGAAGCTTTATTTGCTTTCTGTTGGTGATGTCTGAACTAGCAGATGTTTCGCATAAGGAAAGATGCCGGTTAAACAGATATCAAAAAACATGACAATACTGCCTTCGTGATTAAGCAGTGATGACTGTTTGGCTGACTGTTTCCTGTCCTGTAGCAGTTAGGCGATAACCAAAAAGCTGTTCAGCTGGCAGATGGGTGGCAAGCTGAAGGGGACAGTGGAAATGCTGTTTCAAGTCACCGATAGATCACTAAATAGCCTCAAATTGACCTGGAGGAAAATCTGAATTAGATCAAATGCATTAGTGAGCAGGAAGAATCTTCCTAAACATATTAAACCTAATGGACAATTTTCCAGTGATGATTGCTGGACATTTACACAAGAGAGAGAATTCAAATTGATGCCTCTCATTTTGATAGTGCAGCAATGCAGTGTTGCTTTGGCAGTATTGTGTATATACACGAGTACGTACTGTGTCAGATGTGTACATAATATCATGCTGTAATGATATTTTTCAGTATTTTCAATGTGATTTATTTTATTTCAGTGTGCTGTCGAGCTGTCGTACCATCAAGTCAAATCTGATATAACTATATACACATAGTTAAAATGTGAGGAGAAGTATTCCAGATCTTCAAAGGAAATAGGTCCCTGTCTCCTGTCTGGACAATCTCTAACTGGGTTTTTTATAGGCACAGTAAAACTGTCCTGCAGTGTGGATGATAATATTTGCAGCTGAATGAAAGTAAGTACCGTAATGCCTTTTTCAACTTGTGTTTAGGTGTTTTTGCAGACGTTTGACTGTTTGTGCTTGATCTTTAAAATCTGTTTATATTCTGCAGTATCTAAAGTACTTTAATGTGCATATGTAATAACTGCTTTTGTTTTTGCAACAACAAAAAAAGAAGCACCACTGTCATACAGACTAGTATAAGTTGTATCTTGGACTTTTATTTTGAAATATTGTTGATTATCATTACTGTTTCAATAAAACATCCACCTTTATGTGATCATTATTACAGATCCTGTTAAAACTTATTGACAGTGTGGAAGTTTCACATGTGATCTCTTGGTTGGATTGAGTATAATGATCAGGGAATGCAGATGGGACACAGTGTCATCTGTTGGCCTGAGCATCGGGCGTTGAGGTAGGCACAACACGTTTTAAGTCCATGATTAAATCAAGCACAATTTGAAATAAGTGTGGAATAATCCTGTGATCCTTGTATGAATGGAAGGCTGAGGCTGGTAATCTCCTATACAGCACTGTGCAAAAGTCTCGAGACACCACTCACTTCTTTATATTTTGCTAGGAAATTTATTGGGAAAATTATATGGGATATGTATTGAAACACATGTGAACATTTGCGGTTATTTGTTCTGTTCTGTGAAAATGAATAGCCAGCTCTTGTTCCCACTGATGCAAATTACAATTTCATGCAGTGAAGTCATAACAACAACCGGTTAAAACTGGTTTGTTGTCTGGATTTTGATATTTAATTCTACCTTTTTATATTTATTTAGGTTACCAGTCTAATCATATTCTGATTATTAAAAATAATCTGCTTTTCTTGTCACATAATAAAAAGGCATACAATTCTGTATTCACACAAGTTATACACTTCAAATGTAAATGAAGGTGTAATAACAACAACAACAATAAAAACTGATTACAAATCATTTAGCTTTACTTCATTATATAATGACTGTAGCTTTTGTATGTCTGTATATCTCCTCCTAGACAAGTGGAACAATTTTGATGAAACTTTGGTCAAAGACTACCAACTTCTGCATTTTATAGAAATCCCTCAATCAAATATATTGTACATTTGACACTTCAACCGTGCACTGAATGAAACTGAACGCCAGCATTGACTCATGCTCTGGAATATCAGATAAGAACGGTGTGTCAACTCAAACACATTTCTGAAAGACTTGGTTCATGTGGGATACTTATTTGACAGCTATATCAACAAGCCTTTCCACAGCCTGCCTTTCTGCTTGTTTGAATGCTGTCCTCTTGCAGGGGCAGCATATGAAGCGTGGTTTGTTCACAGTCGTGAACAGTGGTAACCCCTGGTGTGCAGTGGGAAATGGACTGGTTCTTATATAGTTTTTATTCTGCACTATACTGACGCATTCACCAACTTATACAAGCACTTTTATATAGTTTATATGGTTTTAGTTTTATGTATTTCTAAAAAACTAATCATTTCCCTTACAAGCTGCCACGGCTTATGCTGCAATGCATTCTGGGTAGCTAGTTCAAATGGGTTGCACTCAGAATCCTGAATTGAAGAATTCAGAAGAAACGTCTACCATCAGTTTTGCTCAACTTCAAAGCCACAGCACTGATGACAGATCCACAATGTGTGAATTCATGTCCAGTGCTCTTACATTCAGTCAGTTGGCTACAGCGGCCGTCTACACCTTCAAATTACATTCTGGTTTCTGCAAGTCCTGCTTAAAAACCAGTGTTTATCTTCCCAACTTGTATTTCTTTTCAGAGACCTTTGCATTCTTAACCTCTTAACCGCTGCTCCGGCTCAAAGCGGCCTTTCCATTACGTCCCATGACGTAATGCGTCATTCGGTTACGTCGCAGAGACCTAGCGCTGCCTTTGATCCAAAACGTATAAAGAGCCTGATATACGTGTTTAGAAACGTACTCTCGCTTTTAGCGATGAGTGCACAGATTATTTTTTCCCCCAGCTGTAAAACTTTGAAAAAATGGTTTTGAATAAGTCTTCTTCTGACAGTGATGAGGGTATAGGTATGAACGTCCTTATCCAAAGTAAATCATGTAATTACATGGTAAGAAAGCTCCCCGGAGAAGGAACTTTTGGACGAGTGCTGAAAAGTGTAAAATTAGACACTTTTGAAACAGTAGCAGTCAAGGCTGCTAAGCAATACGACTGGGTTGCTTGGAAAGAGGCTGCTGCTATAAAAGAAATGAGTGTTCTGGATATCGACCAGTGCAATTTGGTCAAGTACTACGAAATTTTCGACTACAAATGTCAAACCTTCATTTCAATGGAAATGCTAGACATTAGTCTGCATGATTTTGTGAATCATAGGTACTGCTATCCACTGCTTCTGCATGAGATTCGGGTCATTTTAAAACAGATGTTTGTGGCTCTTATCACTCTGAAGAGCATAGGTATGATGCATGCAGACATTAAACCCGACAATATAATGCTGGTAAATCAATCTCAACAGCCGTTTAAAGTTAAGGGCATTCCTGTCAATGAATCTGCAGATTTGTGGGCTCTTGGTCATGTCGCAGCTTTTCTATATTTGGGCAAACACCTGTATCCTACCAGGTGTGAGTATGAGATGATGCAAACTTTTCTTCAGGTGCTTAGTCAGCCTAATGACAGCATATTAGAGAGTGTGTCGCACACCAAGAAATATTTCTGGAAGTGAAAAGAGGTAATGAAATACACATGGGTACTGAAGACACCAGTTCAATATTCAGTATCCACAGGCACTTTCATCAAACAAAGTAAAACAGACAAATTCACATGCATAGAAGATTTATCCAATCACCACCTACGGCCAAACACAGAATCCGAAGTGGAAGACACACTGGCATTTTTAAGCCTACTCAAGTGGATGCTGTGTTTGGATCCTGTAAAAAGAATCACACCTGTTGAGGGTCTGGGACATCGTTTTATTACAATGGAACATGTTCCCGAGGACCCTGCAGTAGATTGCTATGTGGAGTCATCCCGCATGAGCATGAACGTGTGCCCACCCCTCAGTCCAGAAAATGAAATCGAAAACTTTGTTTTTATGATTTCAAGTGAAATCATAAAAAACAGAAAACAAAGCAGTCGAGAATCTAGACTGTCATCCACTTCTGACAACCGTGCAATCGCAGCTGAAATCCAAAGAAACCGACAAAATAGAGCAGCTGCACGCAACAAGGATCAGCTCACATTTAGAAGGCTTGCATGGCATGCAGAAGATAACATGTCTTGGGGTAAAAAGGTCAATCCACTCCCTGCAGATAAATCAGATCAGCAGAGGCTGGGTGTCAAACCTGGGATGACCCCCCCCCCAAAAAAAAAAATCTGGTAGAATCCAGTGATTCTAGCAAAGTACAAGTACCTGTACAAGTAGAGACAGCAGAGAAGGAACAGTCAATAGAGATCCTGCTAAACGTCGGATTTCATTACAGAAAAGGGTCAAAAACTTTTTCTTAAGGCTGTTTGGCTTTTCTTCAAATTGAAGAAACTTAACTTTTTTGCCATCAACCCTCCCCAACCGGTCATGGCAGATGACATGGCAGCTTTCCTGAGCCTGGTTCTGTCACAGGTTTCTTCCTGTTCAAAGGGAGTGTTCTGTCCTGTCCACCATTGCCAAAGTGCTTGCTCATAGGGGATCATCAGGTTGTTGGGGTTTCTTTCTTATATTGTAGGGTCTTTACTCTACAGTACAAAACGCCTTGGTGCAACAGTTTGTTAATTTTTAAAGATGTAAAAAATGAAATGTAATCAACTTTAATCAACTCTTACTTTCAAGGTGTTTTTTGTTTTGTCACTGGTGTCATTGTCTCTCGGTCTGCCACATTCTGATAAGTGTTAACTGAATCTGCTTCAAACTTGAATTGATCAGAATTTGAATTGAATTTGAATTTGAGGTGACTGGAAATACAGTATATGAGGCAAATGCTGAGCTTGAAAGTCGATATTTGACAAAATTTATTCTTCAACACAGCATGAACATCATTTCTTTAAGTAGTCTTCAGGAATAGTTCTCCAGGCTTCTTGAAGGACATTCAGAGCTCTTCTTTGGATGTTGGCTGCCTTTTGTTCTGATCTCTGTTAAGGTGATCTTACACTGCTTCACTAATACTGAGGTCGAGGCTTCGGGGGGGCCAATCCATGACCTAATGGTGGTCCATCGTGTGTTGTTCTATCCAGGTATGTTTTTTACTGCATTGCCAGTGAGTTTGGGATCACTGTCATGGCAAAAATGTAAGCTTCTAGATGATATTGCATGATGGATCGAATCCAGATCTGATGATTCTTTTCTGCGTTCATAATTCCATCAATCTTGACAAGATCTGTCTCTCTGCTCTTGTTTCAGGTCTTTGCTGAATTTTTTCGTTTTTCTTAAGGACATGACTTTCAGATACTGTTCATATGCTGTAGACAGTTGTTTAGGCCCACCATTTCTTCTTTTGTCCTTATTTGTCCTGTTTCAATTTGGCAGAGTTTGGGGGGGCGGAATACTATTTTATACCTGTCGAACTGTGTTTTATTCTGCATTTTTAAATAGATTTAACTAAAGAAATGGTAACAAATTATCTGTTTTTGTGACCGGCAGCTAGTAACACAGAGGCTAATCATGCAATTTAAAATTGGTTCTGTTATCTCTGTTACGTGTAGACACAACACTGGTTCATCCCTTTAGTTAGGTGCCTTTCTATCCTTCAGTGATTCATAGGTCAGTGTTAAATCTTGTTAAGCAAACAAACAACAACAACAAAAATCACTCTTCTGAAAGAAGAACTATTGTTCAGGTGCGCTTAAAAAAAACACAACGCCACAAAGTCTGGCTCCTCAGAAACAAAACATAACAAAGCAAGTGTTGGTTCAAGACTTTTGCACAATACTGTATTATGCTATTGTTAACAAATCCCATGAGAAGACCAAAATCAACATGCTAGTTTAACTCCCCGCTAATTAATGTCTTCTGCAGCGCCTCTTTGGCTCTATAGCAAATCAAAATGAAAGAAATAACGTGTCTTTGTGATTGATAATGTGGTAATGCTGTGCCTGCTCTAGCGATGTGTTTTTAATTATATTTTATTTTTTAACTCATCTTGGAGAATACAAGGATAGAACGAATTTCTCCGCAGTGCATTCAAAACAATCTCTCACTGAGCAACTGCCTGAGAAGAAAACACTACAGACACGTTTAACACTTAAGTGACACATGCTTGCAGCAAATGTCAGCCAGGCTTGGGGAAGATGAAGCGAACACAACATCTTGGCCATATATATTTATTTATTGTGGCTGATGGATTATGTGTTCAAATGTTCATTTTTTTAAAGACTGATAAGATTCTCTGCCCAGAATGACTGATGATGTCTCAGAAAAAAGAAACCTTAGATGACATCAGGCTCTCTCATCACTCTTGTGAAAGTTGAAATATATCACTCAAACGCCTAGAGTGAGAAATGTTCAGTCTTGATGTCTCAGACGGTCCTGTGTATTACATCACAGTGCTAACAAAGAGAGACCAGACACATCTGTGATTGGGAGAGTGAAGGAAAGCAGAGCTTGCTGAAGATTTCTTTCAACACTCACTAAAAGTGTGCTCCTTATGACAGTTACATGGCTCTGCCTGCACGTTCGCTGTTTAAAAGACAAAGCATTAAAAAAAATCAAGAATTTAGTTAAATACATTTGTCTGGCTTCTGACAAGACTGCATGCTCACCCCCAAAGCACCCAGATTTACAGCACTGCCACAACTGTGACATTTGCTTAATTTTTTCAATGTTTCACATTTTCTATAAAACAAGTACAGTCAAACACTGAGATGCTGTAGTCCAGCTGCAGAGTGACACACGCTTAATGAAGTGCTTTGGTGTTTTAACCCTCGCTCACGGCGGCTCATATGCTCATATTCAACAGAATGGAGAACAGAGGGAATCTGACTGAAGCATTCACAACAGCGCTGCATTGTGCATGTCCCTGCTTACATCGCTTTGCTGGGAGCAAAAGCTCAGATTTGTTGTTTGGCTTAATAAAAGACAATTATCTTGTTTGGGAGACTGGGATAAATACACAACTTGAGCTCCATTATATCACGATGACGCAGTCAAGTAAATCTTTCAGTATAAAACACATAACAGACATCTCTGCATGGCTGACAATCTCATCTAGGCTGACAATGCAGAACAGGGCAGAATGCTGTCAGTCTGTTCTCTTACTGCTTCTCGCTACAGTAGATTTGTATCTGTAGACGGTCAGGTAGAGATTAAACATAAGATTGAATGAATAAACCCATTTCTATTCCAGCTTTTTCTTTTCCAGGCTTTTGTTGTCTAATTCCAATTCTTTTTTATGAGCTTTCTCTCTCTCTTTTTTTTTTAAAGAAACTGTTAAATGTCTCGGTTTAAACATCAGATAGTGTTTGTGTGGTAAAGTGAATAAAATCTGGATTTATGGGATTTCCAAATCATTGCATTATGTTTTTATTTACATTTTACACAGTGGTTTGTATATAAGTCATTGAGTCAGGGACCTATCCTACATATGAGGCCTGGCTGGATGGCGTAGGTACTAGAATGAAGAGGATGCAGTCGTGAAACTTTACAGGTAACCAGTTCAGGTCAGAATAACAGTTTAAAGATGTGGTTTGAGCCTATATTACTCAATTCCTTCACGAGATTGTCTCAGTTTCCCTCTTCCCTGCTGTCAGTTAGCTGCTGTCCATGAAGGTGACTTAAACCCAGTGCTAAACACAGTCCATAAGTCAGATACATCACATCCTATTGAAGGGATGCGTCATATACAATTGTGCTTTGCTAATAGTGTTTAATGCGTTGTGTTATCCCATCAAGACAACACGTCTTTAAAAAAAAGCATTATTTTCAAAAGATGTTGCCTTCTTTTAAGCCTCTGCGCAGCTCTTGATTCACTGCTGTGGGCCTCAGGAGATTCCCTCAAATGAGCAGTTCAACCTATCAAGGCAGTCACTAATAACTCCTAGCATGGATCACAGAGGATGGAGGACCAGCAGCTTAACAGCAAGAGAGTCATTTATTCACTAATAAGGTTCGTCACTGCACATGCTCTCAGGCATGTTTTCTCCAAGTGAGCCCTCCTCCTATTAAAGCCTGACACCAAACAACATCCTAACATGAATCATGTGCCTGCTTAAAGACAACATCTGCACCTACTGAATGTTTGAGTAGTTTGTAATATATTGTTGCATATCAGGATTTGCCATTGTCTCTTTCTACTTGCTAAATGCAAGTTATTAAGCAGTGCATCTTTAAAGTGCTTTAAGTTGAATAAAAACACACATCAGTGTGAAGTGTGCCGTTTGGTCGATATCAGTGTTTCTGAGGCTGCTTCTTCTCCTTCTCCTCTCTACATTTAACCTGCCCAAACACACATTCAGAGGCATTTTATCCTAACTGTGTTAATTCTATATGAGGCAGAAATTCGATATAAAGACGGATTGATTTGGCCAACTGCTTCCTGCTGCACGCCTTTAACAGATTCTTACCAGCAAATGAAAGAAACTCAGAGAAAAGCTCTCCAAAGAATTCAAGTCATCAACCCACTTTGGATTTTCATGATTAGGTCACACTTGAGAAATAGCACTCAAGACTTTATGAAATTGCATGTTAATTAAAAAAGCAGCAGGGTAACTCAAGAGCTGCTACATCCCAGATTGATGCAGAGCTACATGATGCTAAATTTGTGATGTTTTCTTCTTTTTTTTAGCTGCTGCTCTTGAAGAGTCCGTCAGAGGTGTGTAGTCTAAAGTCCTGCAGAGAGTGGTACCCAAATATGAGCTTATGAGAGACGCATGTAGATCTCTGAGTGACTGTGCACGTGTGCAGGTGTGTGAGAGTGGTTGTTCTCCTCTTTTATTAGTGAAATGATGAGGATCAGAGCCCACGAGCACTATGAGAAACCCCATTTTTTACTTTCCAAGAGTGAAAGGAACTAATGGCAGGATGTCATTGCCGAATTCCTGTATGAATGTGAGTCTTTGTGCCAAGAAGCTTTTGGACTATAATAAGACTGAATGCTTCAGTATGTGGAAAGCTGATAAAAGCATCAGTCCTTGACATCTCCTGGCAACCTTTCCAAACCCTGCAGATTCAATCTCTAACATTTAGCCCACTGATGCCCTGAAGGTGCATCAAAGGAACACTATATTTTTTACAGAATCAAGGATCTTTATATGATCTAGACTGGAGGTTCTATAACAAGTAAAATAAATAAATAATGGTTATTTAATTAGAAATAACATGACACACAGAATAAATGTTTCAGGTCTTACATTATAACAATGGATTAACGAAGTAAGGAAACATTAGTGATATTGAGGGGGTTACTTATCAGAAAAACCACTGCAGAACTGTGCAATGCTTTTGTATTTTAAAGGCTTTGTTCACCCACTGGGACTTTATTAGCTAAACGTGTCCAACGTCTCCTTAATGCAAATATCTAATCAGCCAATTACTTGGCAGCAACAAGGGGAAGATGACCTCAATTTGAAACCAAACACTAGAATGAGGGAGAAAAGTGATTTAAGTGACTTCTCACACAAATAAGTTTTACAGAGAAGGGTCTGAAAAACAAACAAACACACAAAAAACCTATCCTATGAGCGGCAGTTCTCTGGGAAAAAATACCTTGATGAAGTCAGAGGAGAAAGGCCAGACCGCTTCAAGGTGATAGAAAGGCAACAGTAACTCATAACGACATGAAAGCATAGATCCATCCTGCCTTGCATCATCAATTCAGGCTGCTGCTGGTGGTGTTGTAATGGTGTGGGGAACGTTTTATACTATATATCAGTCCCTTGATACCAAATGAACATGCTTTAAACCCCACAGGCTACCTGACTATTTTTGCTGCTCATGCTTTTATGACCACAGCGTATCCATCTGCTGAAGGCTGCTTGAGTTCACTGTACTTGAATGGCCTCCACAGTCACCAGATCTCAATCCAGTAAAGCAACTTTGGGATGCGTTGGAAAGGCAGATTCCCATCATGACTGTACAATTTACAAATCTGCAGTAACTGTGTGATGCCGTCATGTCAACATGGACTAAAATCTCTTAGCAATGTTTCCAGCATTGTGTTGCATGAGTATTCAACAATAAACAGCTCAGTGAGTGGGCCTCTATTTGCCTTTTCTGCAGCAAAAAGTAGCACAAACACACACACGCACACAGAGAAATGTTCTTTTTACAGTTAAAGAAAAGCAGCAAGGGTTTACTATCAAAAAGCTGTAATCAGCATCTTATTAATACACAGTAAATGAAATGAAGTAAATGTGGCTTGTATTTTCCTTAAAAAAGAAATCAGCTTTATTTTTCAGACAGGAAATGCAACAAAATACAGGATACAGTATGATGTGTTACCAAATGTCCAAACAGTTACAACAAATTTGTGTGCACTGGGTATAACGAACAGTAGTCGCACATGTTAAACTCACCAGGCGTACAGGTCCTGTCTGACAAAGGTCTAATCTACTTATTGCTTTAAAGAAAACATTAAAAAGACTATTTTTATGTCCTTAAACATCCTGCACTGCCATTTCCTTTATGTACATGCACAGTCAAATTCAGAAACATCACATATAACATCTTAGAGTCATACAAATGACCAGATGAAAAGACTTTAAAGGACTGTCAAAAACTAGCTTTAAAAAAAATAGTCTTTCATTTGTCATGATCTACCAAAAACATCACAACACATTCCCCAATGCCAAGAGCAGAGGAGCTTCCATAAAAGAGGACAAACCTCACCTCTCCCCTCTATCATGCACGTCTCACACTCCCTTGGCTCAGCATAGGAAGTCACATACATCCACCCCCTTCCCCTGATTTAGGCACCCTGAACATGGCCCCACCTTGAAGCGCCCCCTTCACTCTCTGTCAGTGCAGGACATCAGCTCTCCTGCTTGTCTTTGACCAAAAGGACGGTGTGCTGCCCTCCACTGGAGGCCATCAGTACTGCACGGTTCTCCAGCTGTTTGCCTGTCATCTTCACAGGACTCCACTCATCATCTTCCTCTCCAGTGCCAAGCTGCAGGTTGGTGCCCATGCCCCAGGCATACACAGATCCTGGAGTAGGAAAAAGTAACAGTAAGGAGAGCGAGCAATCTTTTATTCTCTAAGGGTGTCGACTGTATGAAAACCCAGGAGTGAAAGTTTAGTAGTTGTTGCACTGTGAGTGATGGCTCTGATAAGAATCCTGCTTCACAATTTTGTGTCAGACAGTCAGTCACACATTTACTGAAGACTTTTTTTTCCATATCTAAAAACTGTCTAACCATTAAAGAATAAGTTTGGACACATTATTGAATGTTTTTCTTTATTTGTACTACTTTTTACATTATAGATACAAACTGAAGACATCAAATATATGAGGCAAGATATATAGAATTATTTTGCAAAGAAAAAAATTTATAAATAATTCTAAATATGTTTTATATTTCAGATTCTTTGAAGTAGCCACTTTTTGCTTTGTTAACAGTGCTGCAAACTCTTGGCCTTCTCTCAGTGAGCTTCATGATGTAGTCACCTGAAATGGTTTTTACTTCACAGTTATGCCTTGTTAGGGTTCATTTCTGAAATGTCTTGCTTTCTTAATGGGGCTGGGACCATCAGTTGTGTTGTGCAGGAGTCAGGTTGGTACACAGCTGACAGCCCTATTTGGCAACTGTTAGAATTCATGTTATGGCAAGAACCAATCAGCTAAATAAAGACAAACAACAGTCCATCATTACTTTAAAAACTAAAGGTCAGTCAGTCCGGAAAATTGCAAAAACTCTGAATGTGTCCCCCAGTCCAGTCGCAAAAACCATCAAGAACTATGACAAAACTGGCTCATATGAGAACCACCCCAGGAAGGGAAGACCAAGAGTCACCTCTGCTGCTGAGGATAAATTCATCCGAGTCACCAGCCTCAGAAACCGTAAGTTAACAGCATCTCAGATTAGAGCCCAGATAAATGCCACACAGAGTTCCAGTAGCAGACGCGTCTCTACATCAACTGTTCAGAGGAGACGAATCAGGCCTTTATGGTCAAATAGCTGCTAAGAAACCACGACTAAGGAAAAACAACAACACAAGGAATGGACATTAGACCAGTGGAAATCTGTGCTTTGGGTCTAATGAGTCCAAATTTGAGATCTTTGCTTCCACCCACATGTCTTTGTGTGATGCAGAAAAGGTGAACGTATGGTCTCTACATGCATGGTTCCCAACGATGGTGTGATGGTGCTTTGCTGTTGACACTGTTGGGGATTTATTCAAAACTGAACCAGCATGGCTACCACAGCATCCTGCAGCGACATGCCATCCCATCCAGTTTGCCATTAGTTGGACCTAAATTATTTCTCAACAGGACAATGACCGAAAATACATCTCCACGTTATTTGACCAAGAAGGAGAGTGATGGAGTGCTGCGCCACATGGCCTGGCCTCCACAGTCACATGATCTAAACCCAATCATGATGGTTTGGGATGAAATGGACCACAGAGTGAAGGCAAAAGAGCCAACAATTGCTCTGCATCTCTGGGAACTCCTTCAATACTGTTGAAGGAGAATGTTCAAGGTGACTACCTCATGAAGCTCATCGAGAGAATGCCAAGAGTGTCCAAAGCAGTAATCAAAGCAAAGGGCGGCTATTTTGAAGAATCTCAAATATAAAACATGTTTTGAGTTATTTCAAACTTTTTTGTTTACTACATAATTCCATGTGTGTTCATTCACAATTTTCATGCCTTCAGTGAGAATCTACAATATAAGTAGTCATGAAAATAAAGGAAAACCATTAAATGAGAAGGTGTGCGCAGATGTGACTGGTAGAGTAAGTTGGTAGTTAACGTATTGTACTAGCTTCGAGCATCCCAACAAAACAAGATTAACTGTCATCTCCTGCTAATAAACTCAACATTACTTTCTCCTCATGCCTAAAGTTGGATTAAACTTGCTGCTATCTCACTGTCACCAGCAGCAATGTCTAAACAAACAGGAAATGAGGGGCCATGTGTTTGTAGGACAAATTTAAAGCTAGATAGATTTAAGGCAAAGTATGGTGTCTCATTGCACTTCAATGCTTCAGAAGAAAATAATAACAAAAAAAGGCTGCAAACAGTCTCAATTGTTTTACTCTTCCCGTCCCCTGATTACCTTGGTTCTCACCTTCTCTGGTAACTGCATAGCTGACAGACGCCCCACATGCCACTCCTTTAGCCAGCTCTATCCCCATCACAGGTGTGGGCTCGCTCTTCTCTTCAGCCCCTTCTCCCAGACCAAGACGACCATACTCTGCTCTGCCCAGGCTATATACCTGCCCTGGAAGACAAGAGTCCAACCTTCCAGCTGACTCGAGTGCTAAAGGATGATGTGTAACATCTGCCTGCGATTACACACAGTCAGCTTACCTTCAGCATCAAGGCAAAGTGTGTGATGCTGTCCTCCAGAGAAGTCTACCCAGGCGGTGGTTGAGTTCTTGAAACATGTAAGCTTTACAGGGACAAAACACATCTTGGTGCTTTTGGTGCCTAAAAAGAATAATTTGAAATGATACAGTCACTTCATGATATCTGTCGCAGTCACAAATAGCACATGGCAGTTGAGTTTACAAAGGATAACGCAGGAGTGACGAGTCACACTGACCCAGCTGGTGATAGTTTGAGAGGCCAAATCCATACACATGGCCTTCTTTTGACACAGCAAAGGTGAAGTACGCTCCACAGAAGGCGTCAACGAAGTGAACTTTCCCTTTCACTTTTACCATCTGTGGAACCAGCAGCCGCTCTGAGATCATAAAAATAAACAGGAGTGATGTATACTACATTAAAGACACTATAAAAAAGAAATGTTTATGTAATCAGATATTAACATAAATCTACAGTTTTTTATCCACCAAAAACAGAAAAGGTGTGTGCTACTTACCAAGGCCTTTCCTGCCTCCTCTGTTTGAAAAGTGTTCAGGCACTCTTCCCAGCTGCCCCTGCTCAGCTGAGCCGGACGTGTATAGATTTCCTTCCAGCGTCACCATTACCATGTGATCGTTACCTAGTAAAGAAATCAGTTACACAAATATCCCTGTTAGGAACTCATTTATAGTGCGCACACAGTAACATAAAGCACTAAACAAAAACTTTTTCTTTTTTACCTGAAACTATTTTAACAACGTGTTCTGTTAAAGGGACTTTAACAGGTAGAGCACACGTTTTCATCGGCTCCAGAAGACCAATGACTCCATTATTATCCTAAGAAAAGAGGGTAATATGTAGACATTATTTTAGACAGTCAAAACATTAAGTAAGCAGTTGCAATTTCAAAGTCTTTTCCCTACATTGTGTAGAATTACAAGAAGATTATGATTTTATTAATCAAATTTAAATGCTTTCTGATTCCACTGCATACATACTACAATATACTAAAATAGTTTTTATAAATTTGTTTTACAGCATTAATAAATGTTTAGGAACAACATTTAGGTTTTGGATAATAATATAGTGTTGAAGGCAAAATGATTTGAAACTTTTGTAGACATAGTAAATGTAACAAAGAACAAAAACAATTACATAGAAAGTAATGGAAGGGTGATAAAAATAGTTGCTGAGACAGCACTCAGGACCAGATTGCTCCCTAACTAGCAGTTCACTAACCCTGAAGGAGCCCCAGATGTACACCGATCCATCCTCTGTGAGTGCGGCTGTGTGGCTGTCCCCTGCCGATACCTGGACCACCTTCTCATTCAGCGTCACCTTTCCCGGGATCATCTCAGACCCCTCCTCTGATGTGTCCCGACCAAGAGCCCCTTCGTCATTACAGCCAAACGTGTAAATCTAAACAAAGAAAACAGTTTACATGAGGAACTAAGAAGCTCTTTGTTAAACACTACAAAGAGGTTGCCATTACATTTTTTTAAAGTGAGAAATAAGAAAAATGTTTGCTTACATTTCCAGTTTCGCTGAGGCACACGGTGTGCATGCCTCCAGCTGTCACCTGCACAATTTTCTCTGGCAGGGACAGAAGTGCTGGCTTCTTCCTTTCAATGACATCTTCGCCTAAACCCAACTGTCCAACATCACCTTGGCCCAAAACAAGAACTTGCCCTGCCTCTTTGGAATGACTTCTGTGTGAAACTGAAACACATATACAACCAATTTCATAGTGACCATTGAATTTTATTGGTTTGATGGAAAATACAAGAAAATGATTGGGGGGGGGATAAAAACACTGACAATGTAGTGTGATACACTTGGAGCCAAAGCCTTCGTTTCACATATGTGCATAATACTTGCTTAACAGAAATATATTACTTCAGCAAACTCAAATAGAAGTGGTGTAGATGTTTAAATGCAATGCCACTTTTTAGCTGGACTATCAGTTGTTCAAACTGAATCTGGTTACCCCTCTATAAACCCCTGTTTTGAAAAAGGAAGTGACTTACCTTTCACCTTTTTGGAGTCTTTATCATCTTCCACAATAGCGGCGGACTTTCTCTTGGTGGTCGTCTTTTTGGCAGGCATGATAGCAACACTTTTGGACTTTAAGAAAACATAAGGTTGTGTGTAAATTGGGTGCGTTTCTTAACTAACTGGATAATGTGAGTTAAACAATACAACAAAGTAATTTAAACTATGCTAGAATTCTTACACCACACAAAATTAAGAAACAAAAAAGCTAAACAGGATAGTTATTAGATACCACAAATGTCTCAAATTTACAACACAAGGCAGATAATTAAGTACATGAACAGCTGACATTTAACCTACAAGTTATTTGCATGTCTACCCTGGGGATGAGTAAAGTATACATCTCTCTCTATATATATTACTTACTGATACTCATGATGAGTATTTTAATTGCAGACAGAAAAGCAACGTGGACCACAATAACAAAACACTAGTGTAACCTGGAGAAAACCAGGCTACACTAGTATGATCTCTCTAAATACAAAAGCGTTTATAGACGACAATCACCCCCAAACCAGAGTCCAGACCACAGTGGCTCTTAGACAGCACTACAGACTAGCCAGCAAACCGACATAATACACAAAAAGCCTTTATTGTTGTTATAAGTCTGCCCACCAGTTCTTAGGGTTCAACAGCTGTCGGAGCCCAATTTCAATGGTTCTTTCACCCCACAAACAGCTGTGCTTCCTTCACTCCTGCTTCTCATGCTGACAAGAGACCACTGCCCACAAAATAAGGACACGTGGTACAGTTTGAAATGAGAGTCAGTTTCAGCTTTTAGTCCCCACTATAGATCGTACGACAGACGCTGGGATTTCATAAGGAAGTACTTGGATAGTGCCATCAGCTCCTTTACAGGGCTGGACAGTTTAAATTAAGCTGCGTGATCTAACGCTGGCAGTGCCCATGTGCCCTTGCTAACATTCAGTTAACTTGGCTGTTGAACGAGTTGTATATGGTGTAAAGATTGACTGTAAATATTTGTGTCACAACGAGCAACGAACGCAGCGAGAAAGCAAGAAAGAAAATATAAGCTGTTACAGCTTAACCAAAGTTAGTTGGCCGGCACTGAAAGTAAAGCTTTTCAGCCTAACCTAACGCCGGCTAACTGTTTGCTAGCCAATGCTAGCCAATGCTAGCTGGGGTGTTAGCGTGACATTGAATGAATGAAACCGAGAAACATAATTTAACAATGTAACTGCGTGCGATTCAGCGGAGCAGTATTTCTCGATACTTGTTTAATCCATCTGTAAAGTGTAGGAGGTGATAATTTACTGACCTGTGAAATATTGAAGAGTGCAGTTTGAAGTGAACGTGCACAGCCTGGTTCCCGGTCTCGAGACGTGCAACGTTACGTTCTGTAGGACCTTTGGAACGCCCGCCTCCTTAAAGAGACAGTAACACAGGAGGATGGAGCTGATGGACACAGACAGAGGTTCACGTGTATAAGTGTATATATGTATATCTATCTATCTAGTATAAAGGGCATCAGGCGAAGCCATTTATCTGCGTAAATGAAGTAATACTTGGTGCTGGAGAAAGTACTCCTATCACCTTTCTCAGAACCGAGTAACAGCACTGGAACAGGTAACTGTGGTGAATGAAACTGGCTACAGATCAGTTATATATGTAAAAGTAATAACGTCTGGTGAAACACTCAGTTTTTATTATAACCAAAGATATGAGAGTATTTTCTACTCCTCCTTCTTCTTGTTTTGGCTGTTTCCTTTAGGGGTCGCCACAGCAGATCATCTGGCTCCATCTCACCCTCAGTACCTCAAGTACTTCAAAAAGTGCAGAATTTAAGTAAAGGTACACGTCAATAGCTGTAATAGGGCAGTGTAACAGAGTTATTGTTAACAAAAAAAACAAAAAACAAAAAAAACCAACCCCTACAACAATGTAAAAGTAGTGGTATTTTCATCTAAAGTTGAATGTGTAATATAAAACCTTTACCTTATATATTTAATAGTTCTGTTATCTTGTACAATTCACTAATTACGGAAGCTGTATGTAATGTAAAAAAAACGCTGACCAGCTGATATTAAGACAGGGGAGGTGGGCATCTTTTGATTTTCACCTTTATCCATCTTGTATCGCTTTTATGTCTCTAATTGACATTAAGAGATAAGAATTTATCAGTAACCTACAAACCTTTTTTTAGGTTGTCCCTTATCTGTATATTTTGTAACTAGATTTCCTTTTGTCCAACCCAGACCTTAAAGATCTGTGAACATATTTTACCTTCAGTCTTTTCTTTCTTTCTTTAGCTGATGCTACAACATAGCCACTTCCTCACCCTAAAGCAAGGATGTCAAACTCACTTTACACAGTGAGCCACATACAGCTCACTTTGAACTTAAGTGGGCCAAACTAGCAAAACTCTCAATTTTCTCAGTGTGAAGACCTTTAGCTACACATTTAATATGAAAAAGTGCAATTTCAACTATACCTCTCGGTTTTTTGTACACGATGAAGACATACTGCTGTAGTAAATGAAAGAAATCTATTAGCACAAATAAATAAACAATTAAAATTACAGAAAAGGTTCTTGCAGCTCACTGTCCAGACTTTTCAGTAATTACACAATTGAAAGATGTTGGTAATTCACAGAAGATTATTTTTTCACTATTATAATTATTGACTTATTTTTACTGTGGGCCCATTGTAAAAATAAATTTCTATAGTCCATATGAAAAAGCAGGAGCTTTTGATTATTGATTATTATCTATGGCTTAATTACTCCCATATGGGAGATTTTATCATTAGGAAATGATGACACCCCCACCCTATGGTGTCACCTTTTCCAATAATCTAACATATAACCTATTACCTAAAATATATTCTAATTTACACTAAAGGGCCTTAAACCAGCTAATTTTTTAAAATCAAAAGACAGTGCAAAAACTTAAACCGCCACCAGGTGTTGCTGCAAACCCACTTTTTCTTTAGACGTTCCAGCTTAGACAAAAGACTCCACCTGAACACAGTCATTAGGTAAGAGAGGTCTACTGGACCTCAGTTGCAGAGTTGTTTCACAAGAAGGTTCCAGGAATTGTAAGATTTTTAATTAGATCCAGACTATTTACAATTAAAAAGAAGACTGTCAGCTCATACAGCTCCACATTCAATTAAAAATGAACTCAGATTTACAGAAAGGTGCACTTTCATATTCCCATTCTTGTAGCATTTAATCATAAACTCATGTTCTGCTTAAAAAAATAGCAACCTATAATACTTTTATATTTAAAATTTCTTTTCAAATCAAAGGAAGACAAGATATACAGAAGCATCAGATAAACCTATATCAACTTATACACACAGCACTGAGAACCCTGTAAGCTACTGGCCAGACAACAAGACAAGGTAAAACATTTCTGCAGTTTCAAAAAGTTCCAGCCAAACTGAGTTCCTGTTGACCGATTATACATTTTCAGGTGTTTTTTTTTCTCTTTTTTGTGATAAATCCCTGATCTACACTTGAAGCAACTTACATTTAACTCTTAGTTTAGACACTATCGTAACGACCTTATTTAAAATGGCTACAGAATGTATTGCATGTTCAATCTTTAAAGGGAAGTACAAAAACTTACAAAAGAAAAAAGTATAAATGAAGAGAGATTATCCAGACGCGGTGGCACTGGATTTTGTAATGGCTCATGCAGTGGATTGCAGAAATCAGTGATATGAAAACCAGTATTGGGTGTGTTGGCACGCATTAAAACACCAACAGCCTCCTGACCTTTTCCTATAGCTATTAAAAGGCCGACACATCACAACCACAAACACAGGCAAGCCAAATAATAATAATAATAATAATAAAAAAGAAGGCTCAAAGAAAAGCTCTCACTACCCTTGTGATCAAAATTGTAATAGAAAATATTTTGTGCATCACACAATATTTTGCAATGAGATCTCTTCCAGTTTCACTCTAACGTATCACAGCAGCAGTCTGTAGAGTGGATAAAAAACACACGATATCCCAGAGATGTCCAGCTCTAAAACAGAATATCCCAGTCTTCAGCCAACTCCTGACCGTTTGTGTCTATTATTACTGTGTGAAGTGTTATAGGTCATCATTATTGTTACCATTTTTATTCTACGTTATTACATTAGCGAAGATGAGTTAGCTTTTCCATATACAGTAAAGAAGAAAAAGAAAAAGGCAACACAGGACGAGGCCGCATTAAAGGTTGTAACTATATCCGAGTCCCTGAGGGGCACCACACAACAGCAGAGTGAGAGTAAGCCCTGTAGGTCCTTTGCCACTTCTCCACTTTATTGGCACGTGGTTCCCCCTTGCCGTCTGGGAGAAATACTGCATCTGGTCTCCACCCACCAACACCTCGGTTCAGTGAAAGCAATGTAGTGAGAGGGCGATGGAGGACAAGCATGAAGCATTCTCGTGTGGAGTCGGTTCCAGGCTTTCCCTGATAACAGTACATTCAAGAGACGCAAAAGGGCGATCTGTCTGCATAGGGAGCAGCTGCTTCTTTGCCGGAGATCTTAAGTGCTTCTTTATCCGGAAGCAGGGATGTTAAGGCCGATGGAACCTAAAGAAAACAAACAGCTCTCATGAGGCAAGATCACACCTTCGTAATCCTTAAGCTATTAATGCAGGGAAATTCATTATATCGCTATTTAAGGTACAGATTTTTCTCTAAAAGTCTTCTTCTGCCAAGGTTTCATTGTTAGTGCTGGATTCTGCCATTTAACCAGGCATGCATAAGAAAGCTGACCAATCAATCAGTTTCTACATGGATCTCTCTGTTTACTTGTCACAAGTCTATTAATGTAGTAGCAAATCACCACTGCTGCTAATTCATATTTAAAGTGTTTAGGTGCAAGCAACAAAGATGGCTTTAAGTGTAAAGCAAACACAAGACACACAGTGCATGTGTAGCCAAGGCAGCCGACGTCTACAGACTAAAATAAGTGACATCCTGAAGACTGTTAAACAGTAAGTCCTTAATGATTGAGGGAGTATGAAATAAACACTTGACACAGTAGCAAGCTAACAAACTCCTTTAGCTAAAACCTGCTGCTGGGGGGAGATGTCTTCAGGATGAGCGCCAAGGTTGGCTGCAAATGGCAGAAAGTGTTCAAAGATGCATCACTCTCAAGTGTGTATTACATATTTCATTGTTTCCCTGACACAAACAGGAGAAATAAATAACAACAAAAACAAAACTGTGTGACGTTTGCATGGCTTCCCTGTGCTCCAGGTACCCGTCTTCCTCCCACAGTCCCAGGTTTTGGGAGGTCATGCATGTGAGCTCAATGGGTGATTCTAAATTGGCCGTAGATGTGAAAGTGAGTGTGAGTGGTTCATCTGTCTCTCCTTTAGCTCTGCGATGGACTCATGAGCTGTCCAGAGTGTACCCAGTTTCTCGGCCTATGACAGCTGAGATAGACTCCATACCCCACCAACATGAAGAGTGGTGTAGAAAAACAAATCAGCAAAACACAGTACCTCACTGTTTTGACCAAGTCAATCAATCAGCCAGTCAAGTTTCAACTAAAAGGTATACCTTGTGTAAATTCTGCTCTCTTCATGAACCTCCATTTCAGTGCTCTTATAATCATTGAGCTCCTTCCGGATGGCCGCCTAGACAAAACAGCAATTCGGTTAAACATGAACTCAGAAAGAAAACGAGACAATATACTGCTAAAAAATTACATGAACCTAAAGGAGTTGCATGTGTTTAACATTTAAAATGTTTGTAACACTGTCTTGGACATTTTGTAAAGTGCTGTATCAGAAAGCGGTTGTGCCGATAAAGCCTTTATATGGAGCTGATTACCTTGTCAGCAGGTGTCAGCTTAGTCCACGGCTTGTCTGCTCTTCTATCGTAGTCCTGGGCATCTGTGACTTCCACATACTCGTGGAATCGCAAGATTTTTCTTGCCTGTAGTTCTGCAACCGTGGGTCTTTGACTCAGCTACAATAAAGAGGTTTTTTTTATGTCAGTTTAATATCAGGTAAATAAATGGTTTAACACTGGGATGTTTGCAGGTGTGCTGCTTCACCTTTCTGGTCAGCCGTCGCTTGATCTCTCGAACTTCGGCTTGTCTGTCAGCCTGATTTTTAGCTGAGGGAAGAACAAAGATGGGAGAAAGAATAGAAGAGCCAAATTTAGACTTTGGCATAAAAGGCTTGGTTTGATGGCAGGTTTAAAAGCAATTTCTAAAATTAGATATGTGCTTGTTGTTAACAGATGTGAAATGTACTTTGTTAACAAATGCTGAGGCAAAAGCATCAGACGAAAGAATGAGGAGTGGTTTTGCTAAAACCCAGAAACAAAAGAGTCCAAACAAGTCAAGGATCATGAACAAAGACAGAGAGAGTTAATACTAACGCTGGAGGATGTTTCTTTGCTCAAGTTCCTCAGCAGTGGGTCTCTGGCTTAGTCGCCTGAAATAAAAAAAAGAAAAGAAAAAAGAAAAATGGAGTCCTATTTTTACACATTTACTTCACTTGGACATTCAGGTAATAAGCAGGTCAAGGATCTATTAAAAATTGGTCTAATTTCTTCAGGAAATGCACTTTCACTGCTGTCATTTTAAACAATACAATGATTCTGCTCATCTTTACCTCGTGAGTGCAGTGCCAATTTGTGTGCGAATGGCTTCCCACTGCTCTCTGCTCTGCCAGGTGAGGCCAGTCTGTCCTGGAGGCTGGTCATCTCGGCTGCTCCTCTCCTGCGTAAACCTGTCCCTGTCGGGAGCAGAGGGACGGCTGCTCAGCTTCAGAGCCAGGGTGTCCTTTCTCTTCACCCTGCTGGCCAGTGCGCCTGGATAAAAGCCAAGCGGAGAGATGCAGTAAGCTGAGAAGGAGCACCAAAACGCTGCACAGGTTTACAAAGAGTCCGGAAAAGCCACTAAATGACCTCCAAATCAGTTTGTTATGCTTACTCATCGGGGGCTCATCCTCCTCATCTTCATCTGAGTCTTCATCTTTATGAGGCACAGGACCATCTGAATCACTGTCCTCCCCGTGCATGTCGTGTTCGCCTTCCTCATCCTCATCCTCCTCTTCTTCCTCGTCCTCGTCATTGCTGTTTCCCCGTGGGATGACACAAATGCCAGCGTCACCGACCAAGCACCGGCGACTCCTTGGCTCCAGCTCTGGCTGTGGAATCTCCCCATCATACTCCTCCTCTTCCTCGTCATCTTCTTCCTCTTCTTCTTCCTCTGAGTAGTCATCCTCAGATCTAACAGGAAAAAAATGCATGCATATAAAATATTTTTTTGTTTTTATTTGGCTAATTTTGAAGACGTGTTTTAAATAAGTTTAACTGAAATATGTCCCTCCAGCTATATCTGACTTTACAATGATGAAGACTGGACTGTTTTTCAGCTTGAAATGGATACACAGGTAAGTACAAAGAGTAAACAGCTTAGAAAATGGATGAAAAAGATCCTCAAAGCTACATGCAAAGACAGATCACATGCAAACTCCATATTTCTTCACCATGTAAGACTGTCTTTGTATACACCGATTCACTAATTGACTTTTCTGTGCAGAGAAACTTACAGTTTTAGTGGTTGAATGCTGACAGGCAGGGGGCGACCACGGTCTCCTTGGTACTCTAGAGGTGTTTCGAAAAGCAGTGTGTGCGCCCGCTGCGACCCATCTGGATGTGGCTGAGCCGGGCCGGGACTGGACAGGGCTCGCTGGATCATGATGTGCAGCGGTACGGGAGCCGGGCGCTGGGGAGACTCATTGGTCGGGCTCGGTGGGTCGAAAAGCATTGGTATGGGTTGGGGCAGCGGATGGGGGTAGGAGTGCTGATGGTGGAGGTGGTGGGTCTGTATGTGTTGGCGGGGTGGAGAAGGTGGTATGTGAGTCGGCAGGGGTGGGGACGGAGGAGGGGGAGGCAGCTGGAAGCCCACAGGGAGGCTGCTGTGTTCCTCCAGAGAAAGTGGTGAGGGGATGATGGGATGGCTTGAAGCAGAGTCCTCTGTGTTGCGTTTGGTGACTGGGGTGGTCCTCTTAGGAGGCATTGGAGGAGAGGGTTTGGCCGGGACAAGGCTAGCGCCCCCTGTTGCTTGGGTGAAGTCACCTGCAAATGGAAAAAGAGCTAATCCAACCATAACTGCTACAGAAAAAGAGCTACAGCTTAGGCGTGAGAGTGACTTGCTAGCAAGTGCTTTACTTTTGAATCTAGTTTGTCACTGTGACGCAAGTGCACAAGCATCAGTCACACATGTATTACATACCCAGTATGACAGAAGACACACGAATGCTGGGATTACATGTCTGACTGAGCATTACTGCATCCATACAGCAAGTTGGTTCACATGATGGCCATGAACGCACACTTTGCTCTAAAAGACCAGTGTGCAGCGACTGCTCCAGTTCACAGAGACAAAAAAGATGCATCCATGCTCTTCACAGCCAGACTCTAACCCCACACCGACACTTTATCTATTAGCGTAGTAAAGCTCCTGAAGCTCCTAAACAAAAAGCTCAAATGCAAACCTTCGAGTTTTGCATGCACTTTTGCATATTTGCTATTTGGCTCTTAAGACTTCAGAGGACAGCTTTAAGGCAACATTTCTGTTAAAGCAGAGCCGTGCTACGTAAGACATAATAAGTGAACAGTGCTGACAGACTTACAACATGCAGTAATCTACACAGTAATGGACTTCCTCTCTATATTAAGTCGAGCCCTTATGTTAGAACCATTTTGCCTTTTTATTCTTCGACCCATTCAAGTCCACCCATCCATCCCATTTGAGTGAGAGCTGAGTGGATTAGAGACATAAAATTCATTTGATGCATAGCAGAACACAGCTGGAACCCGCTAAAGGCCCTCCCTTATACAGAGGCAAAATACACTCAACTGCACTCACACAGAAGTTGTGTACAGTAAGCACACTCATTATCAGCTTGTTATATGCATGCGGCTCTTATATACCAGGTCCAAAGAAAAGCAATGAAGGCCAGTGAACAAGTTAAAGGCTTTTCAGAAGACATATGTTGGCAGCAGGAAAGGATGCGACATGATGAAGTGTGCAGACTCTGAAGAGGGCATTCCAGAAATTGGCACCGCAGCCAAAGAAATACCAGGAGGGCATCCTTTTACCTGAGCGCAGGCCTCCGGCCCGCCGGCACAGGTAGACAGGCAGGGACAGGTAGACATCATAGTCGCACTCTCGCTTCCAGCAGGACCAGTAGAGAGGAAGCTGAGCGTTTTCTCCCCCCTGCAGGGCGGAGACTAACAGGGACGAGATGGAGGCCTTCAGCTGGCATGTTTAATGAATGCAGCTACTTTCTGGTGCTGCGTAAGTTGTTGATTTCATAGTTACGGTTGTGGTCAGAAGTTTACATTAACTCATCGTGGGCATGAATTCCATAGTAATTCTGGGCTTTTAATGATTTCTTTGAACCGTTTCAACTTTTCTTTTTCCAGGGTGGAACGATTGTACAGCAAAAATCTTTTTAAAAAGAATTTGGTGCACAAACTTGAAATTAGTTTGGGTTTTCTCTTATCCACACAGAGTCACGCATCCGACTTTTAAGTGTAGTCCATAGAGTTTCCTGACTGAGGTCGGGTCTTTGGAAAGGCCATTCGAGAAGCTTAACGTTATCCTGCTTTATCCATCCCAAAACCAGTTTTGATGTGTGTTGGGATCATTGTCCTGTTGGAATTTCAACCGTCTAGCTCCTGATTTGAGGTGAAGTTGAAGATTTTGGAGGTAGTCCTTCTTCTTCATTATTCCATCCACTGTGTGCGATGTATCAGTACCCCTGACAGCAAAACAGCCGCAGAGCATGATGCTCCCAACACCATGCTTGACAGTAATGTTCCTAGGTCTTGTCTGACAGCAAAACTTTTACTTCCATGTAGGCAGCTGAAAATTTCAGTCGAGCTTGAAGGTGTCGGTTTTTTGTTTGTCGGTATCTTCTCAGTCCAGTAATATACATATCCATATAACATGATCTTATGTAAGTAAAGTGTCTGGTTGAGGTGTAGCTTGCTGAGGAACATTTATCCAAACATTACTGGGGGTGAGTGTATATATTTGAGCCTGTATGTATACTTCTGATGGAGTGGATGGAGAAAACCCAGAATAAATCCAAACTTGTGCCCCAAATTAATGTTTTTAAAGTCATTACACATGTACGCTCTACGATCATTCCACCCTGGAAAAAGAACAGTTTAAAATGATCATGACAATGCCAGTGATGAGTGGATGTAATCTTTTGAACACAACTGTATATAAACAGAGTTGCACTATGAGGGAATGGTACTGTTTCCCGAAATGATAATCACTAAAATAAACACATAGGTAAGAACATTATTACTATCCTTGTAACTGTAACAGTACCCGCTTCACGGTGTGTTTCATTAACACCTTTTGTCTCAGTTGTTCTTTGTGCATAAACATGGCCACAAAACAAAGAAGCCTCCTGGCTTTTAAAATACAGTCGCTTCATAGTAAACTGTCAACAAGTGTACTGAGAAATTAGATTTTGAGGAGTTCTCTGTAGTGTAAATGTTAACCTGAAACTAGTGTAAGTTTCTAACTGACTCATTTTGTATTCTATTTGTGTCAAAAACAACAATTAGTATAATAAACTGATGACGAATAGGAGCATTTTGTAATGCCCCGCCCACCCCTCCCCCCCGGAGCTGTCACACAAGAATCTGACGACATATCAGAACAAGTGGAAATGTACCAAATTCATACGATGTCCTGGAAAAAATGAGCCAAAGTAGACAGCCTTGCCTTACTGGGAATTAAAACACAATCCCAGATGAGGCAAACCCACAGAACCGCTACATTGTATCTGTGGAAGCAGTGGCCCACAGCCACAGGAGTCCCTGTTATCCTCATAGCGTAAAATGCTGGAGACGTTTCTGCTACAATAATCCAGGCATAATAAGTAATTAACTGGGGAAAAGCAGCTCGTGCTGTTAAGATAGCATCGTATACAGGATGTTGTGCTGAAGAGTTTACCATCAGTAGTGCACTGACGCATAAATGTACATACTGTATACGCCAGCTGGAAAACTACATGCTAACTGAGCAGGCATTTGATTGTTGATGTATGCTTCCTCTCCCTGCAACATCTGTTAACCTAAGAAGCTACTGTTAGCAAAGGCTTACCCAGCATGGCCGCGTTGCCCCTGTTCACAGGCTTGGGTGGAGGCAGAGGGGGCTGCTTGGCGGGCTGAGAAGTGGAGGTAAGGGCAGCGGCAGACTGCTGAGTGTTGGAACACGCAGAAGACACCGATCGAACAGGTTTGGACGTCACAGCCGACGGAGAAGAGAACTGACTCGTGGGGTGGTTGGATGGAGTTCGAGGTGGACACTCACTGCCAGGTTCAGGGGTGGAGCTCACCAGCCATTTTGGAGGCATGATCACCTGTTTGGGTGGCAGAGGTTCACGCAGGGTGTCCAGGTCAGGAACAAAATGGCTGTCTGATTCTAAAAAAAAGGAAAAAGCAGCCAACCATATAGTTTTATATCATAAAATTTAATTCTGCTTATATAACTTTAAAAGTTACAGCACGTCAACTGAGACTGAAACTTAAACAATAAATGATTGGTTTTCAGCTGTAGTGCATATACTGTATTCTATGTATGCATGATCATAACAAATACACTTCAGTGAATTAGCAAAATCTCACCAAATATCCCAGTGGATTGCTATAAATGTTTCAGCTCAGAGACTCAGCGATGAGCCATTTTTCTACAGCTCTAAGCACTCCAAGCACTCTCTGTGATAGCACTTGTTTGAGAATGGCATTATCTAGGGATCAGCTGTGAAGATAAACAGAGTAGGCGGCTGCAATTACCACCAAAAAAACCCACCTCCCTCTGCCCACCCCACTATACCCGCGAGCCGGCCCCCACACTGTTCCCACCGCTGCGCCCACGCCATTCCTGCTGCTCTCAGGTTCAGGGTTATTTATTTACAGAAGCGTTATCAGTGTGATGCCATGTAATCAAAGAGGAACTAATCCAGAGGAAAGCAGGAAGTCAGACTGAAGAACAGAGAGGGGGGGGGGAATAAAAGGAGGACAGAAAGCAGGAGAAGTGATAAAGATAGAAAGCGAGTGGGAGAGGTAAAAAAAAAGTAGCATCACACGGAGAAAAAAAAACAAAACAAGGTAAGATGAAAAGAAGAGCAGAGCAATGACACATGAAGGAAAGCGGACAAAATTTTACCTTCTTTCTGCTTTGCTGCAATGACATGCTATAGTTTTACATACTTTTCAACTCCTAACATGTTTACACATCGGCACAGAATAACCTGTCACGTGAGCGATAACCGCACAGCTGAGATCTAAAAACAGAGCTAAACACCATTATTTTTGAACAAATTCTATTTTTCAGGGAAATCAATTAGCTGTGGCACTTTACCAATTATCACTGAGCTCACTGTGCTAGCCTTAAAGGGCAATAATGAGTATAGCGATTGCACCACATTAATTAGGAGAGGAGAAGAGAGGACGAGCTATTCCCTCATGTTCCTGAATAAGAAGCATAGCTGGAGCAGGCCTCCCGGGAGCTGACAGGAGCCTGTCTATATCTGGGAGGACAGCATATAAGCAGAAAAGTGACAGCAAAAGGGAGGGGACAAGGTACCCAAGAATCACCGACTTTTCAAATATGAAGGAGGTTAAGGTGCAAAAGGTGTGCACTTTATCTGTGATGGCCTTACACTGACAACACCAGTGCTGTTATGATTGCAACTTGTAAAAATTGGCGGAAAAATTCAGATTGTAGGGAGGAAAACTACTGAAAGTGACTCACCTCTCCGGGCCCTCCCCTCCTCAGCAGATGCATGCCGAGGGAGTGTAGGCTTCCAATCTCCTTCTGCAGGCCGACTCCTCCTGCCATCCTCGGATGGGGCCTTCTGCAGGCCTGGCCTCTTTTGTCCATCGTCAGGGTGAAGCCTGCCGCCATGTCTGGTCTCTTCCATTTGCCCGTGAATGTGGCCCTGCCAGGCCATATTAGACTTCCACTCGCCCTCCCCTTGCGCCCGTGCCCCAATCCCTGCGCTTCTCCGTCCATCGTCATGTAGTCCTGTGCCCCTGGAGCCCAAAGCTCCACGGCGGTCTCCATCTGAGGGAGAACAACGGCCCCTTCGGTCATCTGGCTGGGCGAGCCATGCAGGGTTCATCCTAAAATCTGAATCTGAGGGGAGTTGGCCCTGGTTGCATGGGCTTCTGCCACCGCTGATGACTCCTCCTCCTCCTCCTCCAACAGGCAGAGTGTGGCCATTCTTTACATACGACTGCTTCACATTTTGTGCTTCTCCATCTAAAAAGATTGGCCAAAAACACTTGGTGAATACTTCAACAAATAAATTAGAAGACTGAATGATATTCTGAGCAATTGAGAAAGTGCAGAAGGACATTATATGCTAAATATTTGATACATAACAGGATTTCATATTGATACATTATTTAAAGTTTTACATACTGGTAGTGCCGTGTTCAATATTCTACAATTAACCTGATGCATTGCAAGAGAACTGATAACTATCCAACTGAGCCATAACACTGCTAAACATACTTTTTGCTGCTTATTTCTTCTTTAAATCTGGATTTCAAATAAAGTGAGGAGTGGTTTTTGGGGAGATTTTAAAACTACAGAATCAATACAGAAACTGTTCAAAAATAATTGCTATTTGCAGTTATTTTCCACAGTGATAAAAGGAACGTGCCCTTAACTCAAGCCCCATGGACAGTCAGTGTTTGCCGTGATGCAGAAGCTGCTGTAGATTTAATAAATGGGCTTCTGCAACAGCGGGACCAGCAGAACGTTCGCACCCCCCCCCTTTCTAAGCTATTTTGCTGCAAGGCACAATTTGTTCCACTTTTCCTCAGCTCTGGAGAGTGGCAAGTAATTTTAAACAGACATTGCATTACTTTGAGAAACAGCAAGGTGAAAGCAGTTTTTTCTCAAATTTGCTTTTCTAAATTTGTCTCAGACACCTGCTGCATGGGAAGACAGCGTTCCTGCTATCATGTGCTGAAGACTTAACTGTACTGTCTGAGTGGGCGTTATTGCCTCGGGGCTGCTGCTGTCAGACGCAGACAAAGCTTTGCAAAGATATCACATGTTGAATCACACAAGTCCCCTCACCATTGTCCGGGACCTCCTTCAGCACCCCCTGTTCTATAAGCTCCTGTCGGGTGCGCCTTGTCGACATCTGCCTCTCTAGTTCTGTCAAGAGCAAAAGGAAATTACATTTTACAGACCATTTTTTTCACCAAGATATCTATGATTTACAATTTTCACTGTGATCTCATGCACCAGAAGCAATATACAGGGTGGCACATTAGTATATGTGAGGGGGCAAACTCCTCAAGATGGGTGGTGATATGTGCCCCCTCACATATACTAATGTGCCACAAACAGGACTTTAATATCACCAACCGTTCCCATGTTATTGCAGTGTATCCATATAAATGGTCCACCCTGTATATAGATATATATATGTTGAGCTAATTCGAGTCACTGAACTGGACCTCTTCACCATGCTTTCTGGTTGGTGGTCTGTGGTACAGATCTGGTAAGTTTCTCATATTATTCAGTAACACTTAGAACCAGTTAGCAAGTATCTTTATTTATAACATACTCGATATAACATGCGGGTGTAACTTCTAGGCCTGAATAGTGAAGCCAATTTGAACTAATCATTTGATTCAGGTGTGTTGACACAGGGTGATATCTAAAACCTGCAGGACACTGGCCCTGGAGGCCTGGAGTTGCCCACCCCTGCAGCTAAATATTCACAGTAGTCACTTCTGTCACTCCAAAAAACAAGATGGCATGTGCCTCACTGCTAAAGAGACTAATAAATACAAAAAAAAAAGACGCTTCAAAACCCAAGGTCACCATGATATACACACTATGGTTTAGACTTCGTCTCCTAACGAGACACCTTGTATTCAGCTTATTGTATTATGTGCACTGAAAATAGCGAGAGACAAACTTGCTTGTAACATTTGGGCGGAAACATGTTCTCTGAGGAATTTTAATGAAATTTGAATACAACTGATACGGCTGCTGGGGTGAAAGGAGAGGTGGCATTCGCAAAGAGAACAAGTTTGCAACACAAACCTTCAGAAGTTTCTTTGAACTTCTCGCTGCTTTTTTTCTTCCTCCACTTCCACGGCTTGAAGATCTTGCCAAGGGTGGAGAACTTGCCCTTGCGCTTCGGGGGAGGGGTGCTGTCCCCGGTGCTGCCTCCCTCTCCCACCATTGTGCTGTGGTGCTGCTCAGCTTCATCATCTAAAACAGAAAGCACAAATTTAAAACAAATACAAAAGAACTTATAACATAAAATTATAGACACCCCACTCAGCAGCGGAGCTTTCTATTTTAACTGAGCTCATCTGCTGCTTTTTAAAGAGGGCCAGGCTCATTATGGCGGTTATTATCTTTAGCTGTTAGTTCTCGGGGACCGAGTGTGCTTTGGCAGGGTGATGCTGAGAGCTCATGGACTCCTCCACGTATCCACAGCTAACAGGAGAAGCCTAACACTGGCTCTGAGCCAGGATTTCTCGCTGTCAAGTACTCACATTCCTTAGCTGGATGGAGTCTAGTGCCTTATCAGCCTTTCAGCCCTCGCTGCTCCCATAGAGAAGAGGGGCACACACGAATGCAGACATAAGCAGCAGAAAAAGGTTGTCAGTCATTCTGCATGCATATATAAAATATATACATGTGTACACACCCACACATACAGGTAACAAGAAGCAAAAGCTCTTTAAAAACCACTAATTATCATTAGGTGTCACCAAGGCTTCAAGAACTCAATTAAAAAGCAATCTGCAGACATGGCTACATACTCTGGGTCACATGACTGACAGGCCAACTGACAGCGCGCTGAGCTTGGAGAGACTTTCAAACATTAGCTCTCTAAAGGCTGCAGCTGCTGTATTCAGCAGACATAATATTTACCAGCAGAGAGAGAACAGAGTCCGATGTAAAACATCCAGTCTCGGGCTCACACAGGATGTCTTGGCGACAGTAATGCCCTGCAGTCTGATTCCCACAACAATATGCTCTCACACAATACTGATGTGGCTTACTTAGCAGTCCAGGGAACACTAAAACAACAAAACGTTATTCTTGGATAGAAACTTTTTCTTTATTTGAGACACTAACACACACACTGATACGCATACATCAGGATCAGCTAGCTGCAGTCCAGCACCCCTGGAGCTGGCAGGGTTTCAGTATCTTGCTAAGTGACACTACAGAAAGGCGGATGGTTGCTGACACAAGATTCAAACCCATTTTTTGCAACTGAAGGACAGGCACATTAACTCCACACTGCTGGCGGTGTAAAATTTGAGTTGAGTGTTTACACAGAGCTCACAAGCCTGACAGACTGTAAACCTCGGATAGGAAAACAGTTTTAATCACAATACTTCAACTTCATACCCTACTGTGAGTTTAAAAATGGCATTTTTGACAAGTAGTTAAAAAGCAGACACTAATCTACCTTGGAGAGGGGTGTTAAGTGTCCAGCTTGCATGGTGGTGGGACTTAAAACAGCACGCCATGAGGACGCAGGGAGCATTCAGCAACCAAAAATCTACTGTCCCGTGTATATCCCAGCATCAAATCACAGATGACGAAAACGCAGGAGACCAAGTTGCAGAGAGTTGGCGGAAACTACAGCAGAGAGTCCGGAATCAAGAGACGTGTCCATGCTGTGGAAATCCACCTTATCTCGGCGAGGTAGAAATCTGAGGATTCAGACCAGCTGCCATAACATCCAGATTAAGCATTGCTTAAGGCAGCTTCTCCGCGATCCAGAACTGAGGTTCTCACACACAGCAGACTGTTCTGTCAGAGACGCCTCTGCCACAGTGGCTCAGCTGAAGCCAGTGAAGCAGGATAAGAGCTGGCTGTGCCAGGCCTGCACACTCCAAAGCACTGCAGAGATGACGATCGCAGAGGACTCAGCCCATGCAGCAGGCATCTATTTGAAAGACACGACTGACCATATCCTCAGCGGTCTTTTCCGTTAGCCAGTGAAGCTTGATTATAAAAGGTGACAATCCACTAGTACAAAAAAAAAGTCCTCAAAAAAGAAAAAAGTACAGAAGACCCAAATCAGCTGTCACATTCAAGAGAGCTGTAGATCCACTCCAAATTATTCTTCACAGATACAGAGAAAAACTCTCCAACATGTCATTGTTTCAGCTGTAGTGTGAAGAGGTCTGGCATGTTGTGACACTATAGCTGAGTGCTACTGTGGGTTTTGGAATGGGAGTAAAGGGTAAAAAAAAAAGGGCTACAAAGAGAGAAAAAGTACAGACATAATGTGGCAGGCTGGGATGGGGGGGCTGGAAACGCAGTCACAGAATCAGGGTGGAGTGCCATTTCCTCCCAGAGAACAAAGGCAACCTCTTCCCCTCATATTCAATAACATACTCCACTGTACAGCTCATGGAAACACTATGCTCGAAGGTACAACAGGGAAACTAATGAATGATGATATATAAAAAATACCTCCATTCATAACAGAGCTACATTCTTAATAGTGTTGCTCTAATGAGAAAGTCTGCCAAGATAAGCCACAGCAGACAGGAAACACGGGAGTGTGTGACTGTGCTGGTGTCTTCCTATGACATAGCCATATACAGAAGACACACCTACTACTCCCCCATACAACCGACCAGATTTCCCTCTAACCTCATGATTCACTGAGTCATGGCAGGCTGGTCAGGTGAGCATGTGGGTAAAGGAGATTGTTGCTGTAAAGGGGCTTGCTATCCCGATCGCTAACACAAAAACCAAAAGTCCAGGCGGATAAATGTTAGGAAATACCTCCAACCTCAGTGTAACAGTTACCTTTGTCAGGGCCGATTATGAAATTTAATCCACTTATAAATACTTACGAGCACTGACTGTTTCCTGAGAAAAAATGTGTTCCCTAACATTTACAACAATTAAAGATCCAGTAGAAATAAATGTCATTACATGACACTGTAATATGATTAACATTTTACTGCTGTACTTATCTTTTTACTCACCACTTGTATAAAATGCACGATCATATAACATCGTGTGACGCTCAGAAACTTGGAATAATTGGTGCGGTACAAAATTATGTAAAACCTCTGAGCCAGACAACATATGCAATCTGATGTTCCTGTGCAGTGTAACATAAGAAAATAAGTGCACAAGTCATGCATGAGTGTGTAAAAACACTGTAGAAAATTAGCCACATGATCCCAGTGATTTAGCATTCCTTGTGGTGGTAAAAATGAATGAGGGGCAGAATTAGGGGGGAGGCTACGCAACGTTCGTGCAAAGTTTATTACACAATCACCGATCCTCAGTTCTGCTCTATTTTCTATCCTTGAAAACTAGTAAACGAGAAAATAGTTTTATGTTGTTGATGTTAGCGATGGAGGAAACCACAGCAGTGTAAAGTACACCAAGAATGTAAGCCCAGAAACTCACCACTGCGGCTATGTTGTTGTTGTGGGTCCTGAGCTGCGATCTCCACACGGAGGCTCTGTCCCATGATCCAGCCCCTGAGGGGGCCCTACCTGTCCTGCACCTTTAAGTGTGTGCACTACACAGTACAGATCAACTCCTTCACCTGCCGTGCTTCTTCTGCAACAAAGTCCCCGTATGCCCTAAGATCTTTTATGCTTCTCTGCGTCTGTCATCTAGCCGCCTTCTGTGCCTTTTCTTCAGTCCTTCCCCCATCCCTCCCTCGCACAATATCCTCAGACCTCCCCTCCCTCCCTCCTGGAGTTGGACTCCCCCTTTCTTGCTGACCCTCCCTCCTTGGCTCATAGCACAGGTCAGCATTCACAGAAAGATGCCTACCATTCCAGGGAAAAGACAAGTTTTGTTTTCAATATGGCGCATGTTGTAGTATGCGGTGCAGTGCGTGTACTCAGTAATATCTGTACAATGTAAAATATTCCTTTATAGTAAATTAAAAAGAGTTAACCAACACAGAAGACACTAGACCTGAAGCTGCAGATCTCAGACCACAACACATAAGATATAGTTATATATACACACCTATAATGCAACTATAGTAATGTATCTGCATGTGATGGCTGGAGGGGAAAGAAATCAGAGAAATTTGAATCAGTACCCTTGATCAGTGGAAAAGGTAAACAACATCAGACGCATTACTGTTTCTGAATAAAGGTCGAGTATGCTCTCATCCCCATCAACAGAATGACAGTGGAAAGGTTGAGTGGACAGTTTGATCAGAGAAATAAACACTGCACTTTCTATACAGGGTTTGCACGCTAACATTAGCTAACTTCTGCTCAGTAACCAATGTTAGTGCAGGGTATTTATCATGCTGCTCGCCTCTTTTAATGTCTGCAAACACCATTTTATACACTTCTTTAACTCTCTTATATCACATTTTAAAAAGACTTGGAAGCATTAGCATGACTTTGAAATATGTTTGCCAAGAAGCCCAGTCTTGTATCAGGCTTGAAAATAGAGAGGAGCGGGAAAGAAAAAGAGAGCACTTTCTGTAAATGAGAAGAAAAGCGGGAGTGGACCCCCTGAATTAGTGCTTTGATTTCTTTTGACATTTGAGTGTCTTTAGAAGAAAAAAAAATCTCGTCTGAGCCTCAGAGGAATCCAGAGCACTGTGCTGTGTCATTATGCCTGGATAGATCAGAGCTTTTTGAGCATTTGGCTGCATCTCGAGCTGTTTCTAAAGATGGAGAGCTAGTGTGTTCGGCAGCGTTCCTTTTCTCTTCCTGTGCCCCACATAAAGCCACCACGCCGGGCTGGCTTCCAGCGAGAACTGAGCCAATCCGCATGAGTCCAGAACCTGTTGGCCTGACCTGGATAACAGACTGGGACAGGCTACTTCAGCAGGGAGGGAGACTAAGTCAGGTACGCACATATGTACATAAACATCCCCAGCCCCGTCTGACAAGAGTGCGCAATGAGTCATTCACGATGGGGGAATAAAGTGAAACACAGCTCACTCCACAGCATTAACACTGCTTTTAAAAAAACCACAACGCGTAACTTAGTACTCACCACGATTTTCCATTACAGAGTTTGAGGCACACCAATCAACATCTCCTGAAAAACACAAGTTTAATGCATGAGCAGACACATTCTCAGTTCTTCATTTGCTTCATTTTATACTTTTATATAATTCATTTTCTTCTGTTATTTCAATTTATAGTTTTTAATGCGATTTTTCCCTTTTATGTATTAGGTATAACACTTAGATAGCCTTCAGATATAAAGTATATGATATATAAATAAAACTCCTGTCTATTGACTTCAGTATATTTAATCGGATTTGTGCTACTGCAAAAAGTTGTACACATACACTACACAAAGTCATGGGAGGGGTGTGGGTGGTTGGGGTTCTCTGCAATAGTATAGCAGTATTTTTTCAGGTCTCTAGCATGGTGACGATGCCACCTCCAACCATCCTATCCACTCTGAAAGAGAGAAAACAAAGGTTGATCACATCACTGTCTGACATACAACACACAACTAAGAGATCCACAAATTCCCAGAAATCTTCCAACAATGCTGCAAAGAGAAACTGATTATACTTGGGCCTGAAAATACAGGCACACTGAATATAAGTCACAACCAGACTGATAATACTCCATATCTCAGAGCTTGAACATTATCATCATGTTTGTTTTCTAAGACAATAAATGCCCGCAAAGATGTATCTATGAGTTTGGATGAAGCAAAAAAAGTAACTTCTAATACCAGATTGAATCTACTGTGTATTTGAAGGAGCGCGCAGTAGGAGAAAAAAAGCAGAAGGAAATACTACAAAGGCCTTTAGAAGTCCCTGTGTAACAGCAACTGATACAATTTGGTCAGACTTTACAGAGCTTAAAGCAGACTATAGCTCCAGTCCACTAAATCACAAAAGGTCTGATGCCACAGTCATCACTGAGTAAGTAACTGGAGTTTGTATCCATTGATGTATACATGGTGACGGTAATGAGTAAATGGCTTTCTGGCATTCATTCAAATCAGAGTCGTGTGTAAAATGACACTTCAGTTATGTAACCGCTCATGGACAAGCTCACAAATAACAATTTTATGTACTCAAAGTGGTGCACTGTCCATTCTTTGCTATAGAAAAGCTGGAAAACATAAGCAAAATCACAGTACAAAAGCTCTGATGATTATGGCAGCAAAGAAAACAAAGCAGACATATTTACTATTGCAGCACTGACTCATTAACAAGTATAACTGCTGTATAATTGGAAGTAAAAATACATTGTCAATGATATAGTGCTGTTGATGCACATCTAGCTAAGCTTTGTAGCACCTTCAGTCAACAGTATGTTTTTGGGAATCGTCCTTCATTTGGTCCATCTTCTGTCATATTGCCTTCAAATTCTAACACAAGACTGCACAGACTTTACAACCACACTGGTTTGGACCAGTCTACTGCAGTTTTAATCAAATGGATTAAATTAATCATACACATACTGGGTACATTATTTAAAGCAGCGGTCCCCAACCCCCGGGCCACGGACCGGCACCGGTCCGTGAGTCGTTTGGTACTGGGCCACGAGAATTGAGGCTCGGGTGTGAAATTTATGGTTTTTGGGGTTTTTATCGTTAACTCGGTTTCCCTGGGTCTTTTCCCGTGTTGTAGTTGTGTGTCTTATTTTGAAAGAAATATTTATGTGTTACCATAGCAACCAGAGAGCATTAAGGGGCAGAGAGGAGGCTGTTACTCTCAATGTTGTTGGCACATTTCAGGAGGGCGCTGCTAATAAAGTTACACAATTACACAGTGAATTCGCGTTTATTATTATATTTACAAAATACCACAGTTTTTGTCTTGGTCGTATCATTTTATTTTGCTGTATTTACCCGCGACACATTAAAGGCCGGTCCGTGAAAAAGTTTGGGGACCGCTGATTTAAAGTATGTAAACTGTCGGGTATTTTGGGGGGGGCAGCTGTTGATGTCATGCACACTTTGCTTGAGATTTTTTTTGCCATCTTGGACGTGTCATAATGACCAGTTGCTATGGAAAAATGTGTATTCCCCGACTGGTTGGCACTGGTTCCTGGAGGTTGCTGGCTGTCGCTGAATGAAATAGGATGGAAAATGGTGCTGCACCAGAAACTTCCTAGTGACTGCTTTGGTTTCCATGGTTGCCTGTAGTTTTTCATGTTTGTCTGTAAGCACTCGCTAACAACTACTTCCATGCAAACTCTGGGTGACTGCAGCAATATGTTAGGAACCAAAGCAAGCACAAGGAGGTTTTTGCCAACCAGTAAGGGAATACAGATTTTGTGTGACTGGGGATATAGTAACCACTTTCCTAACATATGCCAACAACCTCCAAATTGGCCGACAAGTTAATGTCACATGCTTAGTGATAATATCAAAAGGGCTAGGTATAGATTCAAGCATGGTAGTGAGACCAGACAGAATGAACTAAGACAGAACTCCACCCTCTCAAATGTAATGTGTTGGTGGGTTTCTTAGTCATATACTGCAGGAATCATATTCTTTCTGTGCACATGAAGACATCTGAATGGTGCGGAATTATTTCATACATTTCTGACATTTGTAGAAAGTTAAACTATAAATAAAACAATATTACAAATCTCTTATGGCATCTTTAAAGCTTCTTCAGGTGACTATTGTTGTGATTTTGCACTATAATAATACAATTAAATTGAACTGATTTGAAGTTTCAGCTATAAAGAAAATAATTAGTTATTTTCTAATTAATTCATTAGTTATAGTCCCAGCTGAACCTGTGTGTTTGTTGATTGTTTAAATGGTTAAGCTTCAATGACAGATCAAGACATGCAAGCATCATTGTACAGCAGAGTGCAAATTAGACATTCTTAGCAATAAAATAGCTGAAATGCTATGGAAGCCACATCTTTTAGACAAAATCAGGCACAAATGTTTTCTGTAGTGAGAAAACCACAAGCAATCTAATGTGAAAACCCCCCCAAAAACGCTGGTTATAATTGTCAGTGTACGAAGTGGCCCAAACCCAAACCATAAAGTTTGGGTTTGGGCCACAAAATTCCTTCTCGCTCTAAAATATTACTGATGAGCTTCACTGCAAGGCAAAATTCTGGGTTTTAATGGCCCTTCGTATCATCTTACATTTGACTAAATTACTGGTCTAGGCAAACTGCAGCTTTATTGCCTTGAAATCTAATGGTTTTGCCAATGAGGGATATTTTAAGAGAAAGTGTGCTGGCTGATGTTACCGGAGGCCCTTGACTAGATAATTAACGTTATCACTGGCCAATGTCCTACCCTGAAGTGAAGCTCTGTCAGTCTAAGTAAGCTGTGATCGTATTGCAAAGTAATCCAAATATCACTTATATAAACACAAACAGTTCACTACCTATATAATTCTGGATATTCAGTTTGGCATTCTTCTCTATTTCTTCTCTCTGGCAATTATCTGGCAGGTCAGAGGTCAGCTTCCCTTTCAAAAGAAGAAGTGTAAGTAACGGCACTTGCACACCAAACAGGCCAAACAGCACTACCTGAAAGCCTGAAATTACTGTAGCCTTCGTAGTGCAGCCATTCGCATAGAGACTCACACAGACTGGATGAGAACCCTAACACCACTGAGACGAGGCAGATGCATTTGTGGTCAGAGATGAAATTTTTTACACTCCCGCCCAGTGCCACAGCCTTGGCTAGATGACTCAAAATAATCGAGCTGTGCGGTGAGTGTTCCACGGAAAGAGAAAATATCTCTAGGTTCTCAAAGTACGAGCGGATTAAAGGCAGGGGGTGGAAATTAAAATACTGGGACTTTTCCATATATATCTATACATATGCACAGGATTATTCGACTACACTTCACTTCAGGCTTTTCATAAATAAAGAACTGGCTTGAGGAGATACGTTCCACAGTAAAATATTGTTCTGTTTCACTTGCTGTTGTCACGCTCACAGCCAGTCACAGATAAAAAAAAAAGGGATGTTCATGGCCTAGTTCCTTATTGAGTTGTTAACCCTGTACCTGCCTTTTCATTGTATAGAACAGATCGATATGAAAGTAATGCGTTTCTCGAAACTGTGCAGGACCTCTGAGTTTTAACCATGAAAGATACTTTCTCAGAGGCGACTAACAGCTGCCATATATCGCTTCACACAGCTGGGCAAGCAGATCGAAGAAAACGGGATGCACACAATCAATTAATGACACAAACTCTTAATTCGAGCTGAACTCTTCGGACAGACGAATACATAAAAAAGCCTAACTTACCTGCCCACCTTATCAATCACTAATCACAAACTACATCCCTGCATGGCCGATGACATCAGCCCCGCTTCCAAATCCCAAATGCACCAACCAGGTATGTGAAAGTGACTGTTAAAGACCGCCTAGAGGTCCCGACTGTGTAATCTTCTGCGAAGTGCACACACCCTCACTGGCGCAGTCTACTAGTGTTGATTCAATTACGATGGGAGCGGAAACGGCAGCAGCTGGCTGAGTTATGCCATCTTTAAATAGCAGTCTGCTTCTCACTCCAGGGTTCTGGGCACAAAAAGCCGCCAAATCACTGGAAGAAAGTAATTAACTCCACGCTTAAGTCCTAACAAGGCAGACTCTTACAAACTGAACACAACGAGCAACTGTTTGAATACAAGTTATTATCTGCAGCAGGTAGGCTCAGCTGAGGCATACTTACAGGCCAATTCCGGTGAGGCATCAAAAAGAAATAAGGATTGTAAAACAGAGCGTGGCGATCGAACCCCTGTTGCTGTGTCTATGCTTGGACCTTTCTGTAGGTGTCGGTCCCGGGCTGCACAGTTTCTACACCTCTTTCCGAAATGGATGGACGAGGGTGTCTGTTCCCAATCTGTGCTGGGACAGCGTCATCACTGAGCCTGCCCCAGAAAAGTGCCTCTCACCACAGGGACCAGTGCCCCACTTTTACAAGGAGCCCAAAAAGCTCCTCGCCTTTGCTAAACTTTTCTTCTGTAGTGTCCTTCCACCTGCGTGAAGGCTGCACTGCAGGGGAACCAAGCATAACTTAAGTGAAGTTATTTGATTGCCGCCCACTTCTGCTCCCTGCCAGCGGCTGCCCTGTGAACGAGGATTGATCCGAGACATTCAGCAAAGAGCTTTTAAGGAATGTGATGCTCAGACCAGTCTCATCTGCGCGGTTTAACCAAATGAATCAGGCACAGTCGACAGCTTAACCATTGTGGTTCTCCTCTTAATGGTCCATTAAAGAGGAGGCTTCCAGTGGGAAGTGGAAAGAGCCCGAACACAAGCCATGAGGCATCTTTTTTTTTTCTGCAAGAGCACATTAACTTCAAGAGTTATTATGGTGGATGGAACCACAGGAAATGGATTTCATTGCATGTTTAAGGAGAGAAAACACCTGATGAGACCATTAGCCAAGTTTTATCATGTGTCAGATTCAGTAGCTTCATGATGCATTGAAAAGAAATTGAGACAGTGAAATAATAGCCTTATTATAAACACATAAAAACACACTTTTATTCCTTTCCATCAGGAGGTTCTCTGAGATGGAAGTTTATCAGCCTCGTCTGGAGTAAAGCTGAATAATTTACTTCACTCTAATTTCCTCATGGCAGTATAGCTTATAACGTCCTTGAAGAAGTATGCACTCTCCATAACAATGGGCTGCGATGAATCCGAATAAGAAAAAAATGATAATAAATAAAAATTGCCTTGCCAGACTGCCATTTCTCCAATGACACTTTGATGTCAGACACATGCACATATCGCGTCTTCCATCTCTGCCCTAACAATCCATGTCCTAATTAGACCTACACGGACAGCGGATTTCTAATTGTATCGCCGAGATTAAACGGACTCTTACTTAACAGGTTTTCATTCTCGAGGCAAAAATACAAAATTACCTGAGAGGTTGAATCGGGCCATGTCGTAAAAAAGCATCAAATTAAACAGCTGCTACTCCCCGGCACCAGGAGAGGAAAAACGGGAGCCCGTGCGTGAAGGCTCGCGGCACCGACCTGCCCTCTCTCTCTCTCCTCTCTCTCTCCTCGCGAGCGGATCTCGCGCCAGTGGAGTCAAGATGCTGCTGAGTGAACGAGAGACCGGAGTCAAGTCAGCCACGCAGCGAAAACGGCGACTTCCGGTGTCACACCTCAAAATAAAAACTCTGCCGGTAGACACATTTTATGAAAGCTAAAAAAACCCTAATAAACATAAATAGAGTGGGGTCTGTTATCCACCGATTTGTCATTGTTCCTGACATTTCCGCCATGCTGTGATTTATCACGCCTACAGATGCAGGCCTTGAGGCAATGTATTACCCTTTTAAGTGTGCTAATTATTACTGTGAGCTGAAGATGGGCCTATAGCTGTTACACCCCACCTTAAATGCATCATATGTCCTTAAAAAGTAACCGAAATCCATGTTTTTTCTTCTTCTTCTTTTGCACACCAGCACCAGCAGTTACACAGAGATAAGACAGATACAGGGACAATCGTTTTGACCATCTCTCTTTCTCAGTATATATAGTTTAGATGTAGCATATATGGCACAATGTGACTCGGATAAAATAACCGGTCTGCGGACCTTCCGACGACATTCATCGGCACGCACCATGCACACCCTGATCATCCCGATCCTTTGTTGTGCACGGTCTCCTGAGCAGAGCATCAGCGGGGAAAAATGGAGTTCCAGGGTGTGAAACAATTGCAGCAGGAGCAAAGATGTGCGCTGACCCTGTGGCACTCGCTTTGTGCCGAAACACAACACTTTCACGCGCAACATCACGCCGTGAACGTGCAAATCGCTTTCTGAAAACGGCTGATTCGCACCGACCAACTTGAGAGCGCAACTTGCAGGTTATTGTCTGTGCAGACATCTCTGCAGCAAACTCACCGTGTCTTACTCGCTGCTCGGGAATCAGCAGCGCTACATCCCTCCTGACGAACGTCCCTCCTCCGCCGCCTCCTCTTTTGCAAGTACTTACAGCCGACTTAAAAATAGCAGCCCGGTCATTTCCTCACCTCACACTTTTCCCTTCTTCCAGTGCCCGGTCCAAACATTTTGCGCACTTACCGGAAACCATCCCGAGCTGCGCATCTCGGTACCGGTAGTTCTCAATGGGAGCGACAGCACCGCAGTAGCCGTTGAGAACACGGCTTCTCTCTTTGTTGTGAAGACTTCAATACCCACCAGGCTTTGCAGTCCACAGCTCTGGGGTGGGAAGGGGGTGGAGGGGCATACCGTTATGTTGTCCAGCTTCACACTCTCAGGATGAAGACCCTCTCTTCCCTTCCTTAAAAATAACAAAATAATAAAGGCAGCCCTGACGTACAGACTGAGCCTGCTATCATTTTAACCCCCATATGACACTTTATTAAACACACACCCTGAGTTATAACGCTGTAAGAATGAGACTGATGCCAAAAATAAAATACAACCATTTAAACATTTAATAATAATAACAGTGGCAACAACAACAACAACAACAACAATAATAATCAACTATATTAAGTTATTGATGGGATTGTTGTAAAGCAATAATCTCAGTGTATTTTATGCTCTGTGAAATTCTGTATTGTTCTTGTTTTTGTTTTTGTGTTTTTGTGTTTTTATGTTGATGTTGTTGATGTTTGATGCTTTTTGAATTATTTAATGATTTGTCACAAAATATCAAAAAAAAAAATCTTCAAAATTTTACTTCCAAGTCAGAAGAAAATAAAATAAAATTAAAGAAAAGAGCATTCTTTAAACAATGTATTCCTCTGAGCTAACAGATGTATCCTTTTTATTCCTACTCTTTTGGCCCCATAGTGAAAACTTAGAATCAACTTTACCTAACTCTGCTTCAGTTGTAATAAGGATATGAAACTACAGTCAATTCTCTACTGAAAACGGGGGACTGTGTATAAAAATGACAGTAAATAAACACTTCATTCAAAATTCATGTCAAGTTCCTTAAATAAAAGCTTAAAGTCTTTACTTTGCTCAAATATTGATTGTTTGATCAGTTGTGAACAGAGTCCAGCAAATTATGGACATAACTGAATGGCAGTCTGACAGCAGCTGTTCAAACTCTGAAACAATGACGCCTGCATCATGCAGAGGAACTGGACACACTCTTTCAATTTCAAGGATTTATCAGAAAATTTAAAAAAAATGATTTAAAAGCTTGTAGATCAACCCTAAGCAGCAATAACCTGAAGTAACTGCAGAGTTGCTGTTGTTTTTCCTCCTTGTTGACGACCAGTTAATTAAACATTTAATTAGAAGCACCTGGCTGCTACTTACCCTCTTAATTACTATGGGAGCAATAAGGGTACCCTTCATTTTTCACACACTGCTTCTGCATTTCGGCTTAGTTTTTATTAAATAAATAATGATATGGTGCAACACAGCACATGCATTTACTTTCAACATCAGATTATTTTTTGTCCTGATAAATAAAACTTTAGAATTGAAAGCATCTATACTTTCTTTTTCACATGACTTCATACACATTTACATATAAAACAGCAGGCATGTTGAGTGATGAAAAAAGTTCTTTGAATGGTAATATTTTTTTCCAGTATTGAAAAATGACCATTCCACCTTTGAGACTTGGTGGGATTCTAGTTTCTCAGGCATCTGGGGAAGTCCTGTTCTCTGACTGCACAATGCATTCTGCAATTTTACCACAGACCTCAAACTACACAAAGAGAATAAACATCAATTTCAGCTCATGGAGAAGTGAAAAAGGCTTACCATATATGCCATTGCGAACAAAGTGTCCATGAGAGGATCTAGATCAGTTGACCTGTCAGTGTCATTAAAACTGTACTTGCTAACTTTCACGCATTCCATCTGGATAAACTTTGAATTGGATTAAAAATCAGAAAAGACTGCAGGGTAACACCTGCTCATGGCACACCCACCAATCTAAGGGTAGAGAAGGCTGTTAATGGATATAACAACACCTCATCATTTGCTGGCAGCAGTAAACACACAGCATGGGTCAGTTAAACAGCTTCCCCAGAATTTCCACAAACTGTCTTTTTAAATAATATTAATAATAATAATGATAATAATAACAGATTTTATTTATAGGCGCCTTTAAGACCCTCAAGGTCACCTTACAATAACACAAGAACAATGGTTTTTCAAACCTTTGAGTATCACAGGTTACATCCCCAGATCAAATCTCTCTCTGAGTGAATGGACTAACATGTTCTGCTGACAGTGAATCAGGCAAGAACACTGTTGTTTCCCTAGAGGAGGCACCAAGTTCACAAACTGCCCTCAAACAGAAAGTTAAACATGAGATTATGCTCAGCTGCTCAACTGTAACCGAAGAAGTACACTTGGCAGATGCATGTGCATTTGTTCTCTTTTGAATGTAGCTAGTGCAACATATGTAAAGATATGTCCACACAGCCGCAGCATAATGCAGTCTGGGCCCTCATGCTAACTGTCTGATGAAAACATTTGAATTTACACTCTAGCTCAAGAGGGCACTGACATATATCACAAGACAGCTAAACTAAATTTATCAAGCCCACCAACAGATCCTTGACTCTAGTAGTGAATTCGAGAATTAATTCCTAAACAAATCTTTCAATTTTAACTGTTTATGTACTGTGTATAAAAGCTGTCTGTGTAATGGGAGCATTTTAGTATATAGTGCATATATATTTCTCAAGGTGGGACAGAACTGTTATCAGTTATCTCTTAACATCCACAACCTCACCAGTACAGTTGCTTTAGCTACTTGCTAAGGAAATGTTTTTTCTTTTAGAAAACTAGATACTTTTACCTTTAAAAAATGCTCTGAAATATTTATATTAATGGGACCTTTCACTTGTTTTGTTTTGTTTTTTTGTTTTGTTTTGTTTTTCATTTTGGGTGTGCCAAATGGATAAACATAACCCTACCCTTAACCATAAACCCTTAACCTCTAACAATGCTTCTCCAACATATGGGTCCCCACAAGGGTTAGTTTTGGGACCATTATTATTTTCTTTCTTGCTTGCTTCCATTAGCTGTTATTATTTATTGTTTTAATGACATTTCTTATCAGTTATATGTCGATGACATTCAGTTGTATATGTCTTTTAAGCCTTATAAGTTACCATGGTGGTAACTCCTCTTGAACTCTTCTGTGTTGCTGATTCTGTTCATCTGGATGTAGCGTTTTCAGTGGGAGAAACATTTCGTCACTCACCCAACTGACTTCTTCAGTCTCAGCTGACTGCAGGTTTCCTCAGCCTTATAAACAGTATGTTTGCACAATGAATGAAACTAACACCACTGATGAACAATGGGCTGGGAGGTCAGTTTATTCATTATTAATATGCAAATTGTCATGACGATTGATCATAGTCCTACCCTGGAACACCACCAAGTCATTGGTTCAGTTATGTGGATAACACCTGGGTGAAAATCAGATCTCAGGATGTACCAAAATTCACTATTCACATTAAGTCGGTGGACCAACACATCAAATTCATCAGGGAGGATAATGAAAAGTGGCAGGGTAGTCTTCTTAGACTGTGAGATTTCCATCAGTAATGGGGCACATTTAGCAGTTGATGTTGACCATAAACCTACGCAAACAGATCAGTATTTAAGGTTTGACTCTCATCATCCACTGGAGCACAAATTGGGTATCTATAGTACGCTACAACACAGAGTGAACACCATCCCCACAGATACAGCGACCAGGGAAGCAGAAGAACATCATGTCAAGAGGGCCCTGAGTAAATGTGGTTATCCCAGCTGGACATTTGTCAAATCTAGGAAGGCACCTAGAGAAAGCTCCAGACAATCCAGGAGAGAAGGACAACTGTTGTTTAAGTGAAAACCCTTAGCAATCCCTTATGTGTCAGGAGTATCGGAACAGTTGAGACGTTTCTCTAAACACTGCGTCTCTGTGGCTTTTAAACCCCAAAGCACACTGAGTCAAAAATTGGTCCACCCCAAGGATTGGGTCCCCTGGCACAAACAGAGTAATCTAGTGTACGCTGTTAATTGCCAGAAGGATTGCCATGATTTATACATCGGGGAAACTAAACAACCTTTGGCAAAGCGTATGACACAACACAGAAGAGCTAACTCGTCAGCCCAGGACTCCACAGTCTATTTACACCTACAGGCCAGTGGACACTCTTTCAATGACGAGGATGTGCACATCCTGGACAGGGAGGAACGCTGGTTTGAGCGCGGAGTCAAGGAGGCCATTTAGGTGAAAAGGGAAAGACCATCTCTGAATCAAGGAGGGAGCCTAAGGGTACATCTGTCACCATCTTACAATGCTGTGATTGCAGCCATTCCCCAACTCTCTGTGAACGGTACTCATGGCGATTGGTCATTGATCAATAGTCTTTGATCAGTGGTTGTTGATCAATGGTCATGACATTTTGCATATTAAAGATCAAGAAACTGACCTCACAGCCCATTGCTTGCCAGTGATCTGGTTTCAGTCATTGTGCAATGTACTGTTTATAACGTTGGGGAAACCTGCAGTCAGCTGAGACTGAAGAAGTCACTTGGATGAGTGACGAAATGTTTCTCCCACCAAAAATTCTACATCCAGATGAACAGCATCAACTTTTTGGGACTTCTATACTTGGATGATTGACCATGCATCAAGACACTCCTCTTGAACTATATCCTAAAATCAGTCAGGGTCTTGCTTCTTTTTGTTCAAAAGCTAAATCCAGCCATCAAAATAGAATATTTAATTCTTCTCTAGAGTCTCCTCAGCTGAACTGGAAAAAAAATATTCATGTTTTTTATTTAAATAAGCTAAAATTGATACTTTGAGCTTAGCTACAATTAACATTGAATATAAATTCTAAAACTTAATATATTGCATAATGTTACCCTGCCCCCAACCCCATTAAAAAATTGTTGAACCCATAGCATCCAAAGCTGCTTTATTTCTTGTTTTCATAACAGACCAACACCTATAATTGTGCCAGAGCACATTTTGGATCAATCATGGGCACTTCAGATTTCAACACAGGTTTTGATTGTTACAATGACAATGCCATGAAGGTGTGTGTAATTAATGTTAAAAATTCTGGTGAAATATACATCCATTTGTTCATGACAGAGCAGATCTCTTACATTTTGTGTATGTAACAATCTGATTATTTCTTAAAATGAGTCACTTCATGTTGTGTTGTTTTCTGGATTTTATTTAACTGAAATGTTTAATTATTCGGGCTAAATTCATTAGGAATCATACAGACAATTTCTAGATGCAACATGCATATACTTGCTGCATTTGATCCATATAGAGTACATCAGGGGAGGGCAACTCCAGGCCTCGAGGGCTGGTGTCCTGCAGGTTTTAGATATCACCCTGTGTCAACACACCTGAATCAAATGATTAGTTCATTCCCAGGCCTCTGGAGAATTTCAAGACATGTTTAGGAGGCAATTTAGCCATTTGAATCAGCTGTGTTGGATCAAGGACACATCTAAAACCTGCAGGACACCGGCACTCGAGGCCTGGAGTTGCCTACCCCTGGAGTACAGAATGTAACACCTGCATACATGTAAAGAAATGGCTTTGATTTTGCCACCCCACCTGATTTCCATGCCACCCAAAGAAGATTCCTCTAGAGCCGCCCCTGCTCCCAATAGATTTTATGAATCGTTTCACATGTTTTTTTATTTTAATATCCAGAGCACCAGATGATCTATCTGAGTTTTTTACAAAACACACTGCTGTTCACTGCTGCTCTTTGTTCACAGGCTCAGAATTTGTTAGTTGTTCCTCAAACCTGACTAAAGACCAGGGAAGACAGAGCGTTTCAGTCTGTGACACCAAGGCTCTGGAACAGTATACCAGTACATTCAGCTGACTTTGATAATAAACAGTTTAAAACTTTTTTGATTAAACAGGCTTTCTGTTGAGAATTTTTATTGAATTATTTATTTATTAATTTTTAAAAATTATATCTTCAATATGAATCGAATTATCAGCCTGTGTGTGTCCTGGCAGTGTTCAAATACTCTAAGTGTTTGGGATTTGGCAGTTTTTTTGTTTTGTTTTGTTTTAATGACAAACTTTTCCAGATTTACTTTCCCCTATTTTTAATTGAAAGCACAAGCTTTAAGTCTGAGCAGCAAGTCAATAGTAAGTACCTTTTTCTTATTATTTTCTCAAGTGAAATAATGATAACCAGAGGCCATCTACTGGTCAACTGCAGTGATGACATGCTTCTTCACTTCAGGGCAGGGATTTTCACTCCAAACAACAAATACACAGTTTCACTTTCACTAAAACACTCTATAACTTTATAATCACAATGAAACTTGGACTCCTTGAGCGTATTTTGATGTCTATTTTGTAAAAGCGTGCCAATAATTTAATAACAACAGCACGGTTCAAGGCTGTTATAAACATCACACTATCAATACAAGGAAGTTTTTGAATTTACCAGTGCAAAATAACTATATAACAATATTATTATAAATGTCTTAAATCCTCATTCAGTTGTTTATCTAGTGCGTGCAATCAGCAAAATCCTCACTGTGTAAGATAAGAAAGAAAATGAAAATGAAAATGAGAACAGTTTATTGTGCAGGAAGGCTTTTCTAGTCATAGAACTAGGAGGGGAGTATATGAGGTGTTATCTCTAATTAATATGACCCCACCACTGTACACTTTGTGTGGAAAGTCTGACTGGATACCACTGTGGTCACACATGGACTGTTTATACATCCCAAACAGAGGTATTTATGACATCATGATTGCTTTAGATGCTACAGGTGTAACTAGTTAAGGGAGTGCTGAGGGCATATCTACAGCAATAAAGCCTATCAAGAAACAGATGACTAAGAAAAGCCACATTCTGTAATGTTCAAATTATCACTGAGAGATTTCTCAATGTTTTGCAATGAGAAATCTCTTTAGAGCCTCTGTAGAGGCTTTAACCAGCTAATATTGCTAAGGTCTGATATCACTGATAAACTGAGCATAAATTAACCAATGGATAACCTTCCTCAGAAATGGCTGTCCTTGGATTTACCCCACAGTCATGACAAGATCTTGTAACAACTCAAAGCAAGCGAGTCATTGAAAAAGTCAACAGAGCACATTTCTGACTTCATAAAGTATTACTTTCTCCTTCTCTCAAATAGGTCTTTTGCATTTTGTCTTGTATCCTAATTTGTTGCTGATTTCTCTGAGCCAAGTTTAAAAGAAACAGCCAGGTACTGCTCAGTGTGGAATCCTCCACGGGTTAAGTGGTGCATATGTTGATATGAATGGGACAGGCAGCTGTTTCAGCCAAAATACAGAAAAATGATCCTGTGCTCTGGTGGTAAAGAATGACTGCAGTGCACAATGGAGGGTAAAACTCACACTTGATTTACTGTAAAGGTTATTTTGTGTTTTCGACTATAAGATCCAGTAAACAGACTGTCTGGAAATAAAAACTAACCCCCCCCCCCCCCCCCCCCCCCCCCCAAAAAACCATCCCTTAAAGGAACAGCTGTGTGCATTTATGAGTATAATGTGTATGTGCCTGTACTGTATGTGGCTAACATACTGGGCTACTGCTGTTTTTGTTTTTTGCTTCTTTTAAAATTTTAAGTATTTTATACATACTTTTCCCTGTTTTTAAATATATTCTTCTTCTTCTTCTTCTTCTGATTATTATTATTATTAGTAGTAGTAGTATTAATGTATTTATCCTTGTTATTCTCTCCTTAATGTTAAGCACTTTGGTCAATGCTTGCTGTTTTAAAGCTATTTTAAAGTTGGCTTGACTTGGCTACATACCCAGAGAACAGTTGTGTATGTGACAACATCAGTCTGTAGTTGTTGATAAGAATTTTTATGAATACCTAATACAGTCCTGTTTAAAAACAAATAAACAAAAAAACAAAATTTGCAATTTGCAAAATCGTTTAAACTCCAGATTTAATTGTACAAAAGCAACATATTAAAAGTTGAAACCAAGAAAAACAAGAATATACTCATTCTGAATTAGATGCCTGCAACACATTAAAAACTTGAGATGGTATACTTGGTGTACAGTACTTAGTAATGCTTAACAAACTGGAGTATGTGAAAACTAAGTTATTTAATCATATGATCTGAGAGGGAGTGTATCAGGTGAAAAGATGGGAAGAGGTTCACCAAACTGTGAAAGAATTCAATCATGAGTGGTTCAGCAATTTAACAATAACATTTCTCAGTGCTATTTGATATTGGTGCTTGGGGTCGGAAATACTTCTAAAAATGATTTCTGAACACAGTTCTTGCAAGCTGAAATGCTACTTTGCCAATACATTTAAAAAAACAAACAAAAAAACGTTTAAGCAAGACAACAATCTGCCACCTTTTGTGTAACAGAGCTCGTTTAAAGTGGACTGAAGTCCTGTGGTCCAACCAATTAAATTCTGATTTTCTCCTGAAAATGAAGGAGACTGTGTCCTCTGGACTAAAGAGAAGGGCCATGTGGTGTGTTATTTGCAAACAGGTTTAAAGCAAACATCTGCAACAGTATTATAGTGAAAGATTTTTACAGGTTTTGAGGCATCATACAGTAAGCTTTAACACGTTCCACATTATGGCTCAGTCATAAAAAGGTTTAGGAGCTAAAGCAGTCAACCATTGACAAAGTATGACAGAAGAAACTTGCTACAAGAAGATTTGATGCAACACAGTGATAAACATGCTCCTCTGCCAGCTTTTTGTAAGTGATGCATTCTTTCCAAAATGAAAAATGTCTTATTTTCAACATCTGCCGTCAGCACACAGTTCAGCTTTTTATGTTGTCTTTTCAAAGAGTCTTTAAATGATTTGCAGCTGACTGCATTCTGTTTTTATTTACAATTTAAACAGAACCATAGCTTTTTCTTTCTTTAAATCAAACTTACAAGCTTGCACTCCTTTATAGTAGCAAACACCATTAAACCTATTTAATGGTGCCCAGGATGAACAGAAGGAGGACAGAGGGCTTTTTAATTCCTATGCAATTATCTTACACACTTAACATGTCCACATTTTCTTGATTTACTGCTGAGCTTTTATTCTTGGTTAAGGATGGGTGATACAGCAGGCTATTTTAAGAGAGGGAACATGCTGTTAACGATCCTGATCAATGCCAGTTGGCTGTGACCCAGAAAATGCCTTTTGAAGTAAAGCGGAGTGCAGAAAGCCAAAGCATTTCAGGAATGTTTACAGAGTGTGCTGAATCAGTAGGGGCTGTGTGTTATGTTATGTGATAATTTGAAGCTAATTAAACTCCAGGGTCACTGCCGGTTCGGTAAATGAGTCATTTGGAGAATTCAGTGTTGTGCAACTGCATCATGCTTACAATATGAATAAACAAGATGGATTTTCAGGAAACCGATGTTGGCTGTATGATGTCTGCCTAGCTGTGAAATATACACAGACAGGTATGAAATATTTCAGCTGACAGGTCAGCGTCTGTGTTTGCTGAGAAAACAGCTCTTACATTACAAAAGCATGAACCCAAACACAATCTGTCACTTACATAACTCATATTAGGAGAGCTGTCGGCTGAAAGTATTGATATTAGGAGAACACGTGTGTCATAATTATGACTTTAGAGGGGTTTAACAGCTTTGTCATGTACCTGCAGGTGAAGAAATGCTCTGTATCCCAGACATGCATTTATTCTGATCAATTATTGAGTCATCATTGAATATTCCATGAATTACAGTTCCTCATCAAAAATCTGCACCCCATGAAAGATGATTAAAGAAAGTATATCAGTGGAAAACTGTGCCTTTGAGAGTTATTTATGTCAAAGCTGAATTCTCCTGTATGTTGCGTGTTAATGGAAGGAGCAGCCTCATAACAAACTGGCTTTTCAGAAAGAAGCACACTGTAGAAACTATTTGGGCTCTTGTGTTGAATTAAAACAACATTTCAATATAAAGCACGAACGTTGCAGCGCAGGTTAGAATCTCCCACGCTGCCATCACAGTACGGTCCACATCTTCATCACTTTGTCAAAGGTTAAAACACAGCTGTACTCAATCAGTAAACCAGGTGACCATGATATATAACTCATACTGACTTTAGGTGTGTGTAGCCTTCAGTCATCAATGGGCAAATCAGTGGTCATGTATGCAACACAATGCTGAACATGACACAGAATCGAAGAGTGAAGAACCGGGAGAATAGTGGACAGTTGGATGTCACCTGTGCAACAGGTCCAGTCATAAAATTTCCTCACTACTAAATATTCCACAGTGAGTTGTTAGTGGTATTATAGCAAACTGGAAGCAACTGGGAACAACAGCAACAAAGCAGTAGTCCACGGAAAAATCACAGAGCATGGTCAGTGGATGCTGAGGTGCAGAGTGTGCAGAGTTCTCCAACTGTCTGCAGAGTCAGTCGCTACAGACTTCCAATCTTCACGTGGCCTTCAAATTAGCTCAAGAACAGTGAGTAGAGAGCTTCATGGCATGGGTTTCTATGGCCGAGCAGCTGCATCCAAGGCTTAATTCACCAAGCACAGCTGCAGTGGTGTAAAGCACACCACCACTAACTCTAGAGATGTGTTCTCTGGTCTTGAGGCAACTGTTATTGTAATTTGGCAAGATATAAATAAAACTGAATTGAACGGAACTGGAGCAACGAATCACGCTTGCAGTCCAGGGTTTGGTGGTTGCCAGGGGAACAGTATTTGTCTGACTGCACTGTGCCAAGTGTAAGGTTTGGAGGAAGGGGAATTATGGTGTGAGCTTGTGTTTTAGGAGTTGGGCTTGGTCCCTTAGTTCCAGTGAAAGAAACTCTTAATGTTTCAGCATACCAAGACATTTGGGATGGCCCCTTCCTGTTCCAACATGACTGTGCACCAGTGCACAAAGTCCATAAAGACATGGATGAGCAAGTTTGGTGTGAAAGAACTTCACAGAGTGCTGACCTCGATGTGATGGAACAGCTTTGGGACGAATTAGAGCAGCGAATCTCGTTCAACATCAGCGTCTGACCTCATAAACAGACTTCTGGAAGCATGGTCAGAAATTTCCATAAACACTCCTGCACAGTGAGAAGCTTTCCTAGAACAGTTTAAGCTGTTATAACTGCAAAGGGGTGAACATCATAATAAACCCAATGGATTAAGAATGGAATGCACATCAAGTTTATATGTGTAGATAAGGGAATACTTTTGGCAATATAGTGTATTTACTCAGTGCAGTTGTATTGCTATTACCTATAATTTGATTGATTATAGATTAATTGTTTCGTCTTCTGCCACAGCTTTAACCACTTTATCTATTTTATTTTAAAATATTCATATAATAAAATAATTGAAAATGAAGGGCAATCTACCTGTCCACCATTATTAATCCCTATAGTGTGGCTTTATGGAACTGAAAAAACAACATCCTGATGTGGTTACAAGTGCAGTGACACTGTACTAAGACACTGAAGTTGCAGCACAGCTACACAAACACTACAAAGTTTCATAAAATCAAAGGTCAGGTGACAGAAAATTTCTATGTAGAGTGAACATTTGTACATCAACACATGATTCCTTTTTAATCGTCATTTGACGCAAAGTTGGAGAAACATTGTTATTGTATTATTATTGTACAGCCGCTTGCCTATAACACGTGACCATAAGGTATCTGTAAGACTGGCAGGCACGCCACTGAAACACAACAGCTACAGCATTGTCTTTGTGGAAACCAATTAAACACAAAATTGGCAAGTGCATAAAATTCAGTTTAATGTTTGTCAGACTTTTTTTTTTTTTTAGATCAAGAGATAACTCACTCAAGTGCAATTCAGGGCATAGTGCATGTCCACTGTTTTGGATTTTTCCAGCCTGTTTTCACATTTTTACACCTTAATTTACTTTTTTATTTTATACTTCTGAATGTAATTGGAAAGCAATTTATATTGAAGGACAAAAGCTGATCATTTAGAAAAGGCCTGAGTAGCACTCTCTCTACTGCCAACAGAGAATTATTACCAGAGTGTTGGTGGAAACCAGTAAAGCTCATCCATCAGCAGTGACGCGGTTTACTAGTGCCTCTCCCGTTCCAGCACCATGGACAGAGTTTTGCCTCTGAGACAGCCCATGCTTTCTCACAGCTTAGCTGACACAGTCATATTTCTTTGTATCAGTTAATTATTAATCATTTGAATGTTTTTTTTAAGTCATCTTTATCTCTGTATTGTTTTACAGCAGAGTCATTACAGTTGTTTATTACTGCTGTTGGTCCCTCTTGGCAACCAGAATGAGGAAATGCCCTAATTTAAAATGCATGACCACAACATCAACCCCGAATGAATGTATATAGACTTCCTGCCATTTCCCTGCTTTCTCTTCTTCTTTCATGTGTTGCAGGTAGCTTGTAAGGGAAGGATAAAGCAGAATATCAGAACATCAGAACTGTGTGAAGCGCTGTGAAACTGCGTCTAAAGATGTCGGCTATTACTGTCCACTGTGGATTCAGGCAGTCTGTTTGTGAGGAAAAGCTGAGACTGTGTTCAGGTCTGTTTGGGTCTCCCCAGAAAGCGTTGAAGGGAAGTTATGACCTGAAAAGAACTGCAGTCAAGCAGGAAATCCTACTCCAGAAATAAAAAGGCATACTATCACTTGGGTGTAGTTGTTAGTGTTATTTGTTTAGAAAGCAAGGCAGGTCAGTTTTTTCCACTTTATCCATTTGATGACAGATAAATCATCTCCGATAATTGCTTCCTTTGGGACTTTGATGCTCATCCGCCCTCTTACATATTCACGTGTGAACGGAGAGTATGTGCAGTACAAACAGTCGGTAAGGAACATGGAGCGAGTGGGAATTTCAAAGCGTGTTCTCACCCTCTGGTTTGCAAAAACATGCATTCTTTCCATAGATCCTTATGAAAACACAGCCTGTGCTGCCTTTGAACAGCAGGTAAACTTATAACTGATGTGAAGCGTAAATTCCTGAACCATTCACCCATGTCAGGCCTCTGTTTGATCTCTGAAAATATGTTTGATCCACACACAATTGAATGCCAACAGCTGCTAAATATGGTTTAGTTTCCCTCAGATCAATTTTCCCATATGATTTATTAAGAGTAATCACCTCTCTGCTTTCCTGAAGCAAACACAGGACGTAACAAAGTGAAATGTAAGAGACATAACATAAGAAAACGCACACAAAGTCTTGTGCATTTTCTTTATTGTTTGATTAAAAGAACCGACAGCTTCATAAATGTATTTACTTTTACACACAATATGCTTTTGTACAAAAATCTTGTAATATCCTTGAAAAAAAACTTCATTTAGCAAAGTCAAAAACCCCCAATGATAGTGAAAATTTTATAAGCTGTAATATTAGAGCTCTAAAATATATGAAATAGAGTCTTATGCAATAGCAAAAATATGACTTGTACATACAAATACAAGTCTCTTCTTCCTCTTTCTGTCTTCTTAGCCGGTGCTGGCCTGGCCTGTCTGCACAGTCACACAGCTCTGACAGACCAAAAGGCAAAAGTCACACATGACCTGATAACTCATATCAGCTGTGATCTTCTTCTTCTGCTTCCATTATGCCTGCAGAACTGGCGTCACATTTTCCGCCCCCTAATTGCAGGTATGAACAGACGATCTTTGTGGCGCTTTGGCTTTTCTCCATGGCCTTCCTGTGTGGGACTCATCTCTCAGCCCTTTGTTTGCCCTCCTCTGTATCAAAGGAGAGTAATTTGTTCAGGTGCTCACTGCTCTCTCTCTCTCTCTCATTTTCACCCTGCTCCAACAGCTCCACTGTTTAGCCAGCGCTCTTCATCTGAGCCCACGGAGACTTGCCTCTGTCTGAATCATGTGCACCCTGTGCTCTCTTCGCTCTCCTGGCCCACACACACAAAAAAAGACAAACGTCAGCCACCAACTTCAAATATCATCATAATCATAATCATATAACTTATATATAGGTTTTTAAGAGCAGTTTAAAAACTTTCACAGCTCACCTGAGAATGCTGAGTGAGTGGCGTTTTTGTCTTTGTAGAGATGTGATTTCAGGGCTGCAGAGAAAGAACCAATAAAGCACCCATAGTCATGCTTAAGCTGAAGCTTGTCACTTTAAAAACTTTTATTGATCATGATCCAGCACTGCTTATTTTTTTTAGCGCTGTGTTAACCTAAAAGACTCTTATCTTTACAGGCTCACTAAATGTTTTATGTTCCAGGCCCACAATCAGCAGTTATCGTTTCTGTCAAGGTTTTAAGAATGCTGCCATTCAACCATGCCTCTTCTTGTTTTCTCTGTTTAGCTCTGTCACTGATATCCAGATCCAGATACATAAATCATAGGACACGGACCAGGCCGGCGATATTACACGATCTGCGTAATCTGCACATCTAAGCCGATCAAAAACAACCTGTGTGAACTTTGTGCGCTTAGATTACTCCACTCCCTCAGCTCCAGCTACATTGTTTTGACAGTCACACCCTTGGACAAGTGGGACTCAGTGAAAACACATTTAGGCTAATAATAGCACGAGATGTTTCCTTATACCTACTTCTCCCTGTCATCCTCAAAGGGGAAATATTACCTGCCGTTACCTACAGCAAGCTAAACATATATTCTCAGCTCATCTTTGCCTTTAATCTGGTGATTTACATTGAGGCTTTGAGGCTGTATGAGGTGCTCACCTGAGATAGCAGAATTTGGTGCAGGGCTGGTCATTGCGGTTGGCACATGTGCAGCGGCCAGTGGATCGTCTGCGTCGAGAGAAAGCACCACCTAGACCATAAACTGTCGTCTTGCTGTAGAGAGAAATACAAAGTCAGTGCCTTGCTCGTGATATAACGAGCTTGCAGACTTTGCTCTTTGATATCTCACTGCTGCCGACTACAGTGTTAATGACAGCAAAGTTGTTCTGCAGCGTCTGGGCTGCAGAGCTGTGAGATGTGTCACTACTATACAGGAAGATATGCTCAGAGCCTTCAGGCATGTTTAAAATTGCTCCACAGCGCTTCCTTTTAAGCTCACCTGGGTGTGTTGATCCATATGATGTCCAGGTGGCAGAAATAGTGACACTCTGAGTCCAGCGGGTTAGAGCAGGCACAGCGTTTGGTCCTCAAGCGATGTGTTGGGACTCTTTCTTGAACCTCCACCTCCATCTGGTTCATCACTGGAAGACCTAAACCTAGTCAGAGATGAGAAGGGTTAACCATACACAACATCAGCTCCAGCTAAGTAACAACACCTGTCAGTAGCCTGGCCCACCTTTGTTATTTTCTACATATTTTTAAAAAAAATATATATATATATAGAGAGAGAGAGATACAGATCTAGATTCAAGTTTTCTGCTTATATTCTTCATTAGTTCCAGTTTTCAGCTCTAAAATTTATACTGATCTTTTACAATGACCAAGCAAATCAATCTATAAATTCTTTGGCTATGGCATAATAAAGATTCACAAACACTCCAGTTTCTCTTTGTATTTTAGGTTTAAAAACAGCAGCAGCTTTAAAGGTGTTAAAAACAAGCTGCTGTATGTTGGATATTTTACATGTCACTGCGCACAGTGTGGCTGTGATTAATGCCAGTGTAAATATTTGAGTGTAGGCTGCTGTCTTCCAAAAAAATATGCCATGAACACCCCATTGAAAAAGAATATATAGCACTTACCATCTTGCACTGAAGCCCAAAGAGTGATGAGAAGCAGAATGCTGCTCTGAGCAGACATAGTGGATGGATGGAGCTCTGCAGAGACTGTTATCCATACAGTTGCAACTGTGTTCTTCATGTGCTGCCAGTGTCTGGTCTGAAGCTGTCTGAACTGTGCCACTCTTTTTATACATCTCCTCGCCCCTCTCATTTGATGACACATTGAAAGCTCCACCCACATCTGCCTGTCATGGAGTTTCAGTGTAGGACCCCAGGATGTGTGATCCTGTGGCACATTTTCCAAGTATCTGCTGCTCTGGAAGTCATCTGTAACAGAGGTAAATGTCATTTAGAGGTTACATTTGAATGGCATTTATGATACCGGTCTGATTTTGAATGAGGGATTGCCTGGCTTTGTGCTGGTGGATAAGGTGAGAGGTGGAAGAAGGGGATGGAGGAAGGCGTGAGGTCTGAAGAGTTGTTTATCTAATAAAGCGGAAACACCGGGAGGAGGAACAAGCACTGTGGGAGGGGGTTAAAGAGGAGATGCTGCGATATGTTGGTATGCAATGGAGACATTTTAAATTAAACTAACTTTGTCTTCTCAGCAACAGTTTATGTATTGTATTTAATGATCAATAGAATAAAGGTTAATTGACTTCCAGAATCCCAGCACAATGCTTTCTGTTTCCAAAGATTAACATGTGGAGACCAGAGCTATATCAGAGACACTGTGACCCTTTTTCTTTTTGAGTAATCAAGGCTGTAACCCTAACCCAAAGAAGTATAACATGACACCGTGGGTGTGCTTTGAAAACTTTCCCATGTGACACCAGATCAAAATCACGCCCCTCCATCCGTGAAGGCTGGTGAAGTTGAGCACACAGATAGTCTGGCTCATCCCTGCCCACGTGCACTTGGTCTCTCGGTCACGTCAAGCCAAGGCAGGTCAGCCGTGCCAGACTCACGCAGATAGCCAAATGGCCGCCTTCAAACATGTAAATACATTAAATCCAAGTTGGATTATCGCTATAGCTCTTCATTGCTGTCATTTCCCAAATGCTCATCAGCTATCTGATAGGAAAATTAAGTAATGAATAGCAAAATTTAGAGTACGTCAAGCTGTTATGATGAAACAATACATTTTAGCCATTGTTTTTTCCCACTCTAATGACAAAGTAAACATGTGAAGCTGCCAGTGACAGATGGACATGAGAGGATGACAGAATCGACTGTTTGTTTGCTATAAGAGCTGATGAAAGCTTACACACGTGCAGAACAAGCAGGGAGCAGACAACACTTAGGGCAGCCAACTTGGACATGGAAAATATGCTGGAAAATACAGGGCTTTAAACATAAAATAGGAAGAGGAGAAGAACTGTATACAGATCCTAGGTGTTTTTTTTAAATACTTAAAAAACAAAAAATAAAAAAACTCATGAGCCCATGAGCCCACTGTGCTGTGGTTAATTTTAGGCCCATTCCTGCACTCAGCGGCTCAGCCTGTTTCTACATCATCATTTCTTCCCAGATCTGACGAGGAAAACTTGGCACAAGTCGATCAAGTGTCTAGATGTAATCTGACAGTCTTCTTTAGGGAAGGGGAACACATTTCCCTCTTACATAAAAATGAGGGGATTGGGTGATGTGGTGTGACTGCCATCAACGCTGCTTTGTGATTGAGTGAATTCTTCACATTTGTCTCCCAGAGGTTAGTAGTTCAGCTCCCTGAGAAACACAGATGTGATCTCCTAAAGCACACCCCCGGGGATCGACGTATCACATCACGCAGCCCTCTGCATCACTGTATGCAAAGCAAGCAAGAGGAATAGCCAGAGAGTGTTTTTATACTAAACCACACCCTGATGTCTTTTCAGGCTTCTGTCCTGGAAGCTGTTTACTTTTAATTAAAAATCCACCCTCCTCAGTTGACTCCTTGATAAAACTTCCTACTATCCCAGCAGGGCTCCGTAAGGCGTTGGCATCTGCAATGTTTCGGAGGAGGAAGAAGAATCTGTTGCTTCAGACTGCTTTTGATGGACTAAGTATCTAAAAATAAAAGTGCCCCACTGCTGCCTGTTTTGGAACACTTTCTGTGCAACGTTTTATTCACACCAGCTCTCAGGTTTTTGGCTCCTTGTCAAAAAAACTGGCGTGTAACGGCTGAGTAAGCTTTACGTAATCTCTTTCTGGCTGTGTGGTTAAACATTGTTGTGCAAACTAAAAGTAAGAGTGGATCAAAAACGCCGGATGGCCTGAGACGCGATGGGAGAGATACTGTTTATCTGAATATTGTCCTGTGTGTTGATCTTGTTTTACACTGCCCGACGCACACCGAGAGCTGCGTGTGCCAGCGTGATCAGAAGATTGTGAGACGTGATAAAGCTGATGTTCATAGTCTCAAACTAATTCTTTAGAAGAGATAAATATATGCGCCTTCATAATAAAAAATGGGAGTAACAGAATGACACATATAGACATTCACAGTTCTTGGAACTTATAACTTCTGGTTAAGAATTAGAAGGTGTGTGTCACCTGCTGACCCCAATGAAATCTAAAGCCAGTGGAACCAGAAAGCAAACTTGCTCCAGTGGCTCTGAGCTGAGGCTTAGGTGTACGCACTGATTCTAGCATAGCAACTTCATGGAAGAGAAAGAAATTTTTGATCTGAAACTGGTGACATCTAGTGGGGGTGCTGAAGCCGTACAGCTGCCTGGCTCGCCGACAGAAACATCTCGAACACTCACAGTTTGATTGTGGTTACTGTGCTTGCTGCTTTACAGGCATGAGAGCTCAAAGGATAATCTGCACGAACATGTTGTGAACAAACCCTAGATCTTAACACACCTTAACACATATTGAACTGTGCAAAAGTCTTGAGCTTTCTGAAGTTTTTTCAGCGGTTTTCTTTGGAAATTGGCTGCTTTTTCCCTCATTTTCAGTTTTAAATATAATCTTTACCTGTCAATAGGGGGCTGTCATAAAAACACATCATTTGTTCCCATTTGTTTAGTTAAATCTATGAAACATGCCAAAGACAACACAATGCGACAGACATTAAATAGCATTTTTGCACTAACAGGGGGATTCCTGATCGATTAGCTGGAAATTTAGGTTATCTCAGCACGGTATGCAGTGTGTGACATAGAAAATTGAGGAAACTTGATAAGTGCAGGACAAACACGGGTGTCAGGTTTAAAAAAACTACCTACAGCAGATGAACAGTATCTAAAGTCATGTCATTATAAAACAGAAGAAAACTGGAGGAGATCCTAAGTGGGCCAGACCAGTGAAATTCCCCTTTCTGTCAGTATAAAAATGTTTAACTACACATTCACTCGCCACATCCTCATCTAGCTTTGACTGCATTTCTATTAGATAATGGCAGATGGTTTGAGCACAAATTAAAAATGCAGTTTGGGGAAGGCCAGGCAGATCGCCACATACTAAAGGGAGGTGAATGAACTTTTATTTTTTAAAAAAGGAGGTAGGGTAGGGCATAAAAATGAGGACAAACGGCTAGTGGTGCAGGGGACATGCATGAGGTGTGGGCCTTCTGTCCGGCACCCCTGGTCTAAAGCATCTGTACTAAAGGTCTATGCGCTTTGCTTACAGAAATTACAAGCTTGCCCAAGAGCGTCCAGCACGTCTTGATGAATAAAGGTTGGGATTGTAAAAGCTTTGTTTGTACCTCATTAATTGTATTTCCATGTTTCAGTAAATCACTGCACCCATTTCCCATTTTCCCATCAAAATATAACTTCAATTAGATTTTATTTATATAGTGCCAAATGACAACAACAGTCACCTCAAGGCGCTTTTGTATTGTAAGGTAAAGACCCTACAATAATACGAAGCAAACAGAAATCCCAGACAATCATATGACCCCCTCTGAGTAAGCAACAGTAGATATTTATCATATGATTTTAACGTTTTGTCCACTTTTCAACTGAATGGACTCCTTCTGGAGAGCCAATGCTGATAATGTTAAGAAATCATCAAATGTGTGAAAACAATTTGTCCTAAACTTGACAAACTGTTCTGTTCAAACTGTTCCGCTAAGGCAAAATAGAAGAAAGCCACGACCTCAAGAGAGTCTGGTGCATTTTTTGTTTTTATTTCTTTAATGACTAGAAATTTTGCTGTGTGAAATCCGCAGGGCACTTGATCTTCTGGTACCAGCCAACGACTTGGCATCTTAACTTTAAGTCACCAGTTCAAGATACAAGAACATCATGAAAAAGACACACAGATGTAATAAAAAGTTTGTTTCCCCCCCAATAACAAAAAGTTTAAAAAAACAAAACAAAGGACCTTGAAACAATAATCATTATCATCAAAGAATAATAAATAAGGAGCACTCTTCCCTGTACAGACATATATTCTAGTCTAAAATCTCTTGTAATAAAAATAGAACTTCAGTGCATTTCCTTTGACACATTTCTGCTGCCCCTTCAGCACGTCTGCGATACAACTCTTAGTTATCCTGGCATTAAAGCAATGGCCTTTAGAAAAGAAACAATCAAAAGACAAAGTATTAACCCTCCAGAAGAACATTAAAAAAAAAGCTGATATAAAATTTCACAGCCTTCTCTTTACTATACATCTCAAAAACACAAACCTGGACATAAAAGGCACAAGTAACTACAATTTTCAGTAATACTGGACAAACAAAAATGGAATTCTTTTTGATGAACAATTTTGGTCATTTACAAATGTATTTTTATTCCTTTCACATTGACAGCCCTGTTTCCAACAAAGTCAGGACCTGGATTAAAATGTGCATAAAAACAGAGTGCAGTTAATTGTGCACGTTTTGTACCCTAATATGAGAATAGCAAAACTTTTATTACTTTATATTCTTACTATGGTTTTTGTTATGCTAGATAAAAGAAATCAACACACACACACACAGACAGGCAACCATATAGGTAACTGTAAACACATCTAAATGACCTTAAATCAAAAGTGATTTGGAGAATCTAGAGAAAGCTCTTTAAGTTGTCATGTGAAAAGGTGAAAATACATAGAAAACACTGCAGCCTGAGATTTTTGTAGGACTGCAGTGACGTGAAAAACTGGTCCTATGGTTCGAATCATCAAAAACTTCTTTAAATTCTTCTGTAAATCATGGATGCTGTGTCCTGCAGGGTAAAGAGATATACATCTGGCTTGTGCTAAATCAGGTTTAGGATCAGCATGTGCTGCTATGTGGATTGTCTTTTTTAGGCAAGGTCTTGCTTATTTCAGCAACAAAACTACATTCTGCATATCACCATGAAGGCACAGAGGCTGCATCCAGGTGCCAGCACGGCCTGCCTCTCATTCAAATATTTGCTGCAAATATTTTTCTTAAGAAATGTAGAAATAAATATAGCAAAAGGATCCCAAAATGTTCTGAGTATTGAAATTGTGTTTAAAGCAAAACTAAGAAAAAAAAGATGCTCTCAGAGTTATAGAACGTGGTGTCCTCCTTTCCACAACACTTAGATGGTGTTTTAAAGGGTTGTGCTGCTGTCCCGAAGTTCTTTTTAAAGATGGTGATTAACATGACTTCAACTTGAAAATGTGCATATACAATTCAAAAAATTAATGTTTCTACTTTCAACATTTGTTATATTCTCTGTGAGATTTAAATCATTTGCAAATCACTGTATTCTGTTTTTATTTTACATTTTACAAAGTGTCAAAGTGTTCCAGCTTCCTTTGGAAACAGGGTTGTATTTACATTATTACCATATATATATATACATATATGTATATATATGTATATATATATATATACACAAACATTTTTTTTAAAGAAAAAAAGTGCATCTTTATAACAAACCTGAATATTGCCAAAGAACAAACATTTAAATTAACAATAGTATTGAAAATGTATATAAAAAAAACCCCAAAGCAATAAAAAAAACAGACTAGTGTAGCAAACAATAAAGCAAAATGGGATGCACGATGCATCGAAGTGTAGACGCTGTCAAGTTCTCTGGTCTCCTGTGGCTGAGTCTCCTTTAGCTCCTCCCTCCACCATATCACTACCAGATGGTCGTTCCTCCCTCTCTGGCTGTTGTCCGATGACACTCGAGGCTACCGGGGGTGTTAGAGTAGGGGGTGCTCTTGAACGGTCGTCTCTGGCGCAGTGCTCAGTGGTCTCAGTAGAGGACCCGTGGGTGTGGACGGAGCTGTGCGAGCTGCCATATTGCTTTGAGTCTGTGACCTCCAACTGTGGTTTGGAAAATGTTAGTGCTGTGCTAAGACCTTGCTGCCCTGACTGGCTGGTTCCTGCTGTCTGGTGCTCTGACCAGTGGTCTCCAGGAGTCCTAAGCCCTTGAGTCCTGGGGGTCCCGCCCCAGTATGTTTCAAACCTGGCCAGTGATGGCCCCTCCATTGGGGGTGATGTTGGGGACGAGGGGGTAGTAGCGTGGGACCTTGGTCTTGCCTGTACAATCTGGATCCCTCCTATTGGGATCATCAGATAAGGGACCTTGGCTTGCTGGGAGTGCATGGGAAGATGGCTGAAGATGTTGTCTGTTGTTTGGTGGCCAGGATAACCCTCACAAGTGGAAATGCGAAAAGCAGGTGGAAACAGGCTGGTGTCTGACCATGTTGGCCCTTCTCCTGCTGATCCGCTTTTCTCCTGTAGGGGGAGCAAAGACTATGTTATTGCTAGCTCATGAGCCGGCTCCACTAGTAGGCTACACAAAGTCCTGTACCCTGAGAGCTTTTTGAGAGACAGTGTAGAGAAGACATATGGATTGCTTAATGTTTCTCTGTTTGAAAGTGGAGCCACATATCTGTGACTTGTCTATGAACATGTGTGCTGTAATTAGAAAATAGACTTACCACTTTGATGTGACTACCTGATGTACCAGGGTTCTCCCATGGTAAGTACCCAGGGGTTCTGTGCTGCATCCCTAGGGGCGAGGGAGGTGTTGGAACCTGTGACGACCGGTAGCAGCTGGGTGAAAGGGGAAGGAGAGGAGAAAGGGGTCTGATGGGAGAAGGTCCTCGTTCGGGGGAAGGTGAGACATGTCGGCTGGGCGAAGGGAGCTCTGTCCTCGGAGAGAGGCTGTGGATGGGTGACGAATACTCCAGGCGGGGGGAGAGGCTGCGGCTGGGGGAACAGCTCTCACTGCTTGGGGAGAAGGCTCTTGGAGATGCCTTCCAGCCTCGCCGGGAGAACACTGCTCTCCTGCTCCCCGGCGAGGCTGCTCTTCTGCTGGGCCAAACTCCACGTGGGGAGGGCTCCTGACTGGTGCAGGGAATGGGACCCGGAGGCTCGGGGTCAGGAGTGCCTTGCTTAGAGTGCCTGCTGGAGCTTGAACGCCCCCCTGTTGATGGGTGGGTGTCAGACGATACAGAGGACGGTGGGTCCTCGTGGGACGTGGACTCCTCTTCCTCTTCTTCGTCATCGTCGTCGTCGTTGTCTTCGTCGTCATCTGACTCCTCCACGTCAGAAAACTGATGCTCCTCCTGTTCCTCCGAGCCGCACACACGCTCTTCACTCCCTGCTGTTTGTGCAGACACAGAAAAACACGCAGACTTTAGATGTCTATTCATGTCAACACCATGGACCCTAAAAACTCGTGTACTGGATGCGCAAAGTCGTGCAATAAATCCTCACACAAAAGTCACAAAACAGCAATTTACAGGAACAAGCACAAAGCGTGAGGACAGTCAAAGCAAAGGACAAACCAAACCCGGCACCCTTCAAACACACGTTATAAATAGACTGAGAATGAAAAGGATGGAATTTAATTGAAAAGCACCATGCCTCTATTCACAAACTATCTCAGCAGCCTTGTGAATGGAAAGACAGTTTAAATGGCGCATCCTTGGCTGTGATGAGTGTAGTCTGTTGGCAAGAAAGAGACAGCGAGAGAGAGGAGGGGTTGCAGAGGAAGGTTAGGGAGGAGATCGTGAAGGCTTTGAGGCTTTTTTCTGGCTTTGACGGGGAGGTGTCAGCTGTGGCAAAAGCGCTCAGCTTTGTTTCGTTAGATACCAGGAACACATCCTTAAGGACAGGTTACAGCAGCCAGACTGTTGCAACAACATCAGGACGCTGTGGCATGTTCTGTATTCTTCATTTATTTATCTTATACTTTTTCAAATTTCTTATGCAAGGCCAGAGGGAGGAGAATAGAACATCGTGTTGCATAAGCTGTCAGTGCTGAACAGCTACTATTCTTCACAGGCAGGAGTTCATCCAGCTGTGTACCAATATTTCTCCACAGGGGGAAGGCAAGTATGTGAGATTCATCCCCACCACCTGAAGTACCTGTTTCCTCGCTGTCCGGCTCATCCAATGATGACTCAGATACACCCATTGCCTGGCATTTTTTCCCATGAGCCTTTGACTTCATGTGTTTTGTAAGGTTTCCTAGGAAGAGAAAAAGAAGAAAGAGAATTTAAGACAAATGAGATTATCATTTTAGCAGCACAGCCAATAATGTGATCACTGGGCAAAAACAGCATTTTACATTTATACAATAGAAAGGACCAAAGTGCTCGTCACATTTTAATAAACAGAACCCAAATTTTCCATTCACCTTTGGTTTTGAAGGCAAAGTTGCAGTGTTTGCAAATGTATGGACGGACATCGGTGTGCGTTCTGATGTGCTTTTTCAGCATGCTTGGCTTCTTGCAGCGGATGCCGCACTCTCCGCATATGTACTTTCCCCTGCCGCGACCTCTCACGTAAACATACTCCTCATTGGACTTATACCTACGAGAAACAGACAGGTAAGAGATCAGAGACAGCAACTTTAAGGCTGCATTTATTACATTTTAGGTCACTTGAGGAAAACTGGAACAAGCTGTAAACACAACGTTCACATACCCCATTTGCAAATTTATCACGGTTATGGTGAGCAGATGCAGGGCAATATTAGGATTCCTTTATTGTTGTTCTTTTTTAGGGCAACTGGTGCTTTTCAGTCCAGTAATACCTCCTCTTTCTGATTTTATGTCTCTGTCCCATCTCAAAAAAACATTTTCCTCTTTATCTTCTAAACTGGTCCCTGAATGTGTCACTTGATGTGAAATCTATAAGACCGATTATTTCTGTACTGAAAACAGCACCACTATAAGCATACATTCATTGAATGAGCGTGTGTGTGTTACTGCTAATAAATACTCAAAGCGAGCCTGAGACCAGAACCAACCGAGGCAGATGCAAAATAATCAAACAGGAAGTCGACTTGTTTAGATGTTTGCTTCGACAGTCACACTCTGATAGACAGAAAACACTTAAGCATGGAAGAAATGAATGAGTTAATGAGGCATATTGCATAAAGCGCTATATAAGAACCCATTACATAACAACTGGGGACTAAGTAATCAGTGATGGGAGCCATTCTTTGTGAAACTGTGCCCAAATGTTCAGGCATGGCTATAATATATACACAGGTCCGCTAATCAGCCGACAAGCAGGCAGGTGATAGTTGTGAAAGCATAACAGAAAATAATTATTAGCAAAAATATGAGAATGAGAAGGGTTAGATTAGAATCAGCAGTTAACCTAACCCCACTAACTGCATGTCTTTGAACTGTGGGAGTACCCGGAGAGCCCCGGTCACACGGTGGATTCAAATCAGGATCTTCTTGCTACGAGGCAACAGTGCTAACCACCGCACGACAGTGCTGCCGCCATTTGAGCAAACAAATAATAAATAAGACCAGCTTGGCAAGAGTTACGACTGTGGCCTCACAGCAAGAAATACCCATCTTCAAACCTTCTGCTCAGCGTTCAGTTTGTGTGTTTTTCCTTCCTGCGTGATTTTAAAAAGCTTTTTTGATTTTTATGCCAATACAATTCAGCTTTGATCGTTGTTCATTAACACTTAAAAAACATAAAAACTTCAGACTGTGTATTTTTTTCACCTTCTAAAGTCGATTTGGCACTTTGTTGTGATGTTTTAGCTTTGCAGTATGGGCCTTAAGATTGCAACAGGGCAACGAATGCATTCACAATGACAACCCATTCTGCACAGAGCAGAGCGGCCAACCTGAGGAAAACAAAGGTAATAGAAAACCGCAGACAAAATATGAGACCCGCTCATCCAGATAACCTCAAATTTGGCACTGCACTTACTCATGTCCTCGGCAGCGCACCTGCCAAGTTTAAAGTGGATCTGATGAATGTTTGACGAGATAGGATGAGATAAGACAGGCAGATGCGCATACACATATTTCTCGATTTATCCGAGAGACAGAGCATTATGTTCGCCAGCTAGTTTTCAGTTAAACCCTGAAAACAGCTGCTAGGAGCCCAGAAGGTGATAATGAAAGCAGCAAACCCCAAAGCCCAAAATATGTACTCAAAGATACTTGGAGGATTACTGCAGAGTGCAATCATCATTCTTTCTTCTTTCACATTTCACAGTGAGCAAATTCAATGATAATAACAAAGATAACTGTGGAAGTTAGTGATTGCAGCACAGATACATGCACAAACACACACACACACACAAAACTGAGAAACAAGGCTTTCTTTATGGTGCAGGTTGGGGAAGCCCCACCAAAACCCCTTCAGCACTGAGTCCCTCCACTACACCCTGGTGCAAAGAATAGCAGCTATTCTGCTCCGAACGGGTGGCCCTGCCAACAACAGCAGCAGCTAAAGAGAGGGAAGGGAAGCCTGGCTATGGCCACCAACCGAAAATAGATACTACATATAAAAATCAAGCAACACATTTAGGTCTACTCTATAAAAAACATTGTTTATGCACAAGCTTCATGTTTACCAAAAGTCTATTTGTAGACACGGCGTGCCACAGAGGTCTTATATCTGAATGAATTGTCCTCTATGAAAAATCCACTACTCATGGGGAAACTCACAAATCATTCTGAATTGTAAATATCCAATCTGTGCCGACTGTGTCTAATTACAGGATGTCACGACAACTACGAGAGACCAGGCTGTGAATGTTCCCCGTTGTATAACAGAACCAGTAACGGCAAATCATAACAAATTGTTACACAACTATAAAATAGCCTCAGCAGTGAGATTGTGTTGTGTTCATTCAGGAGCTGGCTACTGTTTACCTGGCGTGCATTTCTTGCTACTGCTAAAAATATCCACCCACATCTCCGAAAAGAAAAAAAAGTAAAGTAACAGAACGGCAGAAGTTTCACTTCAGTTATCTAGCATTAAACCAGCAGCATATCTCTCGGTACATCCAGTCAAAAATCATGTTTTAGCTTTATGAAAGCCTTGTTGGATGGTGGGGGGAATAATGCGTCTAACCAAAAGGAGCCACTAAAGATGATTAAAACATATTTAATCCTCATTTGACCAGAAAGAATCTGAATAAACTAGTATTTTTGTCCTCAGTCTGGCTGACTGACATGGTTAAAGTGTTACAGAGTGTAAAAAAACATGCATGGTTAACCATTTGCACCAGAGAAACCAATCATGTTTTTCACTGAATCAGTTCAGCTGCTGCCCACATAAACTTCCCCAGACTTTCACTACGACTAGTAAAAAGCATTTATTGTTGCCCGTTTCCTGAAATCTATTATTGAGATGACAGTGTGGTACTATTAAACTCCAGAGAAGCCTGGAAGCAGATAAAATCTGGCAAGCCACTGGAACATAAACAAAACTGCATGATGCATATTCATAAAAGACTGCTTTCTAGAATGAAATGAGTGGCACACAGCTATGATTTCAAAGTCTTGACAAAAGGGAGACAGAGATAATGAGTCAGGATGAAAAGCATTCTGTTCTCTTCAAGATTGAGTAGCTGTGGCCATTTGCATGCATGGTGGAAACCAGGAGAACATCAAGGAGCAGGGATGCGAGTGAAAGACAGGAAGGACACAGAGGAGGTTTTGGAGGGAATGAAAACAAAATAATGTGCAGGTAAGTGAAACTGGAAGAGCTGCCAGAGAGAAATGGGCAACACCTCTGGGGTTTTTTTGTGGATGAAAGTGCACTTCCTGAAGTTCAGTGGCTTATCTACTGTTACGCGGACAGCTTCTTTACACCTGACATTCATGCACCTAAGCAGGAAACGCAGGGTTTGCCAAGTGTTAACACTCTGGAAGAGAAAAACTCAAAAATAGAAAATTTACCGAAACCAAACCATACCAAAAGGAATACCAGTATCATAGGAAATTATCCACGTAAGGCAACCTCTGTTTCCTTTTATTCTTTTCTAATTCTACTCAACTCAATTCAAATTTTTAAAAAACCCACGTTTTTCAAAGTGCTGTACAGAAAACAACAGGGGAATAGATAAGAAGTACATAGATACGAGATGTAGTGGATGCTAAACATGCAGTCATAGTCAAAAAAGGCACAGGAGGCACAGTGAGCAATTAGGCAGACTTGAATGACATTACGTAAAAAGAAGTTTTAAGTCTAGTTTTAAAAATCTCAATGGAGGGAGCAGATTTGACTGCACAGTTTGGGGGCAAACACAGAAAATGCCCAGACTCCTCTGAGTTTAAATCTAGACCGAGGGACAGTCAGAAGCATCCGATCAGCTGACTGGAGGGACCTGAAAGCTGAATAGGAGTTTAAGGAACGAGTCAAACCATGAAAGGCTTAGTGGCCAAACAGGAGGAAATCATAAAATAAAGATTTAATCAGATACATTTAATGGGGAAACTTTAGCTCGGAATACTTAAACCTCGGGAATAAGGCACTTGGTGCTGGAGGAAAAATCACTCAGACATTTGTGGAAAGCATTTATGTGTTACGCTGATCTGGTCTGTAGACAAATATGACAGCCTCGACTGTGACTCTGACTGCTTCATACTGTGCCTCCGTGTGACTTTTTATAGCCATAAAAATATTAATGAGAGTCTCACAAAGTTGGAGACAACCTTTTCCCCCCTCTCACACACACAAACCCACACATACACACACAGACGCTGCTAGCTCTCCAAATTAACACCTCTAAAACACAGACATTCATGCCAGCAGTGAAAGGAAAAAGCTTGGCTACAGGTACAAATGAAGTCCCTCTGGACTCGTGGCCTCCCATCTGTTATTGTATTTTCTCCATGCGCTCATCAGCTCTCCATAGGCTGTTTTGCAGTCAGCGGGCATTGGTTTGTGAAGAAGTTCGGGGGAAAAAGTGTAATGAGGAGCTGCCATATTTTGCAACTATGGAATTAAACAATCCTTACCCTCCTTCAAAGATGCAAACCCGAGAAGGCTCGCTCGGCTTTGAGGTGGATGGTCTCTCCACTTCTCGCATTTCTTTATTTTCTTCCTTCTTTTCAGGCTGCTGCTGTTCCTTTACTTCAGTGAGGGTGCTGGGTGGGGTGGCATGTACCTACACTCAAGGCACACATGGAAAAAAAATTCAAAACAACTTATAATAAAATGTTAAGCGCTGTTAAAGCAGGATTCAGTGTAATTCCAGCTGTCAAAAGGGTGTCGCACTGATTTATCATTATGTTTTTCTAATGGCACAATTGGTGACCATGTTAGAAAATACTAGCATAGAAGACTACAGAGCTTTGACTTCTAAGATGTAGAAGTATTCAAGAGCTAAACAGACCATGAAATGTTCTGATGTAAGCAAATTAAACATGGTCAACATTTAAGTGGAAATGTATGTTTATTGTGTTTATGTTTACCTCTGACACATGTGGCGTCCTGCTGTTTTCAGAGGTCACTTTGCCTTCGGCTGGAGTAGGGGCCGTAGCCATGGTATAAATCTCAGAAGTGTGCTTCTGTTTAGAGCAGAGCAGAGACAGGGCCACCTTTGTGCTGATGCCTGGCAAGTTGGGGTTGTGAGCGCTGACGCTCCAGGTTGAATAAACTGAGGTGCGGGGGTCCCTCTGGGCAGATGGGTTGGGTTTGACATACTTCTGGTAGCACCAGTTGACTGAGGTTGAAGTGTGGAGGCTGGGGAACGAAGATGCGCTTGCGCCCACCTCCACAGCTGACACAGCTTCCTTTTTTTGGGTGATTTTCTCAGTTGTTTCCTTTTCTTCCACCTTTTCTTCTCTGTCATTTTTCCTTGGCTGCTCTTCTGGCTGCCCCTGCACATCCGCACTCGTTGCTTCTAATGTATCTGATTTCTTCTTTTCCTTTTCCAGCTTTTTCCCAGTGGCCTTCCTTTCTTCTTCCTGTACTACCTTTGGTTCCACACGGCCCTCCTCCTCTTCTTCCTTATGGTGCTCCTCCTCCTCTTCCTCCTCTTTAACTCTTTTCTGATGACGCTGGGCTTCTGTGCTGAGCTCAAGACTGGCTGCAGGAGAAAGCATGCGCTTACTTCCTCCTGCCCCCAGTGGACCGTATCCATCTCCAGATCCTGAGGCCAGCTCCGATGACAGAGACAGAGGAAGAAGGCTCTTGACATCTGGAGAGGGGACCTTCAAGTAGCTCCTTTGCAGTGTCTCCCGTTCCACCTGGCCCATGATGACCATAGCCGTGCAAGAAACTGGTTCCTGTGAGCGGGTGGAAACCAGAATCTGGGAAAGTGTGGTATACATTGCACTGGCATATGTAGGTATATGAGTCTGGAGGCGTACTGGCACCACAAGAGACACTACTGGTGCAAGCTGTGCCAGGCATGTGGCGATGACCGGCCTTGGGTGGTGGTAGGAGATTGTTGCAAGCGACTCCTGAGTCAGTGAAGAAGACACAGAAGAAATGGGGGGTCTGCTTTCTGTAGTGTGAGGAAAAGAAATGTGTGTGGTAAATCTTGGAGGAACAGGCAAGTACACGGCCTGGCTAGATGTATTCCTGGAAGAAAAGTGGCGAGGAACAAGAGGGGGAAGCTGATGGAGGGGTACTCCCAACCTTTCAGCCATGTGGATTTGAGCTGGATGTATCTGTACAGGCGGAGATTCTGTGTGTGACTGTAGAAATGCTCTTTGAATGATTTGGGTGGGTAGTACTTCCGATATGGCTGTGGTGACAGGGAGGAGCTGGGACAAAGGCCCTGGGGGGAATGCTTGATGCCCTCTGGGGTGCAAAGGAAGCACCTCCTGAGAGGATAAAGAGGTTTGTGGCTGTAACAGCTGCAAAGCCTTTCCAGTGGCATCTAGGCTAAACTGGGGGCTTACTCCAGTGGAGTACAGAGGAGGAAGATTAGAGTGGGAAGGACCAGGTTGTGGACTCTCTGCTCTGGACAGCTGACTAGTTCTGCCTCCTACTTCCTGTTCTGGTTCCCCTAAGGGAGCATGCTTCACTAGAAGACACTTTCTCCTTTCCTTCCAGGAGGATGCAGACTGCTGAGGAGACAGGGATCCATAGTCAAAGGACTTACTTCTGGTCTCTGGGATCTGCTCCGTTTGTTGTGGACTAGCTGGGGCCTGCTCTGAGGCTGAGCGCCTCATCTCCTTGTGGCTTTGGTGGTGTTGGTGAGAAGCAGATGGCACCATCAACATCTGGGAGCTTTGGCTACTGGGAGCTCGGGCAGCTTGCTCTGATTGTGCTGCATCCTCAAAAGAAACAGAAAAGTTTGAAATGTTGCTTTCTTGACTGGGGCTGCGAGGCAAAGACATAGACTCAAAGCTGGACTCTCCAGAGGACTGGGCAGCTTCTGCCAGCCTGAGTCTTTTCTTCTTTGGTGGCAGCTTCTCTGCAGGGAGCTGGGCCAATGTCTGACTTCGCTGAGGCCAGTGGAACTCCTCTACTCTCTCTGCCTCCTAGGACAGATACATTTTTTTATAAATTTAGTATTTAAGTCAAAGGTAATGATGCTAACTTGGACAAACACATTGTATGAGAACAGTAAACAAGCCAAAAAAAAAAAAACATAATTCAAAAAGGTACATTTACCTTTGCTGAGGATGCTGTCAATGGGGGTGACACAGGTGGCATTTCAGCATCGGGCTCCACAGTAACAAGTATCTCTGGCACTTGGATATTTGGCTGGCGGATGAGGCGAGATGTAGAGGGTGATGGTTTTGGCTCAGGTTGTTGTGTTTGCTGACTCTCTCTGAGGTCTGGATCTTGACTTTCCATGGATATACTCTCTTGCTTCTCAAAAGAGCTAGTGTGTTGGATGACAGACACACCCTTCCTGTCCTGCTGCTGCTGTTGGTTTGGTTCAGTCTGTAAGGAAACACCTAGACACAAACAGTAGAACAATTAGCTCCCATTATAAGACATCAGTATTGTGCTTTTGAGTGATGCCACTTAGCATTTCGTGGATTCTATTCCCATCTACTGTACAGTGTTACAGGTTACATGGTAGTAGTTTTTCCCCTCTTTCTGTTTAACTATGTTAAGACAGTGATGTAGTTTTAGATATTCACTGCTTTAACTATTAGCTATATGATAATCTGCATGTCTCAGATGCTAAAAAGGAATAGAAAAGGACTTCAAGAGAATAACTGTATCGATTATGCAACTTAACATAATGATTTTAGCTACAAAACATATATTTTGTATGTATGAGAGACAAACCTGAGAGGGCCTGCTTCTGCTCTGGTCTGCGTGGTACTGGAATGATGCCTCCAGAGCTGCCGGACACAGCTACAGATCCAGGACTGGGAGGATCCTCCTCCAGACTCTCCTCTTTCCTCCGCTTCCTCACAGCCATGGCTAACGCTCGAAACTTATAGTGCATCATCAGCGGGCGATCTCCACTGCACACTTTACTTGCATCCCTGCTCTCTTGCTCCTGCCCTGGGCAGATGCTTCTGTGGGCCTCGAAGACTTCACTTTCTTGAAAGCGGGCCCCACATGTTCCACATTCAAACACGGCGGGACTCTTTTGCTGTTGTTGTTGTTGCTGTGGCTGTCTGGGTATTTCGGTGCCTCTTGTTGAGGAGGAGGATGTGGTGGGACTGGGCTCCTCCAACATTGACTCGGCTCCCAGGGGAACCTCTATGGCAGGCTGGCGCTTGAGCATACGCTGCGCGTGGCCGATCCTCATCTCTGCGACCACTGCTTGCTGCTCGTCAAAAGATTGGCAGAGGCGGTAACCTCTGGGTGACATGGTGCCAGAGGTAAAGGGCTCTCCTTGGCTGGTTGATATTGGCATTGAGTGGCTTCTAAGCAGAGGCACTGCTGACTGGTCCTGCGTACCTGGTGGATCAGCGTCAGGATTATGGATGTGCCTCAAACCACTGGGGCCTGCGGCTTCTCCTTTGGGATCAAAGGCATAGGGGTCTTTGGGGGCAGTAAACTTGGGTGACTCCATGCTGCTCTTCCGTGACAGGGAGGAGCGTCGAGGCTTAACGCTGTCAATCTCACTCGTGTCTACTACTGCTTCATTGATAGTGATGAGCTTGGTAATGTGTTCTATTACTTGGGTTTTGGGTACGGCGAAGGAGATGTTCTTCTCCTCGGTTCCTGAGGATGAGGAATGTGAGGGATGAGGCTGCTGCTGGTGGGGGCTCCGCTGCTGTCCTCCCAGCCTTCCATATTTCCCTAGAATAATTTCTGCGTAGGTTTTGGCACTGGAACTTGGAGGACTAACTTGGCATATATCGGTACTGCCTGATCCGGAGAAGTAGCCCGACTCTGTGCTGCCTTTACTGCCAGGCCCAATAGAAGAAGATGATGTGGAGAGGGAAGACGGTGGGTCATCTGGAGAAGCCATGGGCCCACGTTTTCTCTCACTAAGCCTCAGTGCAAGTCTTTGCTTGACAGCGTGGGAGTCTTCAGGCCTCTGGCTCTCCTCTGAGCTTCCCAGGTGCTCCTTACCTCCTTTCCTATGCTGCCCCAGCATCTCTTTAGAGGATTTTCTGTGCTGGCCTGTCTCTTCCTCAGACTCAGTGCTTTCTCCTTCTGTGTGTTCCTCAGGGTCTTCTCCAGCACCACTGCCTTCTGCACCACTCAAACTGGGCTCATCTCGACTGGATGCCAGACCCGCTTTAATACGATGGGCATGGGACTTGCGGTGTTTGTATAAGTTGCTCTTGGTCTTAAAGGAAAACCCACAGGGTGCACATGGGTAGGGTCTTTCTCCTGTATGCGATCGTATGTGTTTCTGAAGAACGCTTGGCTTGGCACATGGACGGCCACAGTAAGTGCACACATATTTCCCTGGTTTTTGTGGTTTCTTCTCCCCTTTCCTGGGTGAGCTCACCCCTTCTAGGCCATGTTGACTGGAGTGAGTTGGAACGCCGTGAGCATGCTCACCCTGGGTGGAGGACGTAGAGGGGAGGGATAAGGTTGACGAGGAGCTTGTAGAGAAGAAGCTGCCTCCTGAGGGACCTGGGGTATCTGAATGCTGCCATGCTACTGCTTGCTGCTGCTGTAACCGAAGCAGGTCAGTGCGCTTGGGTTGGCGGTTTTGTAGGCGGCCCAAGGCTCTGTGTACAGGACGAGGATTAGGAGGCTGCTGGGGTTGCTGAGGTGGACAAGAGCCCAATGAAGATTCAGATGTCACATGCTGCTGCGCTTGCCTTCCAGAGCGCTCCCCATCAGCCGGATGGCTGGGCTCAGCCTCCATAGAGTGGGGAGGAGACCTCACAGACTCGTAACGAAAGGCTCTCGGAGCCTCATTGGTCTAACCGCATGGCAGCAGAGAGGTCAGAGGCAGGGGAACATTGACAGACTAAGTTGTAAATCAAAATGGAGCACCTTTTTCAGAGTGGGCCAAAAGTTATGCAAGAGGACAAAATGAGGCATCATTAAAAGGTGCCCTGGAGCCGCATGGATGCAGGTAAACATGGATCATTTCTCCGTTCAAAGCAGCTCTACTTCTATCTAGCCTCAGCCATTTTAAAAGTCCTCCCAAGGTCTTTTTTGCATCTTCTTTGTTCGTTGGCAAGACTGTTAGTTGTTCGTCTTTTAAATTGGTCTAGAGAAACAGAAAAAGCAAAGGAAGCAATGAAAGCACTGAATGAGAAAAAGGAAAATTATAAATACGTTAATCATCAAGCAGATTCTTTTCAAAAAAGGTCCATGTGAAAATACTGTAAAAATAACATTTCCCTTCTTCACTTTCCAGCAAAGTTCCCCTAAATAAAGCCAACAAAACAAGACAAAGTAGTAATGAAGGTCCTGCTGTTTTGACTGCAGTCAAAAGTAAGAAATCAACAGATCATATTTAGAAACAGAAAACACAGTGGGCCCTGTGAGGAAGACTTGGTGTGCTTTTAAAAACCAAAAGAGTTACACCAATAAAGGGGAAGGTCAAAATCATTAGTGTCTTATTAGCAAATGTCATATTAAAATATACTTCCACATATCATATCTTGAGAAATTGGGCTACCTTTCTTGCTACTGAATGGGGTAAGTGTTGTCATGACGACACTGACAAGGTAAGTGCATCAATAAGTTATTGCTCTCATCTGTCCTCACTTAAACTCTTATTAAGATAGTGGGTACTGCAAATCTATATTAAAACGCAAGGTCAAGCTGTTCTACACGAGAATCTGAACATGCGCTCATCTGATGTATGCACACAACCCCAAGGTGTGTGCACAGCTCTTGATTTCCTTAGACTGTGACAAATTATAAATTAAGACTTCTACTCCAAACAGTGGAATCACAATCATATCTAACTGATGGCTTGCATACTCGGCAGGAGTCTGAGGAGCTCGGGGCCAGAAAGTCAACATCCAAACTACAGGCACCAGCAAAGGAGACCGCAGTGTCAGGGCAAAGAGTCAAAACAAATGTTCGAAATATAGTCCATGCATATCTGATCTGGCACCGAAGCTCAAGGGTGTAAATGAAGGGGGCTGTTTTCTAGTGGAGAAGAACTTGACAGCAGCTGGGTGTCAGTGTTAGCCTCTCGCACTACACTGCCACCAGGGTGCAGTGTTTATGAGTAGTGTCTTTGCACAGAGTCTACAGTGACACGGTCCTGTAAGACCTTTCGTCTGCTCTTTCACACTTACACTTTCACACTTACACTACTAAAAAGCTGTGTTTATGAGGAGCCAAGTATAGCTCATCAGAGAGTCAGAGATGAGGCTATGATGAAATTTCATATTTTATCAAGATGTATGTACTGCAATATTTCCCCACTTACTGCCAAGCCTGCACTCCATCTCAACTCAAGACATTGGATTCTTGTACCAATGCCAATCAAAACACACTGTGAGAATGGATTGAGCCAATCATAACATTATTGCTGAGCAGCCGTGCCCAACTGTTTACAGTCCCAGCACAGTCGCGTCCAGAGTATCATTCACCATCTAAGACGCTGATAGTACTTACAACTCCCTGTGTCGGAATCTGCGCTTCAGTGCTCATTGAAGGAGAACGCCACGTGTGTTCACTTCACAGCTGCAGACCTCTGCAACAGTGCAGACAGCATGCACCTAATGTGCCGCACAGATACCGACTGAAAGGGGGTGAAAATGTACCTATTTCCTATTATACATGCATATAAAGTACTAGGAAGGAGAGAGCTGAGGAATGAGGAAGAGAGAAAAGACTGAATCAGTGATCCAGTGGCTGAATAAACAGACCCTGCAGAAGACTGCAGCTTAAGGTGCCAGGGGTGGCAAGGCAGCAATGACAGCTCTTTATAACGAGCTACGCTTTTACTCTCTCCATATGTCTAGAAAAACACAGCACAGTCAGCCTTCATTAGAGCCAGTTTAAAGTGGAATAAAAAGAAAGTGAATCACTCTTCCTCCTGGAAAAAAAAGCTCGCCAGATTCTCAGCTCCATTTCCACGTTTCCACACATCTGCTAAGGGCCCATCATCTATCTGTACAGTGTGTTTCTCTAAGCAGACTAGTGCTTTGATTACAGCAGACTTTCACCATCAACACTCAGCAATTACACGACATAACAAACCAAAACAGCATTAAAATTCTCCATCTTCACTTTTCTGGCTTCCATATTCTCAGCTTTACGCGAGGACTTTGTCTAGGGTTCAGCTATAGCTTTTCTGTGTTAAGGCATGGGGACACAACACTCCCCAGGCATAAATTAAGATGAGTTAGATTGTGAGGAAATGAAGAGTTGACAGACTGAAGGGTAAATACCGACACACTTAAGAAAAGAAAAGAAAAATGACAAATACAGTGGGTTAAAGAAAAGAGAGAAAGAAAAGGATAAGGAAAATGTAGCCAGACAGACAGTTAAAAGAAAGTGTGTAGAAGGACGATTCTGTGCACTGAGCATGAGAAAAGCAGACAAATAGCCTCCCTTAACCCTGTCGTAATAAATGTCTCTCTTCATGTAGTTGGCTATCAGGGTGTAGTTTTAATGATCCCAAGCATAGCTGTTGATGCAGCCCTTAAACAGGGCAATTAGAAGGCTTTAAGGTTGGGAAGAGCACTGCTTACATTATTCATGGCAGTCTAGACTGCCAGGTTTGAATGGGGAAGCACACAGTCAAGGCCTTCCCAGGAAGACGAGGGAAAGGAATGCAAAAGTCTAGGCTACATTAAACCCTAACACACAAACACAGACGCACAGACTCTTCCGCTTATAGAGTACATACAGTGAACAGCACTACCCTCCTCACAGCAATACCTTATAATACTCAGTAGCCCCAAATCCACTCTGACAGATCTGAACGACCAATCAGCCGCAGCGCCCCGAGGTGACCTACCACCGTCAACCGATCCTCCTGCAGTTTGATGAGGGGTTTTCCTTCCTCATAATCCTAATACATACACTAGTGTACTTAACAACAAAAAAAAAAAAAAATCACATTAAGACCTTGAATCATACTGATGAGGGTGAAGCAAGGTCGTTCTTTGCTCTATTTCTAGACTGAGGTGCAAGCAGGAAGTCGCCAGCGCAGCTGTCATACAGTGTTATATTCTTTTTATCAGTGATGTCAGATCAAACCCCACCCCCTGATAAAAAAAAAAAAAAATTTCATCTGTCCTGAACCATTGTAGCAGCCTCATGGTGCATTCAGAGATTTGTGGCGTGGACTAGTTTTTTATATCTGCTCCAAAAATGCGATAACCAGCCAGCTCAAAAAGACGAGAGGGCAGAATGAGTGAGCAACGAGTGCAGAGTGTGTGCGTGCGCATGTGTGTACATGCAAAAGGGGCTTTGTCAGCAGAAACAGACGTTGCTGCAGGTACCCAAGGGAGCCCTGACACACGGAAGAGCTCACACTCCATCTCTTTCACACACACACACACCCCCACGTGCTGTCACACACCGTCACACCCTGTCTCCACTCATCATCTCTGCCCAGCAGTTATACTTCTAAAACTGTAAAACCCTCACCAGAAAATGCATGTACTTAGCTGTGGTTATACATTGCAGCTTTACCTTTTTTTTTAATCTATATTTAAGTAAATGCTAAAATTCCAGAGAAAAACATTATTGTCTTTCAAATAACAGTAAATATCTGCAAAATAATATGTTTGTCCTTTAATTACTTTATTTTTCCTGCACTAGTTTCGATTAACATGTACAACAACGCAACTAACTTTCATTCTGACTTTCAGCATATCCGTTACTTAGCTCAATAGCCACCACAGGAGCTTTGTCAAAAGTTCAAACTTGACCCACGGGGAGCGTTTTGTGTTCCTTCGTCATATCCTCATCGAGACTCTGACGTATTCATGTAGCTGGTTATGACGGATAAGATTAATATATAGGAATACTTTGCACTCTGATAACTAATAAACCTTTTTACGTGCTGTCTATAAAAAAATCTGCTGTCATACCCTTCAAACACACAAACACACAGATCTCACCCCATCCCATTCTTTCTTACTGGCAGCAGCCTGGTGCAGGTTCCCATGGAAACCAGCCTACTCTGAGCAATGGCAGATGGAGAGGGAGCTGGAGGTCTAAATTTATCTCCCAGCATCCTCTCTGACTACAGACGCACACTGGCAGCAGGAAGTGAGGAGAGGTACTGCTTGGCCTGTGCACGCACTGACAAGTTGGCATGACCCTTGACATCTAACTCCACCCCCCACCCCTGACCCACCTCTTTTTAGTGACAGCTTGAACTAATAATTGATCATTTTCAGCATTCGCAGAAGTTTTACTGCATTCCCAAAATTGTAAGGTAACTGGAAAACGAGAAAAGTCCTAATACTCCTGCCATCATCACCAAAAACTGTCGGTCAAACTTGGACCCAAAATGCTACAATAACCTGAACCGCAGAAACGTAGGCAGGAATAGTTCGATTTGACAGACAGGAGGGAAAGAAAAAAACCCACGGATGCTGAAAATCACACTCGCCAAGGGATATCAGCGCTGTCAGCCGCGTGCTAAGGAGAACGCTGTCTGACAAAACACCACATACCAGAGTCCTCACTCACTCACTCACTCTCTCCCTCGCTGAGCTCTTTGCGGGACGTGCTGGGATCGCCGTACCTCTGGGTGTAGAGAAGGATTTCGCAGGGCTTCAATGAGACTGGCAGTTCACAAACTGTCGCCGTGTTCATTTTGATTAAACACAAGCCAGTGAACTGCAGGTCAATACCGGTCTTTAAATCAAACAAGGGAGAGCTCAGCTGGGTAATGCACACCTCCGTGTTTGAATTACATCTCTGGCAGCAAAAAATCTGCCGCTCTGGTCACAAAAATCAACCACAACAATTAACTGACTACAACTTGGGCTTAATTGCAGGCTGCCAGGTTTTCATTGTTTTATTTATGGCTGACACCTTCTCAGATTTAAATAATCTCTTTCTTTTGTAGCGATTCAGTTTTAATTATAACCCAGAATTTGACTCAGAAGTCTTTACCTCTGATTGGCGACAACCTACACTTACATCCACTTTCCCACAAAATTTCCTCAGAGACTCGGATGGTGAGGGAGACTCTGACATTAACTAAATCTGTAACTTGCATCGTAATGTCTGCATACTGTAATTTGCTCAGTTTCTTATTAATGTCCTTTACCCACAGAAAAGACTTATTGACAACTACTTGAATCCTTCAACTAAAAAAAAAAGCTCTTCTTCTTCTTGATTGCTCAAAAATAAGAAACCAAACTTTTAAATTTGCAATAAAAAATATTTCAAACACAATAACCAACAATGTGACTCTTAATAACTAACTAGCCTGTTTACTGTGGCTAACAAGTACACTAAAGTAATGATGAGGGAAAGAGAAGGTGAAACGAGGAAGATTAAATGGATTAGATGGATCAAAATAAGAGAGGAAGGCTGGAAGAAAAAGACAAGGTGAGTGGGGTGCATATAGAGAAAGAGAGAGAGCGTGAAAGGGAAAGAAACAGACAGAGTTTAGATTACCTGACAGAGCAGTCTGGTCTTCCCCCTTAGAGACGCTTCACAGGCACTGTGAGACAAGCTGGGAGAGCCAGAGAGTGAGAGCGGATATGACTGTTTGAGTGGGTGTATTGCAGTGAGAGACGGCGAGAGAGAGGGGGAGAGAGGGAGAGAGAGAGAGAGAGAGGCTTGGGGTGAAGCAAAAAAAAGGAGAGATGGAGAACGAGGGAGCGAGAAAGACACTAAATGAATGTTTCCACTGTACAAATGCAAAGGGAGGAGGAAAAAGATGTGGCGAGAAAAAACTAAAGGCGACTCACACTCACAGAGCATCTGAAAAAAAACCCACCTCATTGCAGTAACATCATTAATTGCCACATTTCTTAGTGCCAACAGAACCGTCACAGTGAAACCAAACCCCTCCGGCTTACACGATCAGGACAGGATCGTCTGCTGCTGTTGCTTTAACTCGTCACATTGCGCGGCTGTGGCACACCGCCGACAGACAGGATTACAAACAGGTCTTGCACGGGGTTTTCCCCTGCAACACAGAGCCCTGGAGGCGATTCCTTGCAATTTTCACCTCCTTATCTACAAACTTATCTTATTGTAGTGGCAACTGTGCCACAGCAGAAGCCTTCGTTCCTAAGTGACAAATCTTTTGCTGACATGGACGTGTCTCGTTTACGTAAACCTTCCAGTTCCAGCCAGAGTGCCACTGTGCCGCATCTGTAAATGAATTCCAGAGTGGCATCCATTCAAGCAAGCCCCCGCATTACGCAGAACTCGGGCTAGGCCTATCAGCAGTGCAACACGAGGGAGAGAGGGAGAGAGAGAAACAGAAAGAGAAAGAGAGAATTTAGAATGAACGGAGGTCCTGCTGTTCCACAGAGCTTTGCCTCACTGGCAGAGCACAGGAAGTGTGAGTCACACACTCTAAAATAAACACACTCGCACGGCGTCGAGCCGGCACACAGAACGAGCGGATGGCTGGCCCGCTGATCAGAAGGCAGGCAGAGAGAACATGGATCCATACAGGCCAGCAACACGTGCTGACCTGGTTGGGATTCACAGCCTGGTGACAGGAGGAATCAAAAGGAAAAAGATGATTGTCTCCAGCTCTAATTGCTCTCCATATTTCTTTTTATGCTTTTCTTTTCAACCTTCTCTGCCACACACCATCTTTTTATTCCCCTCTTCACATTTTTTATTTTTTTATTTTTGCTTACTTCACCTCTTCCACATGCACCACGGCTGGATTGTCCACATGTCTCCCCATTCTTCCTCCTCTGGTTCGTGTTTCCTCTCTTGTTTTATTTGGTTGCATTCAATAGGAGTTTTGTTCAGGACTTGGTGATTACCCCTGGCTATGTGCGGCTGACTGCTGTAGGGGGACTGTGCTGGCCTGATGCTGGGCTACTCTCACAGGCTGCTGGCCGAGGCACTGTATTGTGTCTCCCTGAATGTGCTCATTGTCACCATTAACAGCACGCACCTTCTATACTGTACTTCCCTGTGAGGGACCTTCACCCATCCGTCATCCCTTTGTCCTCTGTTCCTAAGACTGAAGACTTCTGACGGGAAGGTGGGGATGGCGGGGGTGGAGGCTGACGCCCGGGAACAAAACTGCCACTATGGCAGTGATTGACAGGGAACTCGCTTTACGCAAACCTAACGATTAGCGAGGCCAGGGAACGAGCAGCAGATAAACAGTTGGATTTGGAGCAAGTAAGAAAGCTAGGATGGCTTAAGGAGTACAGGAGAGATCATATTTTGAAAAGTGAATTAAAATGGGAAATGCAGCAACTGTGAAGGTGGGACATAAAGCTTTCATTATGCTATAATAAATGGTAACCGTATACTACCCACTGGCCCAAAGCAAGCGAGACGTACAGTATGCAAAGCTGCGCTCATTTACAGTAAATGGAAACAAAGGCTCCCCTGTGGTACGGTCACATGAGGCAGCTTCATGTGTACTGCAGACACCTTCATATATAACATAAAGCAGGGACAAGCAACACCTAAAATGCAAACATTGTGCTTTATAAGAAACACTGTGCTGTCTTGAAGCGGCCGCAGACTATAATTTAGACCAAATGAGTGGTTTGCGCATTTACAGACAACCATACAGATGACATATTTTTGGACTTTCACCTCATAAACTGCAGACATAGGCAGTAAAATGGGCAAATACGGTAGTATGTAGAGAGGGTTCTCTCTGTTCCGAGGGCAGATTATTTCAGACGTGTGGTCTTCCAGTAAACTGACCCCTTCTGTCCATAAAGCTGTGGTATTATGATAGAAATAAGAGCCATTTAAAGAGGGGGCGTACCTAGTCTACAAAAGCTGCTGTGGCTCGGTGTTGATCTACCTGTTTGTTTATATTTGGAAGACAAAAAAAAACAAAGAAGATGAGTGTCTTTTGAGAACTGAACCACTAAATCTGGTCATTAGTCAGAAAAATACACTCTGACTATGTCACTGTTTCATGCTCAGCCTCCACTTCAGAATATAAACTTTGTATGACAAGTTTAATCACAGCAATATCTCTGACAGGCCACACGTCAGGTTATACTCCTGACTGTAGGACTCCAATAAACAGTGAGCACTGCTCAGCTGAGGTCAAATGGAGTCATTTTAAAAGGAAAAAGGATTGCTGGACAATCCCTGGCTTAGTGTAAACATGCATCCATTCTCTGAACTGTTTATCCCACTAAGGTGGCAGGGGAGTTAAAGCCTTTCCCAGCTGACGATGGGCCAGGGGTTGGGTACCTCCTGGGCAATGAACACTGGCTCATTATAGAGTAACACAGTCATTCAGGCTTACATCCACGCATATGGCCGATTTAGAATCTTCAATTAACCTGTGTTAAATAATGTTATACATGCTTTGTGATGATAATCTGCTGCCTGCCCTGTTCACTGCTCTGACATTCAGGGCTGCGTGCAGCGACAGTAACCTGCATGCCTTTAAGCTGGAGGGAAGCAAAGGAAACTGTACCTGGAGATATCCACATACAAAGGCTCCAGCAGTTAACATGATACCCAAAGTTTAAAATGCAATGTCCAACATCCATTTCTAAATGTCCATCCATCCATCTCAAACTAAGATGCTGATGCGATATAATTCGGATGTCGAGGACAGGTTGTAGGCACTTTCTGAAAACATGAAATTGCTACATTTTAGCACATTTGGACCACAGTACTATTTTTCAGAAGATGGGCCAATCAAACAGTTTGCATCTCCACTAAGAGTTCAATAGGAGATTTGTGTGCCTTCCACCAGTGGTGGCTGATAATATAACCTGAAGCAGCAAAATAAATGTGTGGTTTAAATCAATAAATATCTGATCGATGAAAAATATCCATAAATCTAAAACAAACTGTCAGCATAACTATTTTGGACATGTTTTTCCCGAGGGTACCCACTTGTTGGCATTCAACAGGATTAAGGAAATAAACTATATTGACAGAAGTGCTGCTCCACCTACATGCTACACCTATAGGAGCATGGAAAGTCACACCATGAAGCTCACTGCACTTGGTTTCTGTTCTGATGTTAATACCAGAGGAGCTCTGGAAGTCAGCAGTTACTGAGATGACAAAGCATTGGTAACATTTACGCCCTCGGTGAACCCCGCTCTGTAATTTTACAGTATCTGTCACTTTGTAGCCGAGTTGCTGCAATTCCTAAATGATTCTCATTGAAAATATACCACAAATTTCACAAGCTGACTTGTTGCAACGGTGGCAAAAGAACAACAAATGCTATATAAATATTGAGAACTCTTGCAGAAATAGCAACTTAAGTCCAAAAAGATCTGTACTTATGTTTTGATTATGTGAAGGCCTTTGACACCATCAGTCATAAACATTTGATTAAGTTATTATTAGCTTTGAACCATGATGGAAAAGACCTCAGAATTATGGAGAAGTTTTACTAGGAACAAAGTCCGGCAATCAGAGGCAATGATGATATTGGAGAATTTGTCAACATCAGAAGAGGTGTACTGCAAGGGTGTGTGGTGTCACCTGGCCTATTTTCTCTGTAAAGTGAGTACATCATGTGCGAGATTGAAGGAAGCCAGGAATTGTGGTCAGTGGTGCCTCATTAATAACCTGAGGTATTCAACATCTAAAGAAAATTATCAGTTTTATGCCACCAATGAACTGAATTGAATCCAGTGAGCTCTTTAGATTGACCCATCCTTTCACAAATGTTTGTAAAGACACACTCAGTGGCAGTGGGACTGAAAACACCTGAATTCAAAGATTAATAGCTGTACTTTTGTCCATATAGTGTAGCAAAGCCAAATTTACAAACCCAAAGCATCAAAAAACCCAAAACCTCCATTGATCTTATAGTGAGCAGTTACAGAAAGGGAACCAAGCGGCCAGCTAATGGAGTTGAACATGCAAGTCTTTTGTTAATGCCGATCGATACATACCCTGAGCAGATGTGATATCTGATCCTGCAGGGCATTCATAGCCATTTTTTCCCCACTTAGCACCTCTGCAATTTATTTTTTAAATAAATAATATAAATATTAAATAATATAATAATGAATCCCTTTCTTGCTGGCTAGTCCTCTCCTAAGAAACAAAAGAAGGTAAACTCCTTGGATATGTTACTTCTCAACTTAGCCACGCACAACACACTCATTATCTTTTTCTTTTCCACGGTGCTGTAGCATCATTAAATGCCAGTGTCTATATATCTGACAAAGTAAGCTTTATATTGTGAGGACAGCTACCAGGAAATTGCGTCCGCATGGCTGCGGAGGGTAGTGATTATGGAAAGTAGCTTAGTGCTGAGCAAAGCCCCTCATTGGTAAGTGTTACCATATATAGAGGCAATATATCATTTGCAATTTCTAGTGTAATGGGTAAACCCGGTTATTATATAGCTACACAGTATTAGTAAAAGTCTTCTGAGATCATTTTGAGTCACACTTCAAAGGCAAAAAGGGTCTTCTGACATGTAACAACTTCACAGCGAGCAAACGCATTGTAGCTGAATGGGGAGTTACTGTAACAGAAGTGAAACAAACGGAGAAAAAAAAAACCAAAACCTGCCTTCGGACAGCTCAGTGCCACACATCTGAATGCATAATTTGCAGCATGCAAATGAAATAAAAGAGTGACAAAGCATTGTGGAGGGACGCAGGGAGGGAGGGAGGGAGGGAGGGGTTAGCTTGAGCAGATAAATATAGAAAGAGGAACTGACATTTTCAAAAGCTGTCCTCCCTGCGCTCACAAGTTTCAGTGATGCGTGGATGTCAAGATCACAGTGCACAGTCTCCCACGCAGCCCACCGTACCCGCCGTTCACACTTGGCTGCTTTATATTTGCTCTCTTAGTCGTGGTGCGAACTGAAAAGTGTTGGCTCGAGGCAAACCTGCGATGAGATGAAGGTGTCTAGTTAATTGAAAGGAAAGGGGACAAAGATGCAGCTCTTGGTACTAAAGCCATGTGACGAGCACGCGAAAAGCATCCACCTTAATCTGTTGGCAGGGTACCTGTATAAAAAGGTTAGAAAGTGCTCAGATTATCCAACAATGAGGGGGGAAATATGCTATAGTCAAAGAGTACCCTGATTGCGTTTATAGATTCCCACATCAAGCGATTTGTTATCTTGTGACAGCGATCCCTTGGTGCGGTTACTTTTGTTTTTGCTGAATTGATCTATTTTTCTCTATGAAGTCACCCAAGTGGATTGCTCCCCAGCGATGGAAAAGCCTGTGCTAGTTCCTCTTTTTGCAGCTGCTGTACTGCATCCTGTGTGAAGCTGCAACAGGTACAACTTAGCGCTGGCTGCTTGGTGCGTGACCCGGCGTCAAGCTTTATCTGCACATCTAAGTAAGCGGTTATTTTGTTAATTCACGCCGCCGTGCTGGAGCTGCTCGTGCTTTTACTGAGGCCTGCGCAAACACAGACACGGGGGAAGAGTCAACAGGTGGACGCTCACCCTGAGTGTGTTCAAACATGACAGTCGGCCTACAGAAAGTATTAACACAGTAAACCTCGGTCCCCACCTTCCTCTTGCTGGGTTGGCAGAAGGGCATTCTTCTGATCAGGGAGTTTACTCAAAGCTAGCCCAGGCCAAGTAATTGCTACCCACAGTGACAAACAACTCCATTCAGTCTAAGTGTCGGTTTACAGTTTACTCTCCCTCCTCCACTGCGAGGCCCTGCTGACCATTCTGCTTGGTGCCACGCTGCATTAGTGGCCTGTCAACATAGCCTCTCCTGACGCATCAACGCCTCGTCAGCCTCCAGACCCGATGCGCTTATATACAAACGCCGTGTGCCATAACCCGTCTGTTTGTGTGTTTATTTCTCTGAAAGTGGAGGTGTGTGTTATGGAGAGAGAAGGAAAGAGTGCGAGACGCAGAATAACAAGACAGAGAAGAACAGAATGTGCAAATGCGTAGGAGAAAGGCAGGGACAGAGAGAGAGAGAAGCTCTCGCATGTGGTCATTTCATGTTTTCGGAAAGTGCCTACAACCTGTCCTCAACGATCTATTTGCCATCTGAGACCAACTTTAAAAGGCTGTCAAATGCGTTTACAATATTCAGCCGCTGTGTCTTGAGACCAATGCCCCCAGTCTGAATGAAACAGTTAGTCAATCACGCACGGAAATCGAGACAAAAAGTCAAACTGCGCGTTTTCTGTGTGGAGTAATGAAATACTGAATCTGCAGAATGTACAGATGCAGAAAAGTGTTATAAGTTTTTACTTTTCCCTTAAGTAATTATGAGTGACAGTGATGAGATTTTTAATTTTCCCAGCTCCGTGAGCAGTAATGCTGCCAGCATTACCCCCCATCCTCAACATCTGAGATCAAATGCCACAAACCACCTTTCCAAAACCTGAAAACTGAATGATGCCCACAAACATCCATCAGTCCAACCAGCTTCAGCGTATCCAATTTAAGGTCCGAGGGAGGGTAAAGTTACCATAGGGCGAGACCTTGGGACAGGTCACCAATCTGTCACACTCCTTGCACACTAGCAAGGTGAAAAACAATTGTCACAATGAATAAATACAGAAATATTTGACCACCATTGCACTGAAAGTAAAGAAATGTATTCAGATTGTATTTAAACCAAACCACAGCATCAAATAAAGCATCTACCTGCCCTGATATGTTTTTATCTCACTATACTGTAAGTTTTCAACTGGAAAGCTTGTCGTTTTTGCTCGAATTTAAATCATATCCAGTCTGATAACACAAGACAGATGGAATATGGATATACTGAAGGTTTAATGAGAACAAACGTGCATAATCATCGTGCTGCTTTCCCTTCGTTCATCTCGTCTTTCCAGCTGAAAACCCTAGAGAGCTAAAGTAACATAGCTTTACTGTACTGTAAACACGTGGTAGGAAGAATTAAGATGTCAAGATGAGTGTGTCAACACTTGCACGCTGCTTAGAAACAAAGTGCCAGCAATGAGCAAACACTTGCACTTGTCTCTCATTCCAATACCAAAACTCGAGTGCTACTTTACGGAGGTAATATGCTATTAACAAGTGTGTGAGAGATCCAGAATTTATGTGTGACGCCTTTGTTTACGCTGTAGGTGAAAAAACTACTGCAAACCAAATGCCCCAGACAGACAGAAATATGTCATTGGCTACGCTCACTCTCGCTGGGATGAACAGTCTAGTTTGGCCATTTGGGATGGCCACACACAGTAACGCAGCGGTATCGCTACAAACACACGCTGCTTCTGTGTGTGAAGCGTCATAATGTGCGTTTACGGTATGTGACACACTCGTTGTAGATGAGCATTATTCTCTCTCCTGACCACCTAAACTGGAGGTAATTGAGCCCAAAGGTCATGTGACCCGCTTTAGGGGTATTAACTGTGCATTTCTCCATTTGTTATCGGCCCGTAAAGATCTGCTCTAAGGGAAACCTGACTCCAAAAGCCAACTCGCCACCTCTTCTCCCTCCTCTCCCTCCATCCCTCCCGTCTCCAGAGTTGCATCCTTCTGCCTGCGAGCCTGATCATTTGAATACAAAGCAGAGAAACAAAGGTGTCCTTAAAATAGAGATGCTGTCTGCAGTGTGCTTTCAAAGAACCACACTGCAGAGAGAGCGAGAAAATAGAGAGAGGATGAGAGGGGGGAAAAAGGGAAAGAACAAGAAGGAGAGAAAGACAGCAAGAACAACAGGCACATGGTGAGCAAATGAGACACTGTATTGATGTAGGATAGGTGGACAGACACATTGATTTCCTGCTAGTTCTTCTCTGGTTATGTACGGCTGATTTGTCATCCAATCCAGGTTGAAGCACGGTCTCTGAACTTGCCCTAAGCCGGGCTTCACAGGTTTCTCTGTCTCAGTATACACACAGCGGATCATTATGTTACCGCTCAGATGTTTTCTGTGAGAATCGAGCGTGATAGAGTGCACGACGAAGCAAAAGTATCAATTCTATCACCAATTAATTAAATGCTATCGTAACAAATTACCTTACTGCAGTTTAACACAGGACCAACAACACCTGAAAACAACACCTTGACAATGCAAGTCACAAAACTCAGACTGGTACATCTCCCTGTTTAAATGTGACACTTCAGTTCCACTGGAGAATTTGGAAGAAACTAGCTGCTTGGCACCATTTGCTTTGCGTACAGTGCACCTTTTAAATAAGTACATAGATACTTAGTGGCATGAACACAGAGGCTTTTCTGACCCTGCAGATTAAATCAAAGTGTTTAGGGACAGAGTTCTATAAATAGCAACCAATCAGAGATCCCCATGGAGTTTCACAGACCAGGTGAAGGAGCAAAGCTCTGTGCACCATAAACTGTAGAGACAGCGATGAGAAATGAATCAAAAAAGGTGGTTAAAATCATCACTGGATGATGGGGAAATCCTGCACGCTCAACAATAATTGGATGGCAGGCTAACTGAGAGGTGAAGCTCAGCGTGATAAGCTGACAGGTGTCTTCCGGACTGAACATGTGGTTAAAGCGGTTTCAGGAAACATGACACCACGCTCATATCTAACCATTGAACATGAGGCTACAGCTTAAAGCCAATCAGCTTAAAAGGGTACAAAGGTCAGAGGGGCTGTTTCAGTTTCAGCACCTCTCACGAAGCTGATGAGGTATCTCCTTAAAACAGTGATTTGTTTAACCTGTTTAAAAATCAGGCAGGTTTTTATTACTGGACAGAGCTGTGACTGACTGTGTGTCTGTATTATACTGTATTATAGTATATGTATTTTACCACAACAAACGACTCTGACTTTAAATATCCACTGAAGGCTCATAAGTGTGTTTCCAAACTGTTGAGCTGCTCTTCTAAGGAAAAGAAAACCTCTAACTGGATGGCTTCCATGTAACAAGTTACATTCTAAGCTTTTATATCATAGTTGGACAGGAGGAGATACCTTTTCATGCACGCCGGACAGATTGTCTGATTTAATTTTCCCCATTCCAGTTCACACTGCTGAACCCGGAGAGCACTTTCAGATGAACCTCTTAGAAAACTCAACAAACTCTAAATTTACAAAACAAATCTGTGCCCTTGATTTGAGGAGGAGCTATTTTTGATATTAGATTTAGATCAACTTTTTTTTTAGTCATCATGCAGCCTTGAAGGTTTACTGCATGGTGTGAAGGTTACTCTTCTAGCTGAATAAAGTATTTACGTATAATGCAGTAAGGCGGTGTTTGCCAGAGTGTCAATATTGTGAGGAGGAGAACATGGAACAAAGATTAAAAGATACCGACTTGATTTTCTGTCTTCTTTTCAGTCTGTAAGTGTTTGCATCCACACTACAAGCTAAACAATCAATAAGTCGCTAAAGTCTGTTCATTTTCTAGAAAGCTGAAAAATAAGGGAAACCCTGATGAAGAGCATGTTTAACTCATTGGTTTTTATGGTCAGCTTCTGCAGATCCAGTCTAGTTTCGACTAAAAGAAAGCACATAAACTGAGTTAGATTAAACGCATTTTTTAAAAAACAAATCAGTTCAATCAAAATGAGGCTTATTTTGGTATAAGCCTGTAACAGATGGACGGAGTTTTCTAAAAGTACAGAAACTTGTTTAGAGACCATGTAAAAAGCTGATGAGCAAGTCATAAGTCTGAACCCACAAAATTCAAACAAATGGCAAGATGTGCCCTCCAGTGAGCAGCTAAACTGAGAGTGAAAATCTAATCTAAAGACAGAAAATCGAATCTGCCGACTCTCAGATAGGATAACTTTCATTACTGTAGCAGTCTGACTCAAAAAAAAACAACCTTCGACTGTGCATACCATTGAAGTTAAACAGTTTCTCTGCAAAAACAGCAAAATCAAGGAGGCTCTGATTGAGAAGATGGAGCGAAAGACAAGTGGACGAGTGACGACTGATTGAAAGTCAGTGAACACTTCCTGTACCGATACCAAAAACACAAACTGATAGATAAAAAAAATGAAAACCAGACAAGTTTGCAGACCTGCCCAGCCTGTGAGTACTTCAACTGTGGTTTAGCATGTGTTGTCAGCTTCAGCATGAATCTTAACTTTCTAAAAAAATTTGAAAAAGATTGGACGGAAGAATTGTACGGTTTCAGTAACAGGGTGTTAAGCAGTTACAGTAGAAAGTTACTGCACTCCCACCCATAGAAGAACCTGCTGCATTTTACAACCTTTGGCTTTAAAATGATAACGTCGCTGTTCGGGCGCGTTTCGATGACACACAGGCAGCAGGCCTTGGCAAATGAGAGGCAGAATACAATGCAGCACACTATTCACCATGAAAAACTGCACTGGGGATAATCTGATAACACTGTAGTTACACAGAAAAGCAATAAACTGTGCATTACATAGATTGATGGGGTAAAACACCGGTACCCTCAACAAAACAAACCGCAGCTCCTGGGTTTTGTGCTTCATGATCAAAAAAAAAGGAAGAAAGAAAGAAGAAAAAGTTGAGGAAAAGAAAAAAACGTTTTCAACTTCTTGGTGAAAACAGCAGTGAACCTATGACACGTGTTTTGCCATGCTCACCATGAACAATAGTTACAACTGTAACCAGTGAAAGGGAGTTTCTATCCTTGCAACACGCACAGCTCGCACTCATAAGACAGTGCACACCATGCACCTAACCATCAAATCCTGCAGAACAATTTCAGTCCGGGTTTACAATCTCAGTGGAGAATGCAGTTCTCCATTCTACACCCTCCAGCCCCCGTCCTCTCTATCCCAAACCCTCACTAGGGTTTCTCCTGATCTCCTTCTTCAGTGTTATTTAGGCACTCCCACAGTAATGGACACTCTACTTAGGGGGCTGCGAGTGGGAATCCAGCCCCTGCAAATCCAGCTCGTGAATATCAGCTTCTCAGATTTGCTGTGAGCATACCACTAAAACCTGGAGGCTGTTGAGAGAGTGCGAAACAGAGACTGGGCCTGGCGAAACAAAGAGAAGAGGACTCTGGACCCTCTGTCTCTCACTTCAACGCATGCTTCCAGCCATGCATCTCAAGCGCTCTCTGTGGAAGCTGGCGTCAGACTGAAATATGGCATGAATCCAACTGAGCCAGAGGACCCCTGTGACGGTGTAAGACTGCTTTAATGACCCAACTTTTCCTTTAACTCTGGCCTCTTTCCTGGCTGGGAAACCTGTCATTAAGCTGACATAGAAGGCACGGGGCGGAGGAGGTGGGGGTCCTCAGAGGAAAAGGGCACTGCCATTAAGCATATTAGAGTTGCAGAATGTTGATGAGAAAAAAAAACAGCGTTTGCAGTGACTAAGCTGGGGCTGCTTCCTAGCACTGTGCTGACAGAGCAAAGCTGGGAGAAAAAAAAGGGAGGAGGTGGGGGACTACCTGGGTGCAAACATTGGGACTGCTGACTGTTTGAGGTTGTTGAGGACAGCAGGATTATGTAATAAAAACCACTGTAACATCTCAGACTTAGGAAGAGCTTCCTACAGCAATCTCTGTCTTTTCCCTCCAAAAATAAACGCTCTCATGTCTCCCGCAGTCGTCTGCTTTTGTTATGGTGGCAAATCCTTAATTATGACTTGACTTATAACACCCAGTTAATTTAATTTCACCGCTGCGTGCCACTAGCTGAATAGTACTGCAAATCCTTTAAAAGGGGTGAATGAGGAATGGATGGATAGATTTATTTTGCAGGATTTTCAGCCTCCACAGTTTGCCCTGTTTTTTGGGAGGGGTCTCCTCCCAACTTTACCCACATCTCATTCATCGTTGCTCCCGGGAAAGCCGAGACTTTTAGCATCCAGTTGTGGATAAACATTTTTTTCATTTTCTATCATCTGTTTATTTTCCCAATTATGCTGGGTGAGTCTGTGTCAGCAGCTCTGGGGTTTTGCACTGGCAGGAGGCGGGAGAGAGGGAAGGGAGGATCCTCTCCCGGGGTGAGGAAGTTTCTAGAGGAAGCATGGTACAGACAGTGGGGTGTGTGTGTGTGTGTGACAAATACCTCGTGGTCATTGTGATAAGTGCAGAAAGAAATATTTATGCAATTGTGTAACAAAAAAAGAGCCAAAATATAAAAGACACAGTTTTCTTCCTTCTTTCCACACCTCCCCTAACAATGGGGTTCATGCTTTGACTGCTGATCCACTCAGAGTGTGTCACAAATGTGTCATGAGATTACTTCACTAAGGCCACAGCGTGTTGTGGACATCCTTCACATACTTCCAGGCCTTCTGGTTAATTCTGAGGCTGACGGATAAACTCGTCTCAGTAAGGATTTATGAGGCTTTTCACACAGACAACTAAAAAAAGCAAATGTGGTTTTGTTTCTGAGACCTGAAATTTAAAATTTAAACTTAAAAAAAACCAAACAAACAAGAAACTAAAACATTATTTCAGGCTAAGAAGACAAACAGATTTCTGTCATAGCCCAAGGTTTTGAGGGCCAAACTGCACCCATCTGCTTCTAAAATGAGGCAACAAAATGCAAGCAGTTAGACAATCAGAGTGTCAGCAAGCCCACTGTTTAGCTCCCACTTCATTCAGAGGCCAAGCCAGAAAGTGAAGCACACCTATAATAACGCTAATTCCTCAATAAACAGGAAAACACGGGTCTGTGGACTGGTGGAATTTTACAAACGACAGCCAAAGTGATAATTTTTCTGTTTGCCTGTGGAAAACATGGGGTTGTTGATCACGTGGAGCTATTTTAAAAGCTTAGCTCGACTTAGGTTGACTATTAAAAACAGTGACTCAAAGCTGTGCTACAAAAACAAGAGTTTTGTTTTCACATTTTTTGGATTTAGTTCATTGCCACAAGTTTGCTGAATTATCCAGGTGAAAAAAAAAAAGTTCCTCTGAATCAGTTCCTGGACATATTTAACAAAATAACCTATAATCTTTGCAAATTTTAGACCTTCCCTAAATAAATCAAACCTGTTCGACAAAATCAAACCAGGAAGATTTTTCCCCCTCTATCTCCTGCAATTATTGCAAGCAAGGAAAGACCTTTTGCTTTGGAACGGCACCAATGTAGCGTGAAGAGATACATCTGACAGTGTTAGACTGGAAAATGACAGGCACTTTGATTTTATTGAAGTACAGCAGTCGGTCTGTCTTCTGTCTAGGCCGAGCTAGGAAAGTTGTCTGTAGGAATGCTCATGCAAATATTGACCTTCAATTAGGTGAAACAGACACCCTCGCTTAGGGGCTGCAATATGGAGACATCAGCAAAAACATCGTACGGGCAAACACGTACAGAATATATCTAAGCGTGCAGAGTGTATGTAAACACATCGTGTGTCAATACGCCTCCTTTTAATGCCAATGTACTGACAACTGCAAAATCTGAAGACTTATAAAGGTAGTTTTAACCTCAAACAGGATGTCAACAAAGCATCTGCAGCATCACAAAACCACAAAAAACACGAGCTATTTGGTGCTAACACAGAACAAACACAGACCAGAATGTGGGGAGTTTCATGACCTTTAATGTATAAAGAGAGAAAGACCTTCCCAACTGATACCAGTTGACCACACTCTTGCATAATTAACAGCATCTAAAGTGAGGTGTTCTTTACATGACCTTACCTGACAACGTGAGGGCATAGCTTGCCTCGAAAGACAGTGGGAAATAGCAAATACATGCACGTGTGCAGCCCACAGCCCACATGTGCAAACGCATTTTTCGGTTTAATTATATTGTTAATACAGCATTGTATTCACCGGTTCGACCGATATATTGGATCGCACTGCAGGGCATGGCAAATATATATAAAGAAATAAATAAATAAGGGCATGCCCCGGAGTTCCCCGTAAGCCAACACAGCTCACATCATGTAAGGCACAGCAAGTAAGAAAGAACGGCACACTCTCCCTCCCTCCCCGCTTCAGTGACAGTGACAAGGCTGGGGAGGATTGTGCTGGAGCATCGCCTGCTGTCTTGATTTGCTCGGCAGATCCACGGCAGGGTTGGAAGGATTCTCCCCTCCCAAAGCCCTCTTACCCTCCTGTGGAGCAGAAATCCCCTCCAATCCTCACTTACTGCTCCTGCAGGAGTGCCTTACTAACTGAGACAAAGGACTCCATTAGAGGAGAGGAGAGAAATCAGCTCTAAAGAGAGGATGGAAAGCTAGTATGAGGACATGCACACACACCTATAAATATATATATATAACTATATAAGTGTTCAGCACTGTGTCTGCATCGCCTGCATAGTTTACACACTCTCATGGGACTGATATAAGATAAGACAGATTGAGAGCCTGCATCTGAGGACACGGCAATAGGATTTCAGAGGAGTTAAAGCAGAGGTAAACACTAGTTATCTTTGCAGGTGTCAGTTAATGAACACAGATTAGTGCGGTGAACAGGCATCATCTGGAGATTGCAATCTGTGCAGATGCATTGCACGCTGAGGGGTGTGGTCAGAGTGGTGTCTTGGGAGTCGCGAGTGAAAGCGAGAGATTTGGAAAGTGGTAGAGATATCTGGTAGTGAAATATAATAACTTGCCTGCACCATCGATCAATACGCACACTGGGTGCGTTCTCTTTCTTTCAAGGCAACAGATGGAAAAAAAGAACCCAAACTGGAGGATTATATGCCTGACCTCCAAAAGGTGCGATTTAATTCTTTCACATAACTGCTAACTCAAAAGCTGAAACTTTACCGTGCGTGTTATCACTTTTGCTTTTGTGTTTTTACAAGCAGTGATCAGCCTCACCCCCAGTATTACACCAAGCTCAGTAGTGATATCCTGGCGGAGCCCCCTTTCAGACATACCTGTGGTGTGGAGCACAGAGGCTTACAATCATACTACAACAATAAGTATTGCACAATGCCGGCTGCTGCAGACAGCGAACCCCATGCACAAAAATGCCCTCCGTGTTGATATAAGGATAGAACACACAGATTGTTGCATATCCTAAAGAAGACAACAGAAAATACAAATCTGGTGAGAATGGCAATTTATTGGGTCTAGAGAAAAGTTGGGAGTTAGGATGTAATCAACTTGTCGCCTATTTTCGAAGGATTGTCATTACGTGCAGCAAACCCCTCGACATTCCACTTGGCTACCAGTGGTGCTCGAGTGGGTAATGATTAACGCTTACGGAGGGAGTGTTCAAGCGAGTAACCACTTTGTTGCGCTTTCTCTTCCTGCAAGAACCTTCGCTGCCTGCACGGACATCACCGTCCAAGATTATCATTGCATAACCTGGATGAGCACACGTGGGAGTGGGCCAGGTGGCCGCACTAACACACATATGGCACAGACTCTGGTCCCTGCCTGGCAAACACAAAGAAACTCTATCTCCATTTGAAGGGGCCAGCCAATACACAGGTCCGGGTAGGAGGCTGAGGCCAGACACTGATAAACAACTGTAACCCCAGCAAACAAGCACACACACACACACTGATCTAAATGACACCAAAGCAGAGTCATCCACTACACAGAAGGCCACAAGCTAGATAAGTGAAGAAAATACTTTTTAATATTCAGAATGCATTAGTGTTACTGACTGCCTGCAAAAGGATTATTGGGCTACTGGGGCATTTGTGAAGTTGCCAGATTGGCACTCCTGGCCTCCATTTTACTCGGTGTGCATTCGTGCAATTTGTGTATCCAAGACTTGTTCCTGGTTTACTGTTTACTGCCTCTGAGCGCTACAGTGCTTCTATTCTCCTCCTGTGCCTCGGAGGAACAGGATTAGTGACCAGCCACAGAGAGATGAAAGATGTGCCCTCTTACCACACATCTTTAACATGTGTTCATTTTTTTTCATGAAGATCCCAATAAAATCCCTCCTTAACATTCTCTCGAAGAAAACAAGACTTAAACCTGCTCGCACACACCAGCAGCACCAGAGCCAACGCTCGGTTTGAATTTCTGTAGAAAGGTGTGACACTATCCGTGAAACATTTCACGTTAAAGGTTCAGTCTAAACTGCCGAGCTCGCTTTGAAAAAACCACACATGCTCCCTGACCTTCCTGCGCCGGTGGTACAGTGCTTATCAGACCTTGCTGTCTGCAGGGGATGCATCTGAAGGTCTGAGCAGGAACTTGACAAGACCCCTCGCTGCCAATGGCATTTCATGCAGTAAATCAACACGTCGCCAGCTGCAAGGTTGAGTGAGAGTGCGAGAGCTGGAGAGGGTATGCCAGGTGACTGTGGGTGCACGTGAAAGTAGGGAAATGGGGTATAAGCTGTTATTAATTGACCAGAACTGGCCTGTTTTCTCAAGTGGTACTTGTGCCAGTGGGAGAGATACCAAGACACAGAGCAGAGTCGAAGTTCTTTAGTAATCAGTGTTACTCCTGACACTTATATTTGCTCTTATTGTGCCTGAGCAAACTTATTGCTCAAGTCTTCAGCTACGACACTGAATATTTTTTATATAGTAAACTGGCATTGCTAATCCGTTGACTTGTGTATATATATACATACACACACACACACACACACATATATATATGTATATATATAAACAGGTTCTGCAAGACCTTCATTTCCAACTTTAAGACGTAGTAATTATCCGTAACAAGCTGCCTTCTAACGTTTCAGCCAAGTTTTGACTGTTGTGAAAACATCAAAGCCTTGAATCTCACCTTTTATCCCCGTCCATGTCAAAACTGTTAATGGCAGTAATCTCTGACAGCAGGTATTTTGTCCAACGACCAAATGCTCCACGATGCGAACAGTCTTGGAAATCTGCAAGGAAATGGAGCAGCGCTCTCCTCGGGTGCCTGCTGAGCTAGCGCCTTCCTTCAGCCAGCAACACCACAAACTGGTCTTGATCCAGGCCAGAGTGGAGCACCGTAAGGCCGCCACTTTCTGCCGATTCACTAAGAAATAATTGCATATTGGTCTTCCTCCATTTTCACCCCACCCCACCTTTACAACTATGGTCTGACACCTTACTGTATCTTTGTCCTGGGACTTAAAAGAGTACAGCTGGCAGACGTCGCCAAGGACGCTGCAGCATAAAGGCCGCTGTGTTTGTTTGCTTTTCAAATGCTTGCACTGATGAGGTACTGAACCTCATCTCCTATGTAAAACAAAACAAAACAAAACAAAAACTTGACAGCATCAGCTGGCTGTGGTCTTCATCTACACAGAGCAACAGATTTCAAGTGCTATCCATATCTCACTTCCTGTAAAAGTAACATGAGAGGTGCAAAACCATGACTTTGCCTTATGCCAACTTCTGATTTTACATAGATAGACAGAGGTACACTAAAACTCAATGACACAACTTCAAGTAGATGAAAAGACCACCAAAAAAACCCGTTTTGTTAACTGAGCCCATCTATCATATAAAAGCAGATCAACAGAGTACAAAAGCATGATGTCATCGCCCAAAAATCTGGCAAGTGTAGGTGTAGCCCATCACAAATAACTTCACAGGCCTGATCGTGAATCGCGTGTTTATGCGTAGCGTGCGTGTGCTAGCCCCCCACCACCACCACCACCACTCTTGCTGTCCTCAGCCGGTTAGCTATTGAGGACAGCCGGGGTGAATGAAGGTGCATGATGAAGCATATGCTGTCAGCTGTATATGTGCAGCGCCCCCGTCTCTACTTCAGCGTACAGTACTTTGCCCCCCCAAAAAAAAGAAAAGAGAAAAAAAGAACAACCTCGCTCTTCTGCTCGGGTCCGCTACATGCAACACATCTTTAATCATTTATCACCAAAACGCGTCGCTCAACTTCATGTCACACTCACGCTTTTTAAAATAAATAAACACCAAAAATAAAATAAAATACGGCCGGGATCAGCTGTCAACTTCACCCCGTGTACCCCTCCTCTCTCTGTCTCTCTCTCGCTTTCTTTCTGACGAAAACCACAAGCCAAATGAAAGTAAGTAATAAACAGCCGACACGGTTCATATTTACCAGCTTGCTACAGTGCTGGCGCTGCAGCCATTTATCCCGTTGCGAAGGGGCCAGAAGTCCGCATTTCCTGGATTGTGATGCGCCGGGATCAGCTGCTGTGCGCCCGGGTTTCTGTGCAGGGAGGACCGGAGGGGCTGGTTGTGCTTCCCACTGTTGTGTCAGACCGGACAGCGATGCCACGTTCAGCTGATCGCCACAAAAAAACAACATCTCGCCCTACGCAAGACACACTCCGCGGTTCCGCACCACCCCGCGCGGTAGGTCCGGTGGGCACCGCCCTCTCGTCAGCCTCCACCAGTGAGCTGGCGCGCCGAGCCCCGCCTTATGAATAATCATGAGCTGTAGAAGGACGCCATTGGTTGAGAGGAGCGGTTCCTGGTTAATGCTGTTAATTCTAATTAGCTAGACAAGCTCGCGCAGTGAGAGTGAGAGTTCTGGAGTCAAACTGAGCCGTTTATCCACTTTATTTTCCTCCGTGGACCTACACCATCACCGCACACCTCCATCCTGTGCCACAACAGTCTACTTGAACGAGTGATGACATCACACAAAAGATCTTAACAATGAAACCATAAATGAATTAACTTCCTCTGTTCGAGGGTGGTGTGCCATTCTGCAGTTACCAAGTAAACGATACCAAGTAAATACAGGCCCAATGTAACGATATCCTTAAGGATACTTTTAACCAATAAAGAGAGATTATGTAACGAACTGTGTTATGTTTTATGAGATGAATGATCATCAGTTAGCCAAAGCTGAACCCATTTTAATGGCCAATTGATTATTGATTTTTACTTTTCACAATAATTGGTTAATATAACATTATAACAGACCTGGTAAGTAAATATGGCTGGCTTTTTCATACTGAGATATAATATTTCTTTAAAAACAATACACACACACATATAACACAAGTCATATTCAAAGTACAGTATAAAAACAAAGTATTAAGCCTATCCTGCTATCGTGCTAATATCGTTCCAATACCAATACCAGTATAGGGATGAACACTATCGATACTTGGATCGATCTGCCCACTTCTAGTTTGCAGTTTTTGGCAGACACCCGGCTGCTCTGGGTGCTGATCTGTTCACCATGGCTCTCTGACCTTCTCCTGTTTGAGGGTCCATAAGTAGGGGACTTTTGGGAGGTAGATGCAAAAGGTCAATGAGAAAGGCATTCCTGGAGATCAAATGGTAATCAAAGGCCAGTGGACATCAGAGTGCACGAGTTGTGGTAACTGGCAGCCGGAGCTTATCTCTTCACCTGACTCACCCATCGTCACTGCCAAGGCATCCAGCAACAGAATTGCACATGTCCTGATGTTTCACTGGAGAATGCACTTGTGAGCGTACAGTTAGTCCTGCTCTTTTGTGTCTCATATTTTCTGAGCTGTCTGTGCATCTGCATCCAGCACGCAAACTCTTTGTTCTCGTGATTGAGAACAGCTCTGCAGCGGAGAGGGGAAAAGGGAAGGAAAGGAAAAGTGCGAGGGAGGTTGGGAGGGAGGGGTGGATGCGAGGAGAGGTGTAGAAAGGAGAGGATGGGAGAGCAAAGAAAAACGGTGTTAGGAAGTGAGAGACGGAGGAAGAGACAGTGAAAGGAGCGGGGACATGCTGTGGTGTGAGCGCTCCGGAGTGCTACAATATGACTCTGACGAGCTTATGTAACCAGACCGGCCTGGCATTTGGCTCACAGCAGACGCCGGCTGCACTAACTATTATATAACTGCATTAGCTGCTCCTCTGAGCTGAGGGAGAGCATGCGCACACACTCAGACTTGTAGACTTCCAGCTTAGAGCAGAGGGACTGCTTTGCACTGTAGCCTGTGCTGTGCGAGCGCGAGAATGTGGAAATACAGAGGAAGTTCATCAGTTCAACAGGAACGAGCAGAGCTGTTAGTGGACCCATACATACTTAGTGGAGAGAAACTGCACAGCGCAGTCTGTCGGGCATCAGCATCTTCCCATCATCCCGCAACAAGTTTCCAATCCCGAAAAGCCTAATTGGGGCTTAATGTTGGGTAAATGTTTCCAGCACTCGTGCAGTATGCCAGCAGGGTCCAAACTCAATTAGCTCCCCTGCATGCAGTGCATAATTTAATGGGTCTGGATTCCACTCTTAAAACCCAATTACACCTCAGACAGGCATTTCCAGTCATTCCGTCAAAGAGGTGGTCAGGGATGCACAACCCCTCACAAAAACGGTACCTATCTAAATCAGCATCAAGAGAAGTCGATACCGCTCACTGTTCAATATTTGCAATATGAAAGTGCGAAACAAAACTGAAATAGTCTCATGCTTTAGTGTGGAGGCGGAACTCGTTCTTGACTAAAATGCGGCCAAACACTGACATTTGCAAGCCGAGATTAAGGTCAGGGCTAACACTGCAAGTGATAACCATTGTCTGAATCAATCTAAAATTAAAAATCCCAGCAGGCCTAACTAAGCATGGCTCATAATCAGCACATTACAGCTCCTGATTATTGCGGCGACAAATTGCATCTGATGATAACAGAGGAAATGAAAGTGAGATTTATGACGCTGGAGCCAATGGCCGAAGACGAGGAGAGTCTTAAATCTACTCTATGAGAAAACCAGATCTCACATTTGTACACCTGATGATAGCAGGGGAAATAAAAGTGAAATTTATGACGCCTGGCTAATTTGTTCTCCGATGCTGGTGCTGCCTGAATTCAGAGGCTGTTACATTTCAGATGGGGCTAATGAAAGAAGAGTGTTTGTTTAATAAGTCTGATTGTTTTATAATGTAAACGCTCCAGTCAGTGAGAGAGAAATGAAGAAATAGGAGATAAAACAGTTTTGTGGGGTCAAAGCGTCAGAAATTTGGAGGATGTGCTCCAAGCCTGCTCCTCTCAGAGGACAGACCACTTATTTCAGTTTTGGTAGTTTACTACAAATGCCTGTGCGTTTGACAGTGATTGCACAAGACTCGACATGCACCCTGTTCCGTGCGTCTGATCCACGAAGTGAAGTCACATGCCACGCACAAGTATGTAGACAAAAAACTGCAAAAAGCCAAAAGGAAAGGCTGGCAAACATGCATGCAATGCGCAGTGTTCCAGCATCACCACATCACAACAACCCAAATGCAGAAACAAAGCACTGGATATCACGCCTGCAGCTGCAGTTAAAAATTGCTCAGTTTTTCAGTCCTTTACGCAGATGTTGCAGCGCACACAACTGCTGTCCTCTCCCGTGGCGGTTGTGTTTTCCTAGCTTGTCCAAATTTAAATGTGTTGAGTAGTGTAATTTCACAGTTTTGGACTTTTTTTAAACTCCTTTCTATTTTCATAGCTGTTTTCTTTAAGGATTTAGTGAAGTGTTGTCATCTTCCCTACAGTGTTTAGGAAGTCTTGTTTCCTCAGCTTAAAGTGAAATAAATCAGATTTCAGTCTGTCAACTAAAACAGGCACAATCCATCAACTCAGGATTGAAATGGATAGGCTGATGGAGGGGTGTTGCTGCGGGAGGGTGGAGGTCCACAGGAGGCAGTATGTCCTGAATATTTCCACATTCAGAGCTGACTGGATTGAGTGAGTGCAGCAGCCAAAACCAACATGTCCTGTCTACCAGCCAGGCAAGGAGGAAATAACACAGCGGAGATTGGCACACACTGTGCTGTCTCTGTACCAGCAGAGAGGAGCGATAGCACACATTTTGCTGCTTTGATTTCGAGTTAAGAACAAATGTGTAAAACATGGTGAGAGCTGAACCCTTTTATAGACTGGAAATGATTCACTTTCAGTTTAACTTTGTACTCATGTGACAACAAGATAACTACAAGTACAATCAGCAAAGGCATTAGCAGCTGATGAGTGTCCCCCAATCACACAACTGATGGACAGATAAAAATCAGCACATTAGTGCCTGTGAGCTCCTCCTCAGTCCCAGACTCTGGTGCCTCATCACTTTAATCTACATGTTAGGAAAAGAGTGCAATCAGCCTGCGTCCACCATTAGCACCCATAAGCATTAAGGATTTATGTGCAATCTATAACAAGAAACCTGAATAACCCTACAATGGCAAAGCCACCAAAGAAACAAGCAGGTTTTGGTGTAACACGCCATGTTTGTACTTGTGATTCATTTATTTAATGCAAAGTTTGTATTGAGACTCATTTAAAACAATGAGTGGAGAAGCGTTCATCTTTATTAAAAACTGAGTCTATACATAAATTACAAATACAGTTTATGTTACAGACCAGTGCTTTATGGCATGCAATGACCAGATCGCCACGATGTAAGGCAAGGTGTAATAAGCACATCAGCATTAGTGATCTATTAGGATACTTTTTGAAAAGTGGAACTACAGAAAGGCACTTAATAGTGTTATGAAATGTTAAATTATGATGCAACACATGAAATTTATCTGTAATATTCCCCTTAATGGAACAAAATATATAAACAACATTTAAAAAAAAAGTTAAATCAATCAGAAAACTTTTGAAAAACTGCATTTACTACACTCATATGCAGCCAGAGAAACACAACATCCGATTCATGTGTGTGTCCAGCGAAATGTCTGAAAATGACAACTGCAAATCAGGATTGTACCAAAAACTTTTTCCACAATTACAAAATATACTTATCTTATTTCAACTCATTCCAGTCATACTGAAATTGAGGTAACAACTATATAATGCATATGTAACAGTACTGTATCACCATTACAGCCATCGAATCACTACGAAAGTCAATACCAGCAATAAAAATCAATAACAGCAATTTGAAAATGCATTATTATTGTTTTGTACATTGAGACACTTAAAATCAGTTTTTTAGCCCAATACTTCACTGTGCAACCTCCGTACTATAATGGCATTTGTAAATGCAGGTAGTGTGGGATTTATGCTTCACCTCCTGAACTGTACCACTGCACACTGCATGATGCTGACTGCTACGGATCAGTACACGTCTCCTTGCTGCAAACAGCTTGCTATACATGACATATACACTGTTGTCCGTGGCTGTCAGAGGCATGGAAAAGCTTAGCACCGGAGAAAAATCATCTTAGCTTGGAGCAGACGAGGAAGAGCTGAGATTAGACTGGCTGTCTATTAGGACACTCTTGCTCGAGGTGCAATCACGTGGATTTGCTTGCAGCCTAGTAGCCGCGGGGAAGCCCTGTTATGATCTGAAGGGCGTGCCATATTAGTCTTATCTAGTTTTCACAGTCACCTCATTCTGAGGCTCCCGATCAGGGCTCTCCTCGGTGCCCCCTGCAGTAAAGGAGTACAGCTAATCAGGGGTATTCCAGATCGAGCCAATCAGAGAGCTCTGATCTGAAAGACCTTTAAAAGGGAATCTAACTGAAATGTCTGAGGTATTGAGAAAGTGCCTTGTTGCTGAGTCGTTGTTATGGAATTTAAAACTTAGAACAGAGATACTGGTGCTTATATGCTCACACTACAGAAGGTAGGACGGTGAGCCTATCAATGTGAGTCACTGGAAAATGAAAAATTCCCATGGGTAAGTATAGACTCTATAAACTTACAAAACATTTAAAATCTTCTTAAACAATATCTGTAGTAATTATTACCAAATAAGCCAAACAAGAGGTGTAAACCAACACAAACACAATGTCAAAAAAAACAGAAATGTCAAGAAACGAAAATTCTTAATAACATTCTTTCTGCTCCTTCTTAGCAACTTGACTTCACCAGCCACCCAAAAAACAGAAAACAAATAATCAAATATAAGCGAAAGATGATGTATGCTCAGCTGAAATCCCTGTCAGGGAAAATAAGAGGGGCAATGAGGGTCCAGAGGTAGAGCCCGAGGCCCAGCCAGCTGGAACTCATCTTCACCCAAACAGCTGGCATAGTGCTCTGCATGACCTGGGTGTTGGTTTCTGGTCTGTGGGAGGACAGAGGGAAAAGTAGCAATTTAGTTTACACCAACTCAACTTACCACATGTTCGGAAATTCATCCACACTTCCTCTAGATACATGAATTGTTCACAAAAGAAAGAAAAAACAAAGACATTGTGGTGGTGGGTGAGGTTCATCTAAACCGAGATGATTCATGAGGCTGACATTCAATCTGTGCTGAAAGAATGAAGAACTTTCAGGTGAACTAGTGTGCCCTCTGGTGGTTCAATTGGAGGGTGTCAGAACTTTAAGCTACCACATAAACATTAAAAAATGTTTTATCCTTTGTTTTATTTTTATTTTTTTTTACCAAGGATCTCCACTGCTACTGTACCACAACCACAAGTAGCTGTTGTGATGTAAGTAGATGTAAGTAACTGATAAAGGTGAAAATTTTGGATTTTAAATTGACCATCAGGGTCAAAAGTCTCATATCGTACCCGTTGCTTCATGTCTGTCAGTCTGCTGTGAGTACTTACTTGTACCAGTTGGTAAGAGTCATCATGATGTACAGAGAGGCCAGACAGAGGTGGAAATGGAAAAAGGAGTAGCTGTAAGTGACACCCTCCTCTTCATTGTCAACAGCCCTGCGGATACCATCCTCTCCAACCACACCCTCTCCACCTGACCCTCCGCCCTCCTCTGTCTGCATCAGCTTGTTTACCTGGGTGTTGCTGGATGAACGGATACTGAGGGAGAGACAGAATGAGGAAGTTTAACAAAAGTAAATAAAACAGAACATATATTATTTGCCGGCACTGCTAATCTTACCTGGCATAGAGAGTACAAAAGAGGAAGATGATTAACCCCACGATGCCCTGAGCATCCCACCACTGCACCTGTCCTGGGGGGCTGCCACCAGATGGTTGAGTGGTGCTGACGTTTGACACTAGACTCAACAGACTGGGGTTACACTTACGATCTATAAGAGGCAAAATCCACAGAAGACCACGAAAAAAAATTGAACACACAAATTATAAAATGTTTTGATAAGCACATTATTATACAGTGAGAAGATCTGCAAATTGACATAAATGAATTCAAGGATCTGACTTCCATCTTGACTATAATGGCAATACACATTTTTTGATGTGTTTTTTTAATGTAACTTACAGCACTGAAGATGCAACTTTAAAGTATCAAAAATCCACAAATACACATCTGGCCCTTTACTTTTAAACTGTTAACGTTTAATTATTTATTCAATCTTTTTCATCTTAGCAGTGTCTTTCACCCTAGTGCTTCACTGGTGTGAAAGTCCCTTCACAACTCAACTTCAATTTTATTTATACAGTAGCAAATCACAAGAGTCAGGCACTTGGCAACAGTAGGAATGGAAAAACTCCCTTTTAACAGGAAGACACCTCGAGCAGAACCAGGCTCAGGGATGGGCAGCCATCTGCCAGTACTGATAAAGTGTGATCAGAACAATAGAGAATAAACCTGACCTCTGGCCTTGAGGTCGAGGTCACTGACATTCAAACTTGTCTGAGATTTTTAGCAAATACACCTATCGTATTAATTTTAAAATCTGATGTCACCTCGTTCTCCAGTTATTGTATTCACAAAATTGGTCGTCCACAGCTTTGAGATGACGAGTCATTACATCTTCAGTGTCACGTCAGTGGGACTCAGATGACTACATCTTAACATGAATGTAACTAGTCAGCACAACACTGCTCATTGTGACTACTCACAGGGGACATGCAAGTCACATGAAAATGAGACACAGAGGGTGTGCTAACTATTAGCAAAAAGCAGCTCCTTGTTTATTTAGAGTGCCAGGGAAAAACTCACCTTTCAAATAAAAATGCTGCGGCAAATAAACAGCAAGTACATATAATAAATGAAAACAGTCAGGAAACAGGGGAAAAAAAGCATGCAAGTAAAACCTAAGGTAGATTCAGGATTAAGAAGTCAGAAGACTCACTGGGATTGTTGGTCATCGCAGACCAGGTGACATACATGGTGTAAAGGGAAATAATGGAAGCCTGAAGCAGACCAGAGTGTGGTTGAGCTGCCTGTAAATAAAAAAGTAAAAATATTTAACTAAATAATAATAAAATAAAATGTTCGGCTGCTTTGAAAGGAAGGTTTATTTAACAGTGTTTGAATATACTGCTTGTTTGTGTCACAAACTCAACAGAGCCTATAAATAAATTACTCAGTCATAAAGTTTTGGGGAAAAATATTGACAAAACTTTAAGAAAACCTGACCTCTGACCTTGAGGTTTAGGCCACAGAGACTTGAATTCATCTGAGACTGAAATGAATATCATAGTTTGATCTACCAACAAAGTTCTACGTTGCACGTTTTTTGAGTCACCGCATTTAAAATCTTTTGGGTCCACGCCGTTCACCCGCCCATAGGTTGACAATACGCCATCAACCTTTTACGGCTGAGTGGTAAAAAGTACTTAAAAGGATTTAAAGGTACCTAAAACTAAAAAGTACTTAAACCTTGAAATGTTAACTCAAGCCATTAACAGAATGCAAAGAAAAAACTGCCATGAGTTTCTATACAAAACATGGCGGAAAAGAAGGTTAAGAAATAAAAAAGAGACATTAAGTGAACTTAAAAATAGGTGTAGAATGTGCTTTTGTGATACACCGATTTGTACCACAAGATAGGGCAGACTGGTTGCTACACTAAGTCCAATGTGAGAGGAAGAAGAAATGCTGATGGCAAGGCAGATATGAAAGGTTTTAGTTATCAGGGCAGCAAACATTGCCTGAAGGACCTGGAAAGCAGCCCTTATTACTACCAGCACTAATTCCTGGAAAGAAACCAGAGAAAAAAATACAAACAGCAGCAAAACACAAACATCCGGGTTTCTTTCAAGCACTGATATCTGCCAGAAAACAAGTTCAGTCCACTGACTGCGAAAGGGAGGGTGGCAGGCTTTCTGCTGCAGTCGATTAATGTACTGCTGTGTGTTAGCTATGAAGCTAAAGTGTATGGAACTAATGAAGTAGCTGCATAGGTACAGCTGCCATGTCGCTGCAAACCCAGGAGATGAGAGAAAAGGAGATCAGTTAGAGAGCACTGAATAATACTTACATGAGTTAACACACAGCAAAGGATGATATAGCCTACTGTAATTCATTAGGAAATTAGGTATTAGGTTGGCTGAACAGGTCATTACAGTTTTCTTAGAACTTCTCAGTTTTTCCAAGCTGTTTACATTAAAAGTTACAATTTTTAACTATAAAAATAAAAAACTCAGCTTAAGCTAATAATAACAATGTGTTTACTGTATGTGAATAATAGCTATGTACCAAATCATTAACCAGGGTATTGTTGCTTGCATTTACCTACCTCCTCCACGTGAGGAGGCTGTATTCTATTCCAACTGTAAGAGTAACAGATGAGGTACTTCTAAGCAGGTCAAATGTGTGCCACACAGGGATAACACTGAGACAGACCACCATTTACTGTCACATCCACACCTAAGACTAATTTGGACATACCAGTTAACCTAACAAACACGTTTCTGTACTGTGATTACTGTTACTGCGGAACATGCAAACTACACTCAGAAAGCCAGCCGACCAGGAAGTTGCTGCACTGCCCCAAACTCAGACGACATTCAGTTTTTCTGTTTCTGGTAAGAGAGTTGGGCAACAACACAAAACCTTTGTGTAGTTATGGTAGACACTGTTCCCTAGTGGTTCACATTTTACAAATCCAGTAAATATCTTTAACCTCTTGCAATCGCTCCTTTGCGGTATCCAACATTAAGCAATACAGTTTCCATGTTTGTACCTGTATCTTTGGTAAGATGGAAACAATGGAGACGATGACGCAGAAGATAAGGTTGAGGCTGATGAAGACTTTGTGCTCTGTGCAGTCATCTGACTTTGTATAGTAAATGTAGAAAAGCACCACAGCAGCGATAGCCAGTGCATAGTGGAGGACAGTGAAAGACAGCAGCCCTGGAATTGAAATAAATACACAATAACATTAATAAAGGTATAACAGAATTATTATTTTAAGAAAAACTGTGAAATTGACTCAGGCAGCAGAGAAGCTCCGCTTCATCCTGTGTCTAGAGCTGCCACGATTAGTCGACTAGTCACGATTACGTCGACTATCAAAATCGTCGACGACTGATTTAATAGTCGACGCGTCGTTTGAAGCTTTGTAAGATCACAAAAGACGCAGGAATAAGTAGTAGGATTTAAAAGTGTAATAACGGACTGAAACAGAAGATGGCAGCAGTGCATGTAAAGGATGCCAGCTGCCGTTAAACCCCGAAGAAGAAGAAGCTGTGTCCCAGAATTCATAGTGCGGCCCAGCGCAGTTGTCAACAATGGCGGCAGCTAGTTAGTTTTAATATTACTCTTATTATTCTTTCTGGGTCACAAAATAAACGTTTAACATATTTTCAAGCTGTAAGTTTTACGTCCAATCGATGCATGATCTGATTAGTCGACTAATCGCAAAAATAATCGGTGACTAGTGGACTATCAAAATAATCGTTTGTGGCAGCCCTACCTGTGTCAATGCCAGAAATGTCACATACCAATATAACTCAATACTAAATCAGATTTTGTGTGCTATCATTATTAAAAAAGTCAATACAGTATCAAATATGGAGTCTATCACGAAACTCTTGAATACGTTACCTGCAAACCAGCATTTGTTCCCATTTTCAGCATTTTCTACCCAGGCTTTGTTCCAGGAGTGGGCAAAGTCAATGAGGAGGATGAGTTGGATTATAATGAAGATAAAGGATCCCACCAATCCGAAGTAAAACCACACTGTGAAATGAAAAGGAAAAGTTACAGCATCCTCAATCTGCTGAACAGGTATGTGTATATTCTCATTCTCATTTCTCAAGAAACGGGTGTAGTACAGTTGCTGTTTCTTGTACTTCTGCAAACAGATATTCATACCATCATGAAATGTCCCATCAGGGATGAAAAAGGCTCCCACTGTAATCCCGACCAGGATCAGAAACTTAAAGAACCAGAACCTGAAGATTTACAAACTTACCATTAGCACAGAATAAATACAGAAGTAGTACAGTACACATACCTCCCTCCCTGAACCCATTCTTCCACAATTTAAAAAAAAAGGAAAAAAAAAGGTTCTCACCCATTTTGAATAGCTGCACGTGGGTCTTTACTGCTACGTACACGAATCATGATGGCACAGAACAGAAAGAAGAAGCAGGTCATGGCAAAGCACATTCGATACACAGACTTGTACCCCACGATGACATTACAGTCAACCTGGTTTTCAATACCAAGTATTGAAGTTCCACCCTTGCAAAATCCTGGGATCTGTGGAACAGATGAAAGTCAAATCAAACAAGCTTGCAATTAAACTTATCTAAAAAAGTAAACCATGTATCAAATAGCAATTCAATTCCTAATGGTTTTCAGAGGTACTGCATTCAAAGTCCTGACTTAGAAGTATCACTGTTTCCAGCTTTAATTGTTACAAAAAACATAATGTTACTGTATTTTGAAAAAACTTATTGTGAATACTGTGCAGTAGTAACCAAAGTTAGCAAAGGTCCTGCCAGTTGTAGGAATACAGGCTTTTAAATAAAGGTACTTCTTTATTTTAGTAGAAGTCATGACAAAAGTGAATGCATAACATACAGGGAGACAATCACTAAGAAAGGGCACACTCACTATGTTATAGTGAATGCACGGTTAGCGTTTAGCTAAACGCTTGATGAAGGGGATTCATAATGAGTGAAATATTATAGTTAATTTTCTAATTCGCTAACACCTGTTCAACAATATACAATGAACTTTTCTATTTTTCCAGTTTGTAACAACACTGTAAAAGCTGCTGTTGCAGCTAATTTTGTGCACTACAATCAGGATATGACTTCTCAGGTAACATTGCTTGAATGGAGATATGAGAACTTTACAATAAATTATTTAGAGATAAAGTAGCTACCAGAAAAGGATCGAGCAATAGATCTGCATCATTTTGCATACTTGAGTAAGGCTTTGGTCACATAAACCCAGAGACTGGAGGTTGCCAGACCCACCTGGCAACCTCCAGTTACTAGAAAAAAAAATTGCATTTCCCAGCAGGTTAGTGAGTGGTTGTTGGAAGTTTCTGGGTGTTGCCAGGTGAAATCAGACGTCAAGAGGGTGCTGCAAAAACTTTCTTGTGACTATGTTGTTTGCTACCAGATTGTCACGGTCGCCCGTAGTTTGCATGGGTGCATTGATTTGCCTGCAAACACTTTTCTACTGTGGTGAAACTTGAAAAGTGTGACGCTAACCAGAAACTTCTCTTTTGAAGGCAAATGTGCTGTCTTTCTTGTTTGCATCATTTTTCAGTTTCACTACCACTGTGACAGCAGCTGATGAGTATAGACAAGTCGTCTTTCACACACAGACTTGCAAATCTGCTGACGACCAAAGCAATCTCAAGAAGGTTTTCGGTGCAGCACCGTAAACCCCTTTCCGACTAGTTTCATACCAGCAACCACTGGCCACACACACTTTTTCCTAGTCACTGATCTTTACCAGGGGGTTACTGACTGGTCTCCAGATCTGCAGGAACAGAGATTTAGCAATCACAGCAAATCTCGGGACCCGTTGTTGCCAGATGGGTGCCAACAGGTATCTAGGCCTACAGAGGCCTAAGTTTCCAGCCATACTTCATTGTGTAATATTATTATTATTATTATTATTGTTGTTATTATGATCATTACTACGATTATTATTATGACTATATGGTGTATATTATTAGTAGTTGTATGTTAAATACTATTGCATATCATTATATACATAAATATGACAATAGGAGCAAAGGTCTTACCTTGCGAAGCTGCGTTTCCATTCCGGGAAGGATCATGATGACAGACACAAAGGTTCCCATCAGCAAGAAGAAGGAGAAAACCAAGCGGGTGATGGTGGAGTTATTTGAAGAGGGACAGCAACCACACAAAAGACATGGTGCTGAGCCACACAGACATGAGGCCTGCCAAGGATGGAGGGGTAGGAGGAGAGAGCGATAAAGAGAGTGTGAGAGTTGAAGCTGAAGACAGCCACAAAAATATACCACCTGCTTAGGTGTGATGGCACTCATAAATAGGTTATCTGAACTACTGTGGTGGTAAATTATTAAACATGGCAGTTCCAAGGGTTGATATTTAGATACAAGTAACATGAAATTCGCGCCTCTCACTTAAATGCTTAATTAAAAAAACATTAGAGCGTAAGTTCCCTCCATGTATTTTATTTCATCAACGAAAAACACTCCACCTTTACCGATACCCTAGTTCCCATATGTAAACGGTTGAACACACCCTGCACTTGTTTAGCCGGTCTAAAATGAGCTGCTTTCCTACGAAGGCAAACAAAATCACATGCCTTGCATCTGGTGCCAGTAACTCGTCAGCTTTAAACACCAAACGTCACTAACTTTCCATTTTATTAACAACGCGATGAAAATGGCCTGTTCACTTCTGACTAGCTTGCTATGCTAACTTCCCTAAATTTAACGTCGAGTATTGGTAAATGTCCCAAGTAACAGTAAGTATCGGCTATTTATAAATGGTCTCACATTTGTAGACGCTATCACATGCCTAACGTCACCACTAACACTTCACCCTGACACCAATTACTAATGTTATCCTTAGTTTAACCTAACGGTGGGAGAATAAACAAAAGCCTTCCGGAAATATCTAAAACAGATATTCATATTCGATACTTACACAGCTGGCTAAAGAGCACAAAGCCAAGCAAGCCCCCATTTTCACATAAATGTGACGAAATGTATGTATTTATGTTCCGACGCCTTTCGTGTTCCTTCACTAACCCGTTAAAAGCTGCTATGTCTAGCACTCGGAAGTTACTGGAGAGTTTTTCACAATAAAAGCCTACTTCTAACGTCATCAATCAACCCAATAGCTACAGACTACGCTATGTTCTCTATATGAAAAACCCAAATCATAGATTCTTAGTGTGAGAAGAAGAGTTTATATATAGTCTGAAGCATTTTGAAGAGTTCTGCCAACCCAGAAACCAGACAGTAAATACAGGGACTCTGAAACCTACCATCTGTCCTCTCCCTCAGCAAGAGATCATTATCTGCTGTTTAAAAGTAGACGCAAACAGAGAGCCAGTCAGGTGCTGGCAGAGGAAGCCTCGTTAAAGTCCCTGCTGTTGTCGTATTGTTAGTTCATGAGCACAGTAGGGAGCTAACAGGGATGGGGTTATTAATAGTCCTGTTAATATAACCTGCAACGTGGAAAATATCAGTCCCAAAAACTTAATGAAATCTCTTACAAGTGTGATTACTGAGAAGTAACTACTTCAAACATTTCTCAACTTACCGAACATTGAAAACAAAATTTTCAAAAATGTACTTAGAGTAACAATACACAGCCAGTAAATCACCTTGCAGAGACCTCAGCTGTGAAACTGCACTTACTGTATGATTCTTTGTTGCCTCATTCTCTAGTCATCGCATTCACAAATTTAGGTGTCCACGCTGCCCGTCGGCCCTGTGGGGTGACGGCAATACCCCATTAGTCTTTTACAGGTGAGGCATAAAAAGCATTGCTTGCTTAAAAACACGTTTCATAGCATCACCACACTGCACTGACACTATCGAAAAGTTAATTCCTATATCCAACACTAGGTTGCAGTATTAACCAGCGGTTTACACTACTTTCTCTCAGCTAAAGAAGGTCCTGTGACATAATCCCCACTTGTTCTTGCACAGTGTACACGGATTTCATTATGTAAGTAAAGTCTGAAGCTACAAGTGACATTCCACATTTATAGATGGAGACATTTTACACAGAGGCACGAAATAGCACAAGTAGTGACAAAGCTATCAAATAGTTTAGGATGAAAAAAATACAAGCATATGTGTCTAACGCATATGTTTCTGAAATCTATACTGAAATGATGCGAAGATGTCTTTTTTTAGGACCTTTCAAGCCCCTGATAAGATGAATCACAGTTGGAAAGAGCTAATAAACAAAGAAGAAAAAGGTATATCTGTAGTATCCATTTACTCTTGACTAGGTGGTGTAAATTAGTTATTTTAAAAGTGTCACAAGAAAATATAAAAACAGACATTAAGACCAAATCTATCAAATGTCAGAATGTTTATTCTCCTAATGCGCCATCTGCGAACTGTTTCCCATTAGGAATCAGTCGCTTCATTTTCAACTTTTAAAAACGCAGGTGGGTGATTGGTTACTTCTCTGTGTAAAACCTTTGTCAGCTACTGGGAATAGCAACTTACCCCTGTTACTCTTCTATAATGACATCTTTGTTCTGTCTCACTTTGTTGGCAGCTTATGTCTGTCTCTCTATTTTATTTTTCATAGGAAGCAGCTGCCAAGATTGCAACTTCCCTCTCATCCATCACTTCTCCTTCATCACTCACTCTAAAGTCTTTTAGTCTTTCTTTAAAGCAGGAGCTGTAAGAGACACAAGAGCAGAAAAACATTCATGTCAGTTTTTGTAAAGGTTTCGCTGTTGTGCCTTGTAAGACAAAATGCAAATGAATGTGAAGGCGGTACAGTAAGTGAATGAATACATTTGCTGTGTTATAACACCACTTTATTAGACACAGAGGTTGAAGACAGAAAAAGGGCAAAGCACTGTGAGGTTGTCTGGAAACAGCAGATACCTTATAGTTCATAAAAGAGTCCATTACTAGTTAAATGACCCTTGAACTTTAATATTCTTTTGAGCTACGATGAAAGTCTCCATTTATTTTCAGCTACCATTAACGGTGACAGAAAAAATAGGTCCTCTCAAATGGCCCATAGCCTGTTTTTCCAGAAATGAATTACTATATTTGATTTCATGCTTTGCATCCCTGAGCAACTAATCAGTTTTTGATATTTTTTGCCAAAGTGACAAAATCAAACATACCGAGGGCTTTATGCATTATCTCAGGATAGATGGAGTTTAGGGTTAACTGACCCAAAATATAAATAATGACTTTTATGCAAGCAGTAACTGTTATTCTACCCAATATGGAGCCTCAACATATGTTGACACCTTAACAACTTTCTATTAGAGGTGAGCAGATCAATTTAAATATTGATAGTATCGATACCAACACTGGTATTGCTATCAGATTAATACCAGCCCGATAGTATTGATACTTTGTTTCTAGCCTCCAAGTTAAGTTTGTAGTTCACTGAATCATGTTGAAATCATATTTTTTGAAAGTGGAAAAATACACCCAACACGTGCACTGTGAAAATTGTCTGAACCTTTTTGCATTAACTGTCATGTCTATTTTATTTATAGCCTATAGCACATTTAAACACCAGAAGCTGACCCAGTGCTTTGGAAACAGGCACATTTACATTTAAGTGTTCCAAAACACTGGTAGTATTGGAAAACTGGTAGCCACCAGTGCTACCCCTCAGCCTCATCATCAGATGCACCTATAGTATAAATTTGAAAATCCTAGGTGATTTTCAGAAAAGTTGACCTCTGTCCTTGGCCTTGAGATTTTGAACTCATCTGAGATTTTAAGTTTATGCACCTATTGTATAAATCCTAGGTAACTTCCTTCTTGATTTATCACATTCACAAGATTTTCAGATAACATTACCTCTGACCTTGAGGTCACTGACCTCTGAGATCTTTTGTAGATTCACCTATGTTATCAGTTTGAAAATCTTACATCTCCTTGTTCTCGAGTTATTGCATTCAAAAACTTGGATGTCCACCCCATCCATCCAAAAACCCAGCAATACCCCCAATCAGCCTTTTACAGCTGTGGGGTAAAAACCCAGTTTCCAAATATGAGAAAAGCCAACAGGAGTTTTTTTTGTTGTGTTTACTAACTTTAAAAAACCACTGTGATTTATTGGCCATTAAATACGGTGGCCCCTAGAGACAAAGCACGTACAAACTCCAAAACACATGCAAACTCCAAAACACTTGCAAACTCCAAAACACTTGCAAAATCCAAAACACTTGCAAACTCCAAAACACTTGCAAAATCCAAAACACTTGCAAACTCCAAAACACTTGCAAAATCCAAAACACTTGCAAACTCCAAAACACTTGCAAACTCCAAAACACATGCAAAATCCAAAACACTTGCAAAATCCAAAACACTTGCAAACTCCAAAACACTTGCAAAATCCAAAACACTTGCAAACTCCAAAACACTTGCAAACTCCAAAACACTTGCAAACTCCAAAACACTTGCAAAATCCAAAACACTTGCAAACTCCAAAACACATGCAAACTCCAAAACACATGCAAACTCCAAATCACAACGGAAGTGCTCCAGGACGCTAGGGGCAGTGTTGAGCTCAATTTGCAAAATAAACGGCAAGTTTGTCTGTATGGGACGGTCTAGTCTCCGTCGCGCTTCCCAGGTTGCCTAGCAACCATGATACTAACCGCTGGAAACGTGTCATACAACTTTGTTTGACAGAAATGAAGGAGAACATATTTTGTTCATTTGTTTGTTTGTTTCTACAAGAGCTTTGTGTGATTTGATAAGTATCTGAGGCTGAGACCACAGGACTGTAAAACATGATTTTTGGGCTTCATTTCTGTAATGAACAGTCATTTAAGATTAGTTAGTAAATAACAATTAGCTAATGTTGTTCATGAGACTAAAGTCATATCACTTTGGTAATGTAAATATAATATGGCCAATATTATAGTTATTATATTAATCATTATTAGCTATTACAGCAGTGAACATGAACTCTGTGTCAAATACTGAGCCTCAGTACAGATTCAAGTTGCAGTTATCTATATGTCTTATCACCTTAAATCTTCACTCAAAGAGAAGTATCTTTGACAGTGCATATATAGGTGTATCATATATAAGAGACAAATGTTGTTCCTTCAGTATGTTGGCATTGCTAAATTTGGCTCATTGCTTACATATATTTATAAAAAGAAAATGTACAAACTGTGATAACTGTTTCTGATAAAATGAAGAGTAGACTGATATATTAAATATTCCTTTATTGGGTGAGAAAATCAGAGCATGTCATAACTGCTTTAAGTCATACAGAATAGATATCAGAGCCTTAAACAGGCTGACTTCTGCTAAATGGGTCAAACTGGGCAGAAAGTATACAAACACATAACATCCTTATAGAATATGATGTAACACTATAGATCAACTTACCTCAGAATATATAAAGCATATAAACAGTTACAGCAATATGATGCAACAAACACAGCAGTGCTACTAATCCAAAATACTCAAAGCTTCATAGAACTGAAACAAACATTTATTTTTAGCTCCATTCTGCTGCTGATACATACTTTAGGTTTCTGAATATTAAACTTGTTGCTGCCTTTCATAGTGTGTAACTTGAAGGCCCTGAGTACTTTCTCCCACACTGAAAACACTGGGATGATAACATTATTTGAACATTACCTAATAAGACTGATTCAGGACAGACAATTAGTTATGTTAAACTTTCCTAGCAGTCCTTCACAAACAGGGAACAGTCTGTCTATTCTCTCCATCTGTCAGCTGCTGCTGGCTCTTCCTCCTCCTCTTCCTCACACACTGCTGAGTTTGTCCTGGTGGATCATCAGGGGTGCAAAGCCTCACAGATGATGTGCAGCAGTGGGTCCCTCAGTCTGTCCTCACTCTGGACACTTGCAGTTGTCACACATGGAAATCAAATGTGTGATAAGCTGCAGGATTCAAACACAAGTGTAACTTATAAATACATGTTCATACTTTTATTCCACAATCAGAGAGAAAGAAACAGAGAGAGAGTGCAGGACGGACAGACAGGTGACAGTCTCAGGTGTACACACTGCTACAAAACAGCACAAGAGAAGGAGGATTTAGTGTTTGTGTTATTACGAGTGCTAAACAAGAAGAGTTCCCAGATGGTCCAGTGGACACATGTGTGACTCCTGTGATTAAAGCATCTTTCTTTCAGCTTAACGAGTGAACCGTCAGCTCGTTCAAACACACGTTAAAGTCCGTTTGGCTCGACACCACCGAACAGAGGCAGCAATATAACATAGCTAACATTAACAGTGCAGTGAATCCTGCTTGTGCCGTCATATTCAGGACTGCAAACCGAGCAGCATCACTGACTTTCAGCTTGTTGTGTTTGTGGATATATGACTGACTTTAATTATCCATAAAATCATCACATTCTCTGTAAGATTAAAGTCAACTATTGAACGGCATATATTTTGAAGTAAAGGCTTTAAAACCAAGTTAGTACAAACATCACTAATGTCACTTAACTTTGCTGACATGTGGCCAACAGTAATGTTTTAATGTTCTTCATTATAAAAACATTTGCGCATAAATAAGTGACATAATATTCAGTACTTACTTCTGAAAGTTTACTCTTTGGCGGCTCCGCTTCCGCCGTTTTTTTCGGCAAAATTATCCACACCACGGCCGCGCTATGAAATCTGGGATATGTTGGGCCATGAAGGCTACACCGACCCATCCTTAAAATTCAGGGAAATTAAGGCCGCATTTCGAGCAGCCTTTGAATTGGGACAGCCTTCGTCGTGTCGCTGTGACATAATCGTCCTTAAAATGTGGCCTTTAAGGCTGCAGACCCTGAATTGGGATAGAGCCCAAATCCGGTCATTGGTACTTCCTGGCTTGTGTAGTTACTAGGTAACGAAAGCTCAACACTGCCCCTAGCGTCCTGGAGCACTTCCGTTGTGTTTTGGAATTTGCAAGTGTTTTGGAGTTTGCATGTGTTTTGGAGTTTGCAAGTGTTTTGGATTTTGCAAGTGTTTTGGAGTTTGCAAGTGTTTTGGATTTTGCAAGTGTTTTGGAGTTTGCATGTGTTTTGGAGTTTGCAAGTGTTTTGGAGTTTGCAAGTGTTTTGGATTTTGCAAGTGTTTTGGATTTTGCAAGTGTTTTGGAGTTTGCATGTGTTTTGGAGTTTGCATGTGCTTTGGAGTTTGTACGTGCTTTGTCTCTAGGGGCCACCGTAATTAAAATATCTTGACATAACAGCTGGTCTCCCTTACATAAGCTGCATTTATAAGTTAAAAGTATCAGTATTGGTATAGGCACTACTGGCCCTGTATTTACTTGGTAAAGGCTTGATACAAAGATCTGCAGTCACAGCACTACTTTCTGTGAGATTCTTTTTAGCCTAAAAAATTGAAAATAACCTTAATATGAGTATGCCAATGAAACAATTTGTTATTTTTTTTTAACTTATTGTTTAATTGTACCGTGAAACCCACACCACTTATTTAGCCGTACCCTTTGAGCTTACCCGATAGCTCTATTTAGACTCTTATTTACTTTGCTGTACATTTATCATGACATATTCCGTTTATATAAATCATTTAACTGACAGTTATACAGCTTTAAGTTACCCACAGAGCCAGCTTTTTTGTCTGTTATTTTTTTCACCTCTTCCTTTTCCTGCCGCGCGCGCTTGCAAATACTTGCTGTGATTGGCGGATTCAGACCAATGAATGCAAACCTCACTGATGACGTATGGGGTCGGTGGGTTTTGTGCGCCAAGGTGCAGATGTTAGCAGTTTGAATAGAGGAAAGAATAAGGTGGCGGAGGTCTGCTTTTCAAGCTGAAGCACTTGACGGTGAGGACAATGGTCTCATGTATGTGTTTAACCAGCCGTTCAGACCACTGCTGGCAGACTTTTAAGAGGGTTTTGAACATTCTTTTGAGTAGTTTGGGGTTCAGATTCACAGCACTGAAGTAGTTATTAATGGAGTTAATTGCTATGGCCGCTGTGCAGAAAGGATGGATTTTTATTGCATTAAAGTAGATGAAAAATATAGATTTTTAAGTTTCAAATGTTTTGACAAGTATAGTCAGTGTTCTGCTAACATGTGTCCATACTTTCAGAGTTAATTAATTATTTTACACTAAAATTTTTGTTGTTGTTGATGTTATTGTTATGATGCAACGTTTATCGGTCGTTACATTTTGCTAGCAAACTTGGAGGTTTCGTTTTATTTTGCTTTTTATTTTTCAGTTCAACTTTCCAAGTGCAGTTTTGTGTCTTTGTTTTCACTGCACTGTCTAATCAAAGAGGTCTTGCTCCGCCCCCGCCTTTTATGTAAGTTCCTGTTAAAAAAAAAAAAAAAAGCAGCAGTCTCCACCTGTGGGCAGGCGGGGGTCTTATAGCATGGCTTATTCACACCGTTTTGCTCTGTGCTCTATTGTGCTGACAATAACTGGGTCATCATAGAGGTGCAGAACTTGTTTTGCTTGACAATTAAATTAAAGTCATGTTGTGACTGGTAAGTTAACGCATTATATAACGTTATTTATAAGTGAATATGCAGTTGGTGCCTGTTTTATAATTAGAGTTAATGAGAAAGCTGTGACTCATTTTATCCACAAGCAAACCCACTTTTTAAAAACGAAAATAAATCAATTCAGACCAGCATAGTTGACAGATTTTAAGTTTACACCTGGGAGATGGAAAAGAAAAACAAACCTAATGATGAACAGTCCGCACTGATAATGATCCACTGGGTGTGTTTGTATTTTTCCAAAGACATTCTTGACAATGAAATGTCAAAACATGAACTGCTACCATCAGCTCCATACATTGCAAAAGTACATGAAAAGTTCTGCATCCTTTAAAGTGTCATTGATGCTCTCCCAGTTGATACCAATTAATGTCTTTTTTTTTTTTTTAAATATCTTCTTACAGTGGCATTAAAGACAGCACTTCTGATAAAATGGCAAGTTCTGGAGGTAGGTATAAATTGTGTGCAATGGTTTGCTCTGTTCTAGCAACTTTTACACCTTAATGCTTTTAAATTTTACAGTGTGTTGCTGTGTAGTGTTAGTGTTAACTAAACAGGAACTGCAGCTGATATTTGAAGTTCAGTGTTACCCTGCAGCTCCATCTTTCTTTCTGGCAACGCTAGTGTTTCCTGTTTTACAGACATCCAAGTGAAAGAGCTGAATAAGCGTGCATCGGGTCAAGCGTTTGAGGTCATCCTAAGCCCCTCAACCCCAGACGCTAAGGTGGATTTTCTGTTGTCCCCGTTGAAGAAAAAGGAAACTTCACTGGATGAGATTAAGAGGAAACTGGATGCTGCTGAAGAAAGACGCAGGGTATCTAGATTAACAGCAGACTTTATGAGCAGACAAAAGGAAAGAAGTGTAGCCTGTGTGCTTAGAATTCTGTAAAGTGCAACAGTCGTGTTTTGTCTGTCTGTCAGAGCCACGAAGCTGAAGTGCTGAAACATCTCGCTGAGAAGCGAGAGCACGAGAAGGAGGTCATCCAGAAGGCCATTGAGGAAAGCTGCAACTTTAGCAAGCTGGCCCAGGAGAAACTGAATCAGAAGATGGAGGCGAACAAAGAAAACCGCACTGCCAGGTTGGCAGCCCTCAATGAGAAGTTTAAGGAGAAGGTAGGCTCTCAGTGGTGCACCAACATCAGCTTGTGTAATATTAAAAATAATAATAATAATGTTTTGTTTCTTCTTCTTTTTTAACAGGACAAGAAGCTTGAAGAAGTGAGAAAGAACAAGGAGGCAATGAAAGAACGAGAGAACTAATCCCCTTTCGATCTCTAACGCAGTTTTCACACCTCCAAAGATAAGCTGTATTTTTATGACTGACGTTTAAACGCAGTCTTGTGCTCTTTCTTGTTCGCATTATGCTGTTCTGATTAAGTTGGTTAGATTAAGTCAGGATGCAGTCTGACTTTTTTGCTGTAGATTTCACTTTGGCAGCTGGTTATATTACCTTCTTTAAAGAGGCATTTGCTGGTAATAAATTGGTCCTTCTACTTCTTAATGTTGAAATACATCACATGCTGTTGTAAACTGTTGGTAATGCTGGATGTTATTGTAGACTGTGCAGTACAGTCCCATTGTTACACCATTAAAGTTTGTATCCTTTTTCAACTTTCTGTCATGTGATGATTCATCTACTAATTATAATGAAGATGTTATTATAGCTTCATGCTGTATGGTTTTAGGACTCCTCTGACACCTGCTGACAGTTTTACATTTAAAGGGTTTTGCTCATTTTTGCTGTTTTGACCCTTCTGGCCAGTATGAATGGAAAAAAGTGGAGTGAATTCTCCCCAGCTGAACTGGTTGCAAACTTAAGCTAACAGTGAGACTGCAAACTGATAGCAATGTTAGAGTCAAGAAGTTTTATTTAAAAGGTCATGAGCCAAATTCCATAGTTGTGCAGGTATGATCACAGCTAAGACTTAAACAGTAATGTATTTTCTTGATATTATGCAAGCTTCTGCTATACTAAGTTACCAGTAGCCTCTGAAATTGACTAGATATTTTCTGAATGAAAGACACTGCCTCACGCCACTGATATGTTTATCACGGGTCAATAAAGCCTTTCTAAATAAAAAATAATTTGATACAAGACGTGAAAAGAATAATACTTTATAACAACAAGGCAGTTTCCACATGGATCATCAGCTACATGTTGTCTAGTAAAACATGACAAAGCTTTGTCACTAGAAGTGCTTTTTAGCACAGATGAAAGGATGTATTCTCTGCATGTGCTGGTCTCTAACTTATGCAGATTGCTGCCAACAAAAATCTCATGATGAATTAATTATGCACGCACTGTCCTTTAGATGACTGGAAAATCTGGGGGGAAAATACACTGAATTACACTTAGGTCCATAATTTGTTGGACAAAGACACTACAAATTTTTTAAGTTTCCTCTCTGGGCAACATCCACCACAGTGGATTTTAAATTAAACTATCAAAATGTGACTGAAGTGCATTGTTGTACTCGGAGTCAAAGCTGCTGGAGAACACCAAATCCATTTTCTTGATACCACTCAGGTGGAACAGTAGAAATAAACTCACTGAAACAAACAGCCTAGAGCACCCTGATACCTCAACTTTTAGCTCGGGGATTAGCCGTATGTTTGTTGATATCATGAAATGCTGGTCGGTGTTTTAAAATATTGCTCTATTTCTTTTTAATGATATAATATCTGTAAATTACGTGAAACTCTCTGAATAAAACAGAAATAATTCTTTAAGTGGTCAAAATGCCAAAGAATAAAACTGATGTATCCGAGCACCTTTACATATACTGTAATGCCTTTTTAAATGCAGTGATGTATGCATAAACTGCACAGTGGTGCTAGAGAATGTCATAAAGTAGCATTCTTGTGCTGGAGATGAGCTCAGGGAGTGTCAAATGCTCTCTTAGCTGTTGGATCTGAAAAAAATTATGTGAAATTTGAGAGGCTTATAATTATTTAATGTTTTTTTTATTATTTACAGCTGACTTCACATTTTCCTAAAGAACCTGTGGCTGTGGACTTTTTCAGGTTGATGTAAGGTAGCACCTGCTTGCCACATGATGTTCCGCTTTGTGTTAGGACATAAAGTTCTCATCAGTGTTTATGGGTTTGTTTACCTTTGCTTCAACTTGCACAGACTTGCAGTCAGTGTGTAACCTGTTGCCCAAGATGGAGATGCCACTCAGTGCCAAGTGGCACTGAGTAAGTGTTGATTGTGTTCAGTGACCTGCTTGACATGTTTGATTATTGAAGTTTTAAAGTGTTAAGAGCTTCAAGTTTTGGTGTATAACATATTTTATTCCCTTAATTGGTATATTAGGATGTTTTTTTTCTTATTTTCTGCTATTTTTGTTTTCTTTTTGTAATCTTATTCACACTGTGAAATACAGTGCATTCTCTGTTTATTGCTTGTTTATTTACAGAATGTAATTGAACAGTAAATTAACATTTCTTCTGTAGAATAAATTATAGTGTCTCTCTTAATAATTTAATGATTTGCAGTGGTCTAGCTTCATGGGTATTAGACTTGTGTGCTGTGTAAGTTTAAAATAATGATAATCTGTACAGATTATCCACAGTGTGAATTATTTACACAATGACACTGGCTTACATAAAGTCAGGCTGGTGGATTAACCTTTTTTTTCCAACTTACGTCAGCTCTTCATCTTCCAGTTTGTCCCATTAGAAGTCAACACATTTTTTTTCCTGTCCTTTTAAACTTTATGCACCACACCAGCTACCTGTGTATCCTCCTTCACAACCACCATCCTTTAGTGTCCCATCTTTTCATTACTGGCACCATTTCCAGCCCATGTAACACAGTATCTGCTCTCACTACCATTGTGTAAACCTTTGTCTTCACTCTTGCCAGTATGCCCATCTGTGGTAAATCATTTCTGACACATGCACTCCACCGTACCTCTCACCTCTCGTTCACGCATCAACCCCTCCACCGTTGCCACCTCAGCTAACCAATCCTCTCACCTGTCCAGTCCACTGTCCTCTCTCTCATTCATGCACTGTCCTGACTTTCATTCGTGTTTTTTCCCAGAGGATATACTCTCCAGGAGCTTCCTGACTTGCTCTGTACTCTCAATGCAGATCACAATGTCATCTGCAAACAGTATAGTCCACAGATGCTCTTGTGGGATCTTGTCTGCCAGCGCGTCCTTCAAGGAAAGGGCTGAGCATCGACTCTGTGTGTAATCCCACCTCCACCTTGAACCTATCTGTCACTTCTACCACACACCTCACTACCATCTCTCTTCCCTCACCAATCACCCTCACATTTCTGTCTCTTAACTTCCTCATACAGCACCACACTTCTACTTCTATGCAGTTTCTCCTTATCTGTCTGCAAATACAAACAGAAGCTTTCAGACCTCGTATTAAACATCACATCTTTGGTGTTTGGTTTGCTGCTCATTAATCATTAGATCTCTTCTTAACCTAGCTTCCCCTAATATTTACCATGACTTCATTGCTACATAGATTTATTTGCCTTTTGTTACTTTAGCAGTGTCATGCTTCTTATCTGCTCACACACACATTGTGTTAAACATCCCTGATCAAACATCCCTCAAACCATCCCTCGTGAAAATCCTCATACCTTTCATCCTCATGAACTTTCTGATCTACAGTCTCCACACGATCCAACCTTTTCTTTCTCTCCCCTTCTTTGCTTCAGAGCACTCCTTTCAGTCTCTCAATCCTTTTGCTTGTCAGCATATTTTCATCCTAATCCTTCACAACCCTTATCTTTTACATATCCTTTATGGCAGTCAGTGCAAGACTTTTTCTCCATCCTAAGCGCGCAACCATGACTACAACTGTCATTTAACAGAAAGATATAAAATATATTTATCTAAAATATTTATAAGATATAAAAAGAAAAAGAACACAACCAGAAGAAAAATCTTACCAGGCTAAAATCCAATGTTGCTATTTTTGAGAACGATACCTGAAACAGTACCATCTATTTTACCGTATGATAAACTGCTTACCATTCAGATCACATTCTAAATTGCCCTATGACTCTTCAATTAACCTAATATCGCTAGCTGCATGTATCTGAACTGCAGGAGAACATTCAATCTCCACACAGAGAGACTCCATCCAGATGGTGGAATTGAACTCAGAACCTTCGCCTGTGAGGCAACAGTGCTGAACACTGCACCACCGTGCCGCACTGTGTTACAGGTTTTCTTTGGAAGTTTAATACTCTGTGTTCACCCTATACAGTAAAAATGTTTATATAAGAGTGTTTGTGTTGGAGTCTTGTATTGCTCCCCTCGCGCGCAGTTCTGTACAATCCCTCTTTGTCATGTGTTTGGAAGAAACAGCTGAACTCATCAGCCTGGAACTATGTCCTATAGTGCACTGCTCCTCCCATGTCTGACCACACAGGGGACAAAAGCTGGCCTGACTTCAAGAATCGTTTCTCAGTATTTTCTGGATTTCTCTGGATTGCTGGACTGCCTTTTTTTTTTGCTACACAAAGATGTGTCTTCAGCCCATGGTCCCCAGAGCTGACATTAAGATACAGAGAGGATAAATACCCAGAAGACCAACACATTATTGTTATTATTTTTTCTGTTTTAGGCACGCCTCTTAAATCCATCTGGGAATATAGACTGAGTAGGGTCATTGGCTGCAGTTAAATTGAACTTTGTTACAGAATGCTAAACAATGGAAAGACTATAGGCTGTAAACTTAATCTGACCACAACTAAGAAGCAGGGAAATTGCCTGTTTTGATAAGCAAACTAGACCCAGTGGAGCTGGCATTGTGTTATGAAAGGTATCTCTGAAGCTGAGACACTGAAGAAGCAGTGCCGTCCAGTTTTTATGGGCTTCACGATATCGTGTTTTAGTGCTTTGTCACAGTATTCAGGAAGAACTGTGTGGCAACTGTGCAACTCATTTGCACAAGTGGTGACAGGCCGGTTGGCTGTCGTGTTTAAAACGCTTGTTTTGAAAAACAGCAGAACTTTTACATCTTTATTAGAGCTACTGAAAGATTCATCAGCCTGTGCCCACAGAGGGTAAACTACATGCAGGTGAGTTTGTGTAAACAAGAGGGGAAATGCAGCATTGGACTGTTTTGTGGTGCTGGAACAATGAAACGCTCATTAGACGGAGGAATAACTAAATATATTAATATCGGAATATCTTATTAACATAAACTTCAAACTATTTTAGAACAGGTGTTAACACTTAGCTAACGGCGGATGGACGTTTAAAGCTCTTATATATACATATGACAGTGGAAGATTTTCTGTAGGGGAGTGGGCTCGTTTGCCGGGCGTTAGCTATCATTGGTCGAATGGATTTGCACGAGGAGCCTTGTGTTTGCTCATTGGCTAGAACATCAGTCCGTTCACCAAGCGATGTCCTCCCTCCCAGCGACTGAGCCGTGAGAGCCGCCAGGCGCCGCTCCCGTCACGTTTCTCCGCTGCATGTTCACCGCCGTCAAATAATGTTATCCATGATCTCCACGGCTCGTCCATCCTCTCCTGTATCTTCGGCTTTGGATTGATTCTCCCGTCGAACAGGTATGTGTATTTATTTTGCCATTAGCCTCAGTCTATGAATTATCTAGAACATTCGTTGCATCAGTAGAGGGATGCGCCTCGAACGGAAAGCCCTGTCATTTTTTTATCATCGTGCAGCGGCATTTCTCGGGCTCATTCAGCACTAATGCCTCACTGCAGAGCTATGTGGTGTCCACGGGGAATCGAGGCGAGACGATGGTCGGTGGAGAGGTAAATGCAAATTCATCCCGGCCACTGGGTGTCAAGTTTAAAGCAGACCGATGGCGATCAGGTGCAGGTTTGCTCGGGGGGAATTGGTTGCATCAGGCCCGTAAAGGCCCGCGTTTAATACCCACTAGCACTTACGCACTCACACACACAGACACACACATTAGCGCGCTTCTTCAGCATTTTCGAGAATTTTTCTTTCACCCATAAATATTTCAACGTGCATCGCAACCCTTATTGGAAGCGGAGGGTGTGGACGTCGGATGGGGTTATGTTACGTAATCCCCCCCTCATTCATCACTCCACGCTATCCCTCCTGATCGCCGGCCCTTGTTCATCCCACACAGAATGATCTCTGCAACGCTGCTGCCTTCGCTCTCTGCCTTTCCTAGTCCCTTCTCTGAGGCCTGGAGTGAGCACATGTTAATCAAAAGAAGTATTGATGAATTGAATGACCTTTTCTCACTATAGGGGTCCCTTAAGTACGCACATGTGACTCAGCATTCTGAGCGTAGCTTGCTAAATACGATTTAATTGGCCCAACAGAATACAAAGAATTTGTTGACAGGAAGATTTATAGAAACTTTGTATTTTCCCGCATCGTGCTCCAAACTGAGCTTTATTTGAAAAGGAGGAGCTAAACTACTGTGTGGTAGTTTAGCTGCTTAGTAGGCACATGTCATGCCTTCTATTAACTAGTTATACTGTGATATCGGTGTCTTTTTGGATAACTGTGTAGCACACTGTAGGCAGATTACCCTCGTCAGTTTGCTTTACCCGTTAGTACTTTCTATTTCAATAGCAACACCTTTTCAGCTGCAGGTGTTTTAGATGAAACCCCATTTTCAAATCCATCGTGCATTTTTTTTTTAACTTAGCCGAGTAGGAAACATTCACTCTGTGTCAAATGCTGCACTTTTTGGGAAGCAGTTTCTCCCCATTTTCAATCAGTGCAGAATTTATGAGCTTAAAGGCAGCGGAGGTGAGCGTTTTATTGTACCCGAGGTCCCGTGGTGTGCATCCACCCTTCGAAGTGATGCATTATGGTGAGTCGAGCGTAGAGGCTTCAGGACACTTTCAGACACACAAATCAGCTTATTAAATTTTGGATAAGTTACCTTTGGTCCCAGCAGATGGCTTCACCTCTCTGAGCCTGGTTCTGCCTGAGGTTTCTTCCTGTTAAAAGGGAGTTTTTTCTTCCCACTGTCACCTAGTGCTTGCTCGAAGGGGCCGTTTGATTGCTGGGGTTTTCTCTGTATTGCTGTAGAGTCTTAACCTTACAATATAAAGTACCTTGAGGCATCTGCTGTTGTGATTCGGCCCTATATAAATAAAATTTCACTAGCTGGGCCCACGTCCTCATTTTAGGTTTGTCAGCGTTTTAGTAGGTAAAAGTGAATGCTTTGACATGAATTGAGCTGCGGTTTGGGAAAGGCCTCGAAGGGGACTGGGCCTGGCAGATCCCCATGTACTAAATAGAAGTGAAGAAGTTGAAGAATGGAGAACAAGGAGGGAGCGAGGGTGGGGCACGTAAACGAGAAAGATCAGCTTGCAGAACTGGGGGAACCTATATAGATGACAGCCGGAAGGAGCGTGTTTGGAGGCGTGGTCCTGCTCCTGAAATTCCGATACATAATCTCCAATTAATTTAATTTCAGACGGGAAACACTTAAAGCTGTGCTGAGCTGTATTTTTTTGTTACCAACAGTGGATCAGAAATGCTGTGGGGGAGCTTAAACTGTTTCTCTCTGCAGATAATATCAACTAGTTGGTCATCTTTATTGGAGCCTTTTAAACTACCGATTTATAGATCACTGCTGTTTATATTTAGACTCTTATCAACCCCACTTTTACCCAGAGGAGGCCGTGTTAGTTTTAGCAGAAAGCTTTTCAAGATAAACCCACTGCACACCACCAGCAGGGCATCTAACAGAAGAAACACAGTTGCGTAATTAGCTGCCAAGAAGTCGGAAATGTTCTGAAGTTTGACATGTGACAGATGTAACATTAAGTCAAGCTGTCACATAGTTTCACTGCCCCCCGGTGGCCAAAAAAATTCAGTAGGTTAAATCAATTAATTTAGTTTTTTTTTTTCATTTAACCTGGTGTTACCCCAAGTCTGATGGCTTTTATAATCAGTCAATCTATTGATTGTTTTTAAATAATAAAAGCAGTGAAAAATGAAAAAGATGTCAAGTTCTCCAGTGCTCACAGTGAACTGTGTGACGATTAAAAAAAATCCAAAATCCAAATCCAATTTATTTATATAGCACATTTAAAAACAAAAGGTTTGCCCAAAGTGCTGTACAAAAACAAAGTGTAAAACACAAGATAAAACCACTGACACTTACATAAAACATAATAAAACACATAAACTATCAATATAAACACAACACATATACAAATATCAACTCACGCCAGTCTGAACGCTATTGAAAAAAGGTGTGTTTTCAAAAGCGTTTTAAAAACAGGAAACGAAGATGCCCGTCTAATATTTAAAGGCAGCGTATTCCAAAGTTTTGGGGCCATAATTGAAAAGGCTCGCTCTCCTCTGCATTTGAGCCTTGATTTTGGGACAACCAACAGCAGCTGGTCAGCTAATCTGAGGGTCCGTGAAGGAATATAAGGGTGAAGTAACTCGGAAAGGTATGGGGGAGCGAGACCATTAAGGCATTTATAAACCAGTGTTAGGACTTTGAAATTAATTCTGTGATGAACAGGAAGCCAGTGAAGAGAAGACAGGATAGGTGTTACATGTTCATTCCTGTGGGTACCAGTTAAGACGCGGGCAGCAGCATTTTGAACAAGCTGAAGACGAGCAAGAGACCCTTGGCTGACTCCAACATAAAGTGCATTGCAATAGTCAAGCCGTGTTGAAATAAAGGCATGTATTACCTTCTCCATGTCACGTCTTGACAAAATTGGCTTCAGCTTTGCTATTTGCCTCAGCTGGAAAAAGCTTTTTTGCAACACCGAATTAATATGTTTGTTCAATTTAAAATCTGAGTCCATAATGACTCCCAGGTTTGTCACATGCTGCTTGATATAAGACCCTAGCCAACCACAATTTACGAGCGGGTTGCATGAAATATTATTAGGTCTAAATACAATCACCTCCGTTTTACTCTCATTGAAACTCAAAAAGTTCAGAGCCATCCAAGCTTTGACATCTTCGAGGCAGTTTAAAAGGATTTGTATGGAGCCTGGGCCATTTGGTGCTAAAGGCAAATAAATTTGGCAGTTGTCTGCATAACAGTGAAAGGATATTTCATGTTTTCTATAAATAGACCCCAAAGGGAGCAGGTATAATGATAAAAGAAGAGGGCCAAGGATTGAGCCCTGGGGCACCCCACAAGAAAGGGGGGCTGAGGTGGACTCAAAACCTTCAACTTTAACACTAAACGTTCTGCAACTCAAATATGAGCGAAGCCAGTCCAGTGCTGCACCTTTGATGCCAACAAGGTGTTCCAAATGAGAGATAAGAATATTGTGGTCAATAGTGTCAAACGCTGCAGTAAGATCTAAAAGCACAAGGATCACGGAACTTCCAGAATCAGTAGCTAAAAAGATATCGTTAAAACACGTAAAAGTGCTGTTTCAGTTGAGTGTAGATGTTTAAAACCAGACTGAAAAAGTTCCGTGATGCCATTAGCATCTAAAAATGCATTCAGTTGGGTAAAAACTATTTTTTCCAATAAAAAATGGCTATTTTTCTCATTTTTCACTGTATTTTGATAGCATTTCCAACAGTCCTTTAACATTTCAAAAGAAACCTGCAATTTGTCCTTCTTCCACTTTCGCTCTGCTCTCCCGCATTGATGTTTGACCGCTCGGGTGGCTTCATTTAACCAGGGCTGGGGAATACGTTTAGGGCGCCTGGTTTTTAATGGGGCCATAATGTTTAGGGTCTCAGTACAGGTTTCTTGGAACTGCAAAAGCAGCTCATTTCCAAATTAAAAGTCCTAAACTAATTTCAGGGTCAATAAAAGCATTTTTTTCTATAAAAGTTGAGGAGAAGAGCGCAGCAGTGGAAGAATTAAAGATTCGACAGCGCCTGGGTGGAGCGCGAGCTTTAAACTCATGCACAAGAGAAATGTCAAATAAAACAGGTTTGTGATCAGAAAACACGGAATCCCCAATTTCCAAATTAAAAACAGATAAACCACACGATAACACCAGGTCAAGAGTGTGCCCCTGCTGGTGTGTAGGGCCTTGTACAGACTGTACAAAGTTAAAAGACTGAATAAGATTTAAAAACTCCTGAGCAAGCAGTCCATCAGAGCAACAGACATGAATATTAAAATCACCAATTATTAAAATCCGATCATATTTAGGCACAATGTCAGCCAAGAAACATGAAAAGTCATTTAAAAAGTGTTTGTTAAACTTCGGTGGTCAGTAGATTACCGCACACAAAACCGGTTGAAGACGTCCCAGTTCAAACATCAAAAGTTCAAAACTGGAGGGGGGAACCGGTACATGGAGTTGCTTGCAATTAAAGTTATTTTTAAAAACTGTCAATATTCCTCCTCCTCTACCCGATATCCTTGGAGGATTTAAAAATGAGCAGCGAAATCGCCTAAAATTGTGACCTGCGCTGTTTTTGGGTGTCATTCTGCTCAGTGGTCCAATGACCGCTGCTCAGATTTGCTTTGTGATATCAGCAGTATTGCAGGAACAAACACGCAGCAGAGTTTATAAATGTGTTCATACATGTTGACACAAGTGTGGCTCAAAGCCAGGTATTGACTAACCCTCCTCTTTGGTCTACAGTTCGCCATGGCAACGGTGGTGATGGAACAGATTGGTCGCCTGTTTATCAACGTGCAGCAGCTGCGGCAGATCCCTCAGCTGCTCGAGTCGGCCTTTCCAACCCTGCCTTGCACCGTAAAGCTGTCCGACGTTCCCTGGGTGTTCCGCGAGCGCCACATCCACACGGGGTACAGACAGCCGGATCTGAGCTGGCGGTACTACTTTCTCACCCTCTTCCAAAGGCACAACGAGACCCTCAACGTGTGGACCCATCTGCTGGCTGCCCTCATCATCTTGGTGAAGTGGCAGGAGATCTCGGAGACGGTGGACTTCTTGCGAGATCCTCACGCTCAGCCCCTCTTCATCGTGCTCCTGGCAGCTTTCACCTACCTCTCATTCAGTGCTCTTGCTCATCTCCTCTCTGCCAAGTCGGAGCTCTCCTACTACACCTTCTACTTCCTCGACTACGTGGGGGTTGCCGTTTACCAGTACGGGAGCGCTCTGGCACACTACTACTATGCTATAGAGAAAGAGTTGCACACTACTGTGCAAGGGTTCTTTTTGCCCGCTGCGGCATTCCTGGCTTGGCTCACGTGCTTCGGCTGCTGCTATGGCAAATACGCCAGTCCTGAGCTGCCCAAGCTGGTCCTCAAGCTCTTTCAAGTGGTGCCCTCAGCCTTGGCTTACTGCTTAGACATCAGCCCCGTAGTCCATCGCATTTACAGCTGCTACCAGGAGGGCTGCTCCGACCCGATGGTGACGTACCACTTCTACCACGTGCTCTTTTTCTTAATCAGCGCCTATTTCTTCTGCTGCCCTCACCCAGAGAGCTTGTTCCCTGGGAAGTGTGACTTCATCGGGCAGGGCCACCAGATCTTTCACGTGTTTGTGGTGGTGTGCACCCTGGTGCAGATCGAAGCGCTGCGAACAGACTTCACAGTGCGCCGCCCCTTGTATGAGCGTCTTCACGGGGATCTCGCGCACGACGCCGTGGCGCTCTTCATCTTCACTGCCTGCTGCAGCGCCCTCACCGCGTTTTACGTGCGCCAGCGTGTGCGGGCCTCTCTCCACGAGAAGGAAGAGTGAGAATTTAGACTATTTAAAAAAAACCAAAAAACCCAAGTCAAACAAAGTCTCATTTATTTTACTCTATAGTGACTGTTTTAAAATAACTTAAATGTTTTTGTCAATGAAAGTTATCAGCTCGTGATAGTGACTTCTGATTATTTCTCCTCTGTGTTCTGCCAAACAACAGTGAACTAAATATTGACTAAGGTGGTGTTGTTGTGACTTAAAGGGGGAAAAAGGGGGCTCTTGCAGCTCATCTGTAGCAATGCGGACCCTGCAACAAACCCTTACATCCTAACTTCTCTTTATTTATTTATTTTTTTTATAGACGGTCTAAAGGAATGTTTTACCTTACGAAAGAAAAAAGTCTTTGTGCACAGATTAGCAAAAAAATTGAGAGGCTAGTTTCTTCAGTTGCCTTCTTAATTGTATTTGGAAAAAATCTGACTGTCTTAATCAAATTGTAGCATTTGAATTTAATATTTATAGTCCCTCAGCCTAACTTTTAGCTCCTGTTAAGTTTTACACTGGTGCTTTTCTCAATGTCCCAATATTATTTTGTGTTTCTTTGGGTTTTGGTTAGGTTTAGATATCAAAGCAGGGATTATTTTTCCATTTCCCAAGGCGCTAACACTAGGCCACACTAATGTTTCAGCATAGTCAACAAAGGTCGAAACCCAATTTGAAAACCAAATATTTTACCTCCTTATGAAAAACAGAGACTTTTCTTTGGATTTGATGACACTCTGTTGAAAACGAGGCTGGCACTCTACACTGGTTAAAAGATGAGTGGAAGATTACTGATGTCTCCTTGTTGTTGTGACAATGTTAATCTTTCTCTTTTTTTTAATTCAAAGGGCTGGAACTTCAGCTTTTGCCTTTTCACATCCCGTGATGTCAGTGCTTTGCGTGAATCATTTTCATTGTTGGTCGATCAGATTCGAGTCGTGGAAAAAGGAAAAAGCTGCGTCTGACCTGCTTTTAGTATGTTTTTTTTTTTTTGTATGATGAATATGTATGTGCCTCTACGCATGTCTTTTGGTATATACCGTGGATAATAAGTGTGTGAATGTCTATGAAAGCTTAGCCTTGCACTTCTTTCTTACCTTGTAAATAGCTGTATTTCTCTTGAAATTTTCTTTGCATCCCATTTTCTCCCCACCTGATGGCATTCGGAGCTGAATGCACAATATTTTTCTGTGGAATACAGCACATTACTCTTTTGCTGCTTCCTTTCAGAGCATGTTTTGTGTCCTCCTGCCCATCAGACTGTAATGGGTATGAATATTGTAATTTCATACTGCCGTACTCTGAAGACTCCTCTGGTTTATCTCTTTGGTTAATGGCAGTTCTTATAAAAATATCTCACAAATATGGCTTCTGTGATAACGCCGCTTGGATTTTTATCTCACAAAATCTCAAATGCCAGAAATGATCTATATTAATGACTGCACTCCTTGTTCATGACGGTGCTTTAATGTGCCAATGAATCTGTTATTGCTTCAGGGATGGCTTTACTGAAAGATGAATGAACAGACAGAATGCAAGACATCGATTTGAGTGGAGATTTAACCATAATTCTCTTGATTATAAACCTTCTAACTGGTCTCATCATGCACTGTCTAAATCCACACTGTATATATTTATATATATATATATATATTGTAGCTGACAGCACTGGCTGTGTTTACATGCATGGAGGCTGATAATGCGGTTATTCTGGTTTTCTCCTCAAATGTCATAAATCAGAATAACGTGGTTAAGTCTGTACTCCTGCTGAGAGAAATTGTGTTGTGAAGCTCTTGTGTATAAAATAGTTTTTCCACACACAGTCTACAATCTAATGCGTCACTGAAATGATCCATTATGGGCTAATAATTTCTAATTGGCAACCGATGTCTCTGAAACCTCTCCCCAGCCCTATCTGTAACACAAGGGTGTTGTTGTGACCATCAAAGGGACCAAAACAACTACTTTATAGATTATAATGTCTTTCCTCTGTGTTAAAGACAACTTAACTTTCTTGAAACTGGAGGGGAATAGTTACAAAGTAACAAGTATTTCTTTGCTTAACTGATTATTTGTGGCAACAAAGACACTCTGTCACAGGCTGTCTGTGATACGTGCCGATTAAACCGGAGATCTTAACTGGAATAAGGCCAGCACTCCATGCAAGCGTGTGTGTGTGTGTGGGTGTGTGTATGTACAAACGTAGCCTCTGATACTACTGAGGGTTTCCCTTTATCCTGTTCAGAAAAGTAGGGTGAAAGGGACGAGAATGTCTTCTGCCTCTAAAAATACGTGTAACTGACTGTACTAATATTCTGTTGTATTTAAGAAAATAAAGTGTTACGGTACCTTCAGAAATTCTCCTATGTTGTTTGTACTGATTCTAAAGAAACTGAAATATCCAGTTTGCCAACTCTCCAACAGCCAAACAGCTGTGAAACATTTTCCTTCGGAAAGAAGCCGTGTGAATATATTTGAGGTCACGTCTGAATTTTTGCCAAATTTAATTTCAAACATTTGATTTGAATATTTTTAAGGATAATAAATGACTGAAAACTGTTTTTCACTCACTCACTCATGGAAATATTGCAAGGTTGTTACTTTCTGTAACATGACCCAGGAGAGAAACTGTTCCTGATTTTATTTGTAGAGTTAAGATCTTTGTGAGTATACACTCACGACCATGCCAGATTTTAACAACTGGCCAATCACATGGCAGCAATTCAACATTTCACATGTAGGCATTGTGAAGATGACCTGCTGAAATTCGAACAAGCATCAGAATGGTGACGAAAGGTAATTTGCGTGACTCTGAATGTAGCATGGCTGGCTGGTTGGTTTGAGTATTTCTGAAACTGCTGAACTGCTGGGATTTTCACGCACAGCCATCTGTAGGGTTTTACAGAGAATGGTCTGAAGAAGAGCAACTATCCAGTGAGAGGTCAGAGGAGAATGCACAGATTGCTTTGGATGATAAGAAGAATAAGTAACCCAAATAAACACTTGTTACTAGCAAGGTATGCAGCAAAGCATGTTCAACCCTGAAGCAGATGGTTACAGCAGCAGAAACTGGAAACTGAGGCTGCAGTTTGCATGGGTTCACCAAATATTGGACAACAAAGGATTGAAAAAACATGGCCTGGTTCTGGAGTCTTGATTTCTGATTGGACTACAGGTACTGATGGTGAATTTGGCCTAAAGATGAAAGCAGGGAAGCGTCCTGCCTTGTATTTAACAGTTGGTTGTCTGGTGATGACAGTGTAATGGCATGGGGGATATTTTCCTGGCAAACAACTGAGTATCGTTAAAAAGCCACAGCCTCTCTGACTATTGTTGCTGGCTATGTCCATCCCTTTATGATCACTTCTAATAGCTGCTTCCAGCAGGTTAAAGGCACTAAGTCACAAGGCTCAAATCATCTCAAACTGGTTTCTTTAAGATGATACTGAGTTGTACTCATTATCATCTATACTCAACTGGCCTCTAGATCTCAATCCAACAGGGCACCCTTAGGACGTGGAGGAACAGGAGATTTCCATCATGGATGTGCAGACGACAAATCTGCAGCAGCTGTGTGACGCTTTAATGCCAACATGAACAAAATCTGTGATGAATATTTCCAGCACCTTATTGAATCTGTGTCATGATGAATTACAGCAGTTCTGAAGGTAAAAGAGGAGGTCGAGAACAGTACTAACAAGATGTAACTAATGAAGTGGAAAGTAAGAGTACATGTAATTCTACTGAAAGCAAATGTCACCAGAATACACTATGATAATATAACATAGGAAGTATAATGAATCTGAACTACAGCTGCTGTGACTGTGAAAGTAAATAACATGCAGTAACGACACATGCATAAGAATAGAGTCATTTCTCAGACACACTGTACCTGCTGTTGTTTATTGTTCTGTCACCAGCAGAGGGCAGCCTGGTCGTTTGGTGAGAGCAGCAGTATCCTTACAGCACACTGACTTGTCTCAGGTAAAAAGGAACCCTGAAGATGTATTGCCAGGTAACAAAATAAGCAAAAGCAAATGTTGTATTTATCATGGTTCATGTTTTCATAGTAGGTTTGCTTTCTGCTAAGAATACTTTTCATCACAATAACTTTAAAATAGACAGTTGTCCACATGAAGGTATATAGTAAAGACTGGAAAAACAAAAAAACCCTCCCTTTACTTAAAATGGCTCTTTTGTAATAAATGCAATAAATGCATGAAGACCAAAGTAATGCCGAATGGAAATTAGCTGATTAAAAACTGTTAGTAGGATTAAGAAAAACTATTATGAGACTATAGAGTAGCTTTTTAGGCTAATACAGAACATGCTGTGGTAGAAATATAAAACTGGTGGTTTTTCCTCATCTGTCCAGGGTACAGTCAAATAGGAGTAGCACACAATAACTTTCGTCTTGGACACAGAGCTCTGAATGGTATCTAACTAGAAAACATTTTCCAAAAACCCCCCAAAATCTTTTAAGAACTGTTTTGTTATTTTCGTTACACAAGAAAAATAAATCTTTCCATTAGGGGGCACAAATGGTCTGCATATCTATTTACATCATGGATCTATAACTCCACTTTAAAATGAAATCCATCAAGGTAAGTTTTTCTTTCTTTTTTTTTAAAATAATTTTTGTAGATAGTGATACCCACTGTTGTAATGAAACACAAAACTCATTACAGGCCATCTGCAGCCAGGATTACTGAACAACAGTCTATGCTACCCCCTTTTGTTGAATTAAACCTTCTGTGAAAATGAATAAAACTTAATTATTGCTGCAAACATTTGCTTAATAGACTAAGAATAATATTACACGAGTAAATCTAATGTCTTACATGTAACTGTTCATCTGGGAGCAATGGCTGGAGCGGCTTCCTGCTAAGATTGGACGTGGGTGGCACATTATGGTTTATATATGCATATGTATGTTCTGTATGTGTGGATTCAGTCTCCTGGATGTTAACACTTGTATTTATTTACATATGTCTGTATTCCAGTTTTTTTTTCCTCACATAAGTTTGTGTGGGTTTGCATCGCATCGTCCTTTTGTTATTTGTCAGTAGCTTTGGTTTATGACGATTAAGCTGCCTTGTACATCGTGCATTCATATGAGGGAACTATCTCATCAGGCGCATCCTTCTGTCTCTCGTCTGCCTACATGCTCACATGCATAACATTTGTACCCTGCATGAGTGGAAATTCATATCGTGCGCTAATTAGAACATCTCTAAACTACGTTTTCCAGTAATGGAAAAGAATCATTGGAATTTAAGGCTGAAATGGGCTCTTGATATATCTCCCTTGGATGTGATTAATTCGCAGTATTACACACTCAGACGGTCCTAAATCAAATGGCAGAGATAGTGATAATTGCCTTACAGCCTGCTTCCTGTCCTCTAACTATCAATTGCTTCCTCAGACTCCATCAATTTTCATATGCCTGCTTCTGGAGCAGCTCACCGTCTCTCTCCCGGCTTCACTCTTCTCCATTGCCTGTCTCTTGGTTTCTCTGTCTGAGAGTTGCGCTACAAAGCTATTTCTTCTCTTCTTCCCTTTTTAAATGCTTCATTTGCTTTATATGATTTGTATCAAGGTTACCAAGGCAATATGGGGTGGCCTTGGTCTCACATCATGTTTTGTAATTAAAGGTTTGACTTGCTAGAGGGAATGGCTTTGTTCGGAGTTATTAAATCGCCTTCTCTTTTTGCCAGGTGACAGACAGCCAACTTCTCTCCCATCTCTCTTTTTTGATGAACCTCTTCTGTGCTGCCAGGTATTTTGTTCCCACATCCTTTGTTATTGTGGCATTTTCATATGGTCTCCTGCTTTTGTTATTACTTGGAGAAAAGCTTAGGGAAACTCACTGTGTTATGAAGGATGTAATCATATAAAGAATGGAACAATGCATTATCAGACTGTGAATTAGAAATGAGTCAGAATGGAAAATGTAATACCTGTTCTCCAGTCCCTCTAATGTACTCATAAGTAATAATGGCACGGTGCCACTGCATGTAGACGCTGCACAAGTGTCAAATATTTCTCCTCTAAAACCTAGTTTCATCATAGGTGTGTCTTTACAGTTTAAGCAATGGTTTATTTGAAATCATAAAAGTCTTTTAAAGACTTGAAATATTTAATCCGTCTAAAGCAGCGATGGGTTATTCATTTTTATCAGGAGGCCATATGATAAACTCAGACTGTTGTGGAGGGCTGCACCAGTGAACTTAATTTTATGCAGATATTAGTTCAGCTTATTAGTGTGGCCTTCCACAACAGTCCCAGTTTATCATATGGCCTCCTAATAAAAATTACTAACCCATCACTTTTTAAAATTAATTAAATATTTCAAGTCTTTTTTTTCAGTCTTTTTAATAAGGTGAAATAAGACATGCTTAATATTTGGTTTATTGGTGCGGCCCTCAACAACAGTCCCAGTTTCTATTGTGGAAAAATTGATTGCCCATCCCTATTCTAAAGGGAACAAAAAACACACTATTTTGCATTCTAAAGTTCATTATTCTACCTTGTTTATTTTTTTTTATTGTTTTAAATCAACACATTTGGATACTTAGTAAATATCCTCAATTTAAGACTGCAAGCCTGGAGTAATGAGGGTTGCATCAGGAACGGCATCCCGTGTATCCAACATAAGGCACTGTGACAAATCAAACGTGGATTCATCCCATGTGATCACCCCTTTGAAAAGTAAAGGAGCAGCGAAAGGTGTCTTTTTCTGTCTTTTTTTAAAATCCAGTATTCTTGTTTGTTTGTTTTTTTAGATTAAAATCAAGAATTTTAAAAGCTATGACTTCCCTTGCTTCTTTCCTCAGAGTGAGGTGAGAGGATCAATATTGCCATGTGAAATGGCTAATAATAAAGCTAGCAAGACGTTAGCCTAGCTTAAAGACTGGAAACAGAGAAACTGCTCCGCCTCCTTCATAGAAGGTCGCCAAATTGACTTATCAGTACATCTAAAGCTTACAGCTAAAGTGTTTCATTTTATTAGTACTTTATTAGTTTAAGGTTCTTGTAGGTGGCTTTTATTGTACCTTTTGAGTATGGCAGGTTAACTGTTTTCCCTGCACTATTCCTCATCCTATTAATAAAGCTCAAAATAAACAAATAAGCATTTTTCCCATAATGTTTTTGGCTTATATTGTGCAGTCACTCATCAGATGGTCACATCTGGAAACAGATGTGCACAGAGAAAATGTGCCATAGCATAGTTTTATTACTCATAATAAGGTTACTGTAGCAACATGTTCTCACTCCCAAAGCGTAATATGTTATGCAATGTGCCAAATCGTTGGTATGTTATGCTTTCGGCCACACAACACATTCCTATGTTACGCGTTGGGAAAAAGGAGGAAACATGAGAACTGTTTGGACTGAATCTACACATGTACATTTATTTTTCTTTCTCATCATGAATCGCTTTGGAAAACACCATCTAACACGATTAAGACTGTGGTTAAGATTAGGGATTAAGGGTATGTTTAGGGTTAGGATTTAGTTTAGGGTTAGGGAGAGAATACACGGCTGGATACGGAAGAGGATTAGGGCCACTGGAAAAAGAAAAGTGGGCACGTCTTTTTTTTTTCCTTTTTTTTTCCAGAATTCTGAGAAAAAAGTCAGAATTCTGAGATTAAAGTCAGAATTCTGAGAAAAAAGTCAGAATTCTGACTTTAATCTCAGAATTCTGACTTTAATCTCAGAAGTCTGACTTTTTTCTCAGAATTCTGGAAAAGAAGAAAAAAAACATGTGCCCACTTTTTTATTTTTTTCCCCCAGTGGCCCTAATCCTCTTCCGTAGCTGGAACATGTGTCATTCTATTGAATTCCATCCACAATCGGGCGCGTATCAGGGAGAGTACCTTTGGCGTTCCCATGGGACTACTCGGGACGTGACAAGTCTTCGGTATGTTAAGCGTATCCAATCTAGATTACACCACCAAAACACTACAACCTACTGCCATTTAAAATATTGAGTTTTACAAAGAACCCAAAGGCAGTGTACACACAGTATTAATGATAGACTGATGAGACTACTCTGTAATTGGCTAACGACTTGTCAATTATAAGTTGTTAGTTCAGAACGTTGTTTTCCCTTAGACTTCTAAAGGACCCAGAGTCTTTTTCCAACAACAGCTATCTCCATCCAGTGGCCTTCGGATAAAGTGCAACTTTAAAACACTTGCGCATCGCCTGCATTTTTCTGACTAGGCCCATCTTTTGCAATCTGTGGCAATGCATGAAATTGCACCGTTAGTCAGATATTTACTTTACTCTCATATGTTTTTATATATAGTGTCACAAAAATATTGACTACTATATGCTGTACTTTGAGTACCATGATGATGAAATCATTTTCTGGGTTTTTAAAGTTTAGTCTGGATTCGGATAAGAAAAGTTATTTTTTTTTTTACATTACTTTAGCCCTGTATGCTATGTACCACAATCACAGCTCTGTTCTTGCCCTTAATAGTGCTTTCTGCACTGTGTTGAATGTCACTGTGTTCCAGTGCAGCATTCAGCAATTTAATGTACTTTACAGTGTTTATTCTGGTATTTCTAAGAATGTCTGCCATTTTTCCTCATCAGTCACCCTATTGTGTATTGGTAAGCAGACTGTGGTAGACAGATAAAGGCTGTAAGAATAAAAAGCATACAATATAGATAACAGGGTCGATGAAGCAAGCTTTAAAAGCAATTGCGAGGCTGATGATCCTTCTAAAGTTACACAGTGACTATGTAACTGGCAATGCTGAGGCACTGGCTCATTGTGTACTTAAATGCTAATACACTCACCACTAAAACAGGATCCAAAAATAAGTCTTTATTTTAATAATCACACAGACACTGCATTGTCCTTGCTAACACTGATACATATATATTGGAGCACCTCTTCTACAACACTGTCAGAATTTAATACTAGCCTCATAGATTCAGTCTCTTCTAAATGAGACACTTCTTACCTCCTCTTCATCTTTGCAGTTGCCTTGATGCTACTTGCTTCACCAATCAGCTCGCCCACTGATCGGGCCTATTCATCATGAGCTAGTTGAGGAGATACTGGGGGCTGGGAGAGGTGAGGAAGAAGCACGTATGTCCTATCTGAAGGTCTCTCTCCCTCTCTTGCCAGAACCCGGAGCCGCTCAAGGATAATGAATTCCCTCCTTCGACCTTTTAACCTCTCTGTATACAGCTGGGTTACAGACTCCAAACACATTATACCCAGATAACCAGCAAGTGGGAAACTTTAAGATGCCTGGACTCTGTGTTTTTGCTCACAGCGGGCTTGCCCTAGCGCAGCTTAGGGGGTATATAGACTTGTTTTGTGGGTGTTATTGTTTGAATAACCTTTTGCTCAGAGTCGAGTTGAGATATCACAGACCATACTTCATGCTTCTGCAGCGCAATTACTTTACTGCAACCTAAAGCGTTGCCATCCGATATTGGCTGTAATGTTTGCAATACCTTTGCAGTGTCACAATTATAATCACTTGATTTGTTACTTTTGGAGGTTGTCAGCTCCCGGTAAAGACTGTATGCCCAACACTGGAATGTGGCCACAGTGTGTGTGTCAGCGTGGCTTATTTAAAAGATGAATAGAATATGCAGTTGCTTGTTATGTTTCAAACTAGATATCAAACCCACACTTAATGTATCTTCTCACTTCTTATTTCCCACCAGAGAGTCTATATGTTCCATTTCTGAAAACCCATCACCTGCCAAAGAGTCCTCCCTTCCTCTTCCTCCCCCATCACAGCCAAAGTATGAATTTTCTCAAAAGACTCCAGATGGCTCGGGATCATTTTGTTGTGGCCCATCTGCATGCTTCCTCTGCCGATCTCTGTTCCTTCATACGCGGTATTCAATTACAAATGCACCTGCAGCGCTGGTTTCAATTTTCAGACGGAAGTACGAACAGGCTTTTCACGCTTGTTGCTATAGAAAATGAGAAGCCATTTCAAGTTTCTCTGCAGTCGCTGCTGTTAATATCTTTAGGGTTTTCTATACTGTAAATTACTGTTGAAGAGTTCTTATGATGGATTGGTTAAAATGACTTCCTTTTTCCTCTCAGTGAATGATGAAAGTCTCGGGCAAGACAGAACAATGCTCTTTCTGTAGATGATTGGAGTTATCTGTTTTCAGCGATAACTCGAAATGTAATTCTTGGATTATGCAACTGGATGGGCTCAGTTATTGTTGTGACTTTTTCAGGGATTACATCCACACCGAGGATTAGTAGCAAAATTGTTAAATTGAATTTTGGGGAGGTACAGAGACGATAAAGGCAAATATTGCTATGTGTCACATTGCCTCGGCATTGCTAAATACACTCGCTCTTGTTCAAAGAGCAGGAGACCCGAGAGCCGCTTGAAACTGGAAACCCTCTCTTATCCCCCTTTTTACAGTCTTAACCGGCTTAGTCAGCAACAGCTGAGCAACCAAAGAATGACGGATGTTGTGTTTTCGATTGTTAGGCCTTGCATTAAATATATACGTAAAGCTTACAAGGATGCACTGCACTGTTGGACTGTCAAACTCATCAGCAGCTCTGTGTTTTTAGGCTTTGTAATAACCATGGATCCGGTGACTCACCAGCGACACAGAATCTGAGGAATTATTTAGCCTCTGTTGTTCTGGTTTCATGTCATTTCTCCAGTACTTTGCTCTCATTTACTTATTCGTCAAACTGTTTCCATATATGCATTAAAAAGGAGACACATCAACGAGAGAAAAGCTTGGGTATAAAAGGAGAGATTGTTGCTGTCATAAGGTAGGATGTGTCAAAGACTTGGTTGGTTCAAAAGTAGATATTTTTTGCATGTTAAAGCATCAATACTGCAGTTTTTTATTCTCACAAATTCTAAGTTTGGAGACCAGAAAAAATAAAAATGCACAAAATAGTTGTTGTTATTTTACTTCAATATGTCGGTGGCCAGCAACACAACTCCAGATGAATATTGTGTTATAGGTTTGGCTGCAGAGCAACAAAGATGGAGAAAACAAATAAACTTTTCTGCCTGTCCTGTTGTTACCTAACATCAGTGATCCTGGATAATAGATAGAGGCAAGAGTCATGTAATATAAAGTCTATAACAATGCAGTTTTTCTTTTAAAAAGTTGACTAAATGTGAATTTAATTATCTTGATTTCCAATGACAAAGATTTTTTTTCCTTATTTCTTTTCTGTGAAGTGGATTAGTGTGACAAAGTATCCTCCGCCTTTGCTTCACCTTCCTGTTTTGACCTGCCCTGCAGACAAAGTGATTAATCCTGGTTATGTGCCCTTATCCCAGCTCCTATTTTCCTCAATACTGATTGCAAATCTTTAGTTTGAGTTTTGTCCATATGTGTTGCTGTTTTTGTTAAAAAAAAAAAAAGGTTCTTTCTAAGTAGCTATGACAAAGAATTTACTTCATGCATCAGAGTGAAACAGCAAAACACCATGTAAGGGGAAATTTGGGGTTTTATTTACAGATCCATACTAGTTTTGTTATTCAAACCTTATGATATCAGAAATAAAGACCTTTCTTTGTTGAAGGACCCACAATAGTCTAAACCTCCAAGTCCCTGCGTACATGTAACATGTTCACTTTGTTATCTGTTGAGGAGGCGAGCTGGGAGTATTAACGAAACGATTGTGACGATATAGGAAAGAAGAGAACTTCCCTGCCCATCAGTCTGAAACAATACATATAATGTGATGAGTGTATCTTGACAAAATCTAAATAGAAGTGTCTGAGGGAAAACAAGAAATGGTTGGAGGCAGTAGCTGTGGTTTGGAACTCCCAGCTCTGTGAGGCTGATAGATGGCTCTCAGCCCAACAACACTGCCACAATGACTAAATCACAGGGAGGAGGGGCACGGCTGATAAAAACTCTGGGACTGTCACACTGTTTCTGATTAAGGTTTTCTTCCAGCCCCTCTGTTGTGTGAAAGCAGTACTTTTACACTTGCTGTGAGACTTTTTAGAGAGATGCCCGGGGGTCGTGAAGAACCTCCTTCTGATCCTAATTAACATGAGCAGTAGTTCTGTGAGAGTATGACAAAGTGGGGAACGTGACCTGTATTTAACATGTTTTTTAGGCGAATATCAATGTCGAGTGTGTACAAAGGATTTTAGGTAAAAGTATTGATATGACCACCTAGTTTCATCTAAATCTCTTTTGTTAAGGGGCTAAATATAAACACATAAAAACAGGAGTAAGCCTTTTAAGGTCTGCAATAAACAACATGTTGTGTAATTGCTGATAGATGTATATAAAGTTTGGCTGCATTCCATTTGCAACCAATCTGAAGATTAGAGATGTTGAGTGGAATTGATGCCAGTCCACAAAAAAAACCAAAGAAAAAAACCCATCTGTAGATCTTCTGAAAGGCAGATGATATGCTTACTTCAAATAAATTCCTGCTCTGAAGATAACAGCGGTTTGCATTTTTTGTTGGAAACTCAGGTGTACTTATAAGAAAATGCCCTTGAAAAGGACCACAATGTATTTTAAGCTACAAGAAGTGCGACTCTTTGTGGTTTAATGAAGCGCACACCCACATGCACTTGTGAGTCAGCCTGCTTTGCTACAGCAGGCAGCTAAATTAAACTTGGCAGCAACAATTTTAAGATTATGTAGCTCTTAAAAAAACTTAATATCCATGTTTAAAAAAAATGTTTTTTTCTGTTGTCCCTCCAAAATGAGCATGAAGAATATAAACACTACATACAAATTATACACTCTTGCTAGCAAGAAAATGCCCTGCGATGCAATTTAAAATAAAGTTGTCTGCTTTATGTAGACAGACATCGGTTCATACTTTGAGTTTGCTACTTTTTTATCTTTGAAGGATTCATAGATCAGTGTTGAATGACCTATGACATCAGTTGGGTTAACAAGCAAAAACATTTCTCTGAAAATGTTCAGGTACAAGGCCTAGACTGAATATAAAAACATGGAAAAACAGCCAGTGTCCAAAGAAAAATGCTAAAAAGACCTTCATAATGCCTGGAGAACAATTACAAGAAAGTCTGGGTCCTGAGAAGCAAAGGTACTGTTGCACAGTACTGTAATTAAATATAACAAATGCTCAATGTAAAATCTTTCAAATACATTGAATAGCAAACAAAAAAAAAAAGATGTATTCTCCCTATAGTGCATTATATTGGAAGTCTCTAGTGAAATGTTATTCAGATTCCTTTATATGTAGGACATAAGCTTGTGTCCTTGTGTGAGCTCAGTCTTACAGATCTGCCGAGCAGCTAAAACACTATATCTCACAGTATAAATGATCACTATAACTGATGAAGGTCATAGTTTCCAAGAACACTAAACTGATGCACATGCTGAGCATGGATTTTGAGCTATCACAGAGTTGTAAACAAAGACTGGGTCCAAAACGAATCTGTAATGCTTTCTATTTCTTTAACCCTTGTATGGTGTTCGTATTTTTGTTACTCAGCCAGTGTTCATGGGTCTGGTGGACCCGCTAGAGTTTTGGCTTTCCAATTAACACTATCAAACAATTTTATGTTAAATTACTCAACAGATGTTTACTTTATCCCAATTACGAGCCATGTGAACAGCAAACATGGTTAATTTTTTCCTTTTACCTTTGTTCGATCACATTTATGAATTAATGTGCTTCTCGTTTTTTGTCAATAAAATGTTATAAAAAAAATAAAATCAGTTCTAATCAAGTGTACATATCCTTATACCATATTTTGCAGGTTTTCATGGTATATACTGTCTAAAGGGGCAACGGCCTCTAAATGGCATGGGTCTCACAGACCCGAACACCATACAAGGGTTAAACGGACAAACTACTGATATCAAGATCAGTTTAATCAGCATGTGAGAGCAGTTTTCAAAAGCTCTTGTGTTTCGGAGCTCTGAGGGGAGCTTTTCAAGGTGATGCAACAGTGACGGCATCAGGGTTATCTCAGCTTGGACTTAAGAACTGATATTTTAAGAGTCAGACACTTGAGGAGTTGTTTTGAAAAATGCATACACCTGTTGATCTACATTGTTGCACATGTAAAATAGTGTAATTCAGATTTAGACTAATTTAGAGATGATTTTTTGGATGCACGAGCTGCCAAAAAATGTTGGAATACCATTTTCCTTTTGCTCACCCAGCTGCAAGATAATAAAGACATACATTCAGAGATATTCAGAGTCAGTGTCTGGCTTTCTATCTTTCGATTTGTCTTTCTCTTGATTCAAAATAACAGCTCCTGAGTTTACAGCTGTGAGAACAACACGTTTGGTCAATTATATTTTTCATGGCTTAAATCTGGATGTTGTAAATGATCAGACTGCGGTGTAGTTCAGACGTGCCTGTCACACCCGTGGCCGCCACCCAAAAGCCCAAACTCGAGTATATGTAAGCACAGATGGTAATGCAGTTGGAACACATATACAGAGCGAATATAAGCATATTAAACCAAGTGAATGAGAGGAAGAACAGATGCTGTATTAATTTACTTGCTGTTAATCCAATACTCAGTGGCATGCCACACACTCCCCTCAGCACGAAGGTCTACTGACACAGAATTGGTATTCTTCTGCAGGCACAACTTTCTGGGGTAAATATTTATAGAGGGGACTGGCACGAGGTGATAAGGAGTAGGGGTTCATTCATGATAACGCGGGGGGAATTTACACAGAATATTTAATCAAGCACTAGTTTATATCTCCGGGACAATAATGTTTCAAAGCTTTTAAAGGCCTACCTTGAAGCGTTTTGGCAAAGGTCAAGGAGGATTTCTACAAAGTTTTATTCACCCCGGAGCACAGTGCTATTTAGGGGCTGCATTCATAGTGTTGTAATAATCACTGACAAAAAAAAAGAAAAACGCAGAATATTTGTCCCAGAATACATTGTGCTGTGGGCTTACTGCTGAGCATAAAAAGCTATCTGAATGCACACAACATGGAAAATAAAAAGCAAACTTGCAGCTGCATATTCTGATATGGAAATATCACAGAAAGAGTTGTATTATGTTCGCTCCTAAATGGCCACTACCTCATTCCTTCAAAACAACAATTTTCCCTGTTTTTGACTTTGGCCCCGAGCTACTGTGTGCAAAAGGATGATTAAAAAAAACCCGTCATGCTAACAACAGCGATTTCCGAACTGCTGGTACTGTGAATCCATCCTCTGTGCAATGCTTAACTTGTGAATCTTTGTTTGCCATTTCAGTTACCATTTCTAAAACCTCTCCTAATATGATACTCATCTTCAGCATTCACAAGGTGTGACAAAGAACACAGAGCTTATGAAGGAACAGGAATCAATACATAATTCAGACAACAAGGCCTGAAGCGCTCATATTCACATCTGAATGAGACTTCAGTTAATAGTTGTACTTCTAACAAAACAGCTAAGAGCAAAAACGGAGTCCTGGTGTGAGCACAGAAGCTATTCAAGTGGCTGACTCTCAGTAGGTCACAAATTACAGCCTCTACGTGTAAAATGGTGTCTCTTTCAAAACTTGGAATAAATTGTTTGCAACACAATATGTTTATATGCTAAAATAATCTGTTATCTGAACGTATGAAAACAACCTGACGGGTCAGATAATGAGCAAATAGGTTGTTTGATGAAGCTGTTATGTGGTAACAAATGTAGCTACATTTTAAAGTTAAGCAACCCCCAACGGGAGTGTGAATAATTGCATATAAAATATGCACTGGCTTTATCACCTTCTGATGGGCTCAGAAATCTGGAAACCCGAAATAAAGCTTCTAACACTGCTGGTGTCATATATTTTAAACAAATGTGTAATCAGATAACAGTTATTAATCAAGTGATATTGTTATGTCAAACATAACAAGCATAAGAAGAAATATGTTTTGCACAGCAGTTGCTTGACCTCAGATCTTGCAGGTTATAGGACAAAATGCACTTCTTATTGATTACACAGAAGGAAAGGCATGAGAAAGAGAAGAGACAACAATTCACCCGTGCAGCCACAACTCTTTAACACAAATCACGATCCCTTCGGCACCCTAACCATTAGCTTTTGTGCCTAAATCTCACCAAACACCAAACTGACACGAAGCAAACAGTAACTGGAAGCAAATGTGTAGTCTCAGACAAGAACTCAACTCAAAGATACTAATTTTGTGTGCCTTTTTAATCACTAATGTATGTCATTCCAAGGCTCTGACATCAGTTGTGATAGTAGTAATGTGATCGATTAATTGGTTGGAAATGCAGTCTGTGGAAAAACCAACCTAGGGTAGGCTTACATAATGTTTTGCTTCAATATAAATAACTTCACAGAATACCTTTAATATTGATACTCAATCAACTGTAGCCCATAGAGCCAAGAACTGTTTATCTACTGATAATCTAAATCTATAATGAATTATTCCGTGGGACAGCAGGGTGGTGCGGTGGTCAGTACCGTCTCCTCACAGCAAGAAGGCTCTGGGTTTGAATCTGACCACATGTGCCCCACATTTCATGCCAGTAATAGGGCCCACAGTGACTGCCTGCACTGGCATGAGATGGCATGAGATGGGGGGGCTCACACAGTATGCCTGCCTTAACTCTGTAGGAATACTGGAAGTAGGCATACTATGTACACATTAGACATACTGAAGGCAGTGTAGCTAATCACAGTTAAGCTATGATACCTTTTCAGTGCATAGGTGTTATGTTCTTTTACACATAGTTCTGTATGTAAATAGTGTGCCGCACCTTATTGTAAAGGCAGCCACAAATACAACAAAAAGCCTGTGCTTTCAGTTACAGCACACCAGAATAAGTCTGTATAGCCATGAATGTATCTGCTGCTGTATTACCGGGGCTTCCAAAAGTTATTCAACTAACTGAAAAATAGTTTAACCAGGAAAATGTTAAGTGTGAGGCAGCATGAGCTTTAAAATCTTTTCAAAGGAGATGCTTGGCAGCAAGGACCTCAATGTGACAGATGGCTGAGGGAGGTAAGGGAATAGAGGAGAGCACCAGATCAGACCTGATTCAGGATTGCAGGATTGGAGAGAGTTGGAGTTGGAGAGCGAGTTCTTGGATCTCAGGATGAAAAATAGGCGATGAGAGGAGGGACGGCAGGACTGACTCCAAACATGAATCATATAACTTTAATGACAGTTTGGAGCGTCCTGACACAGAGAAGACTTTCTAATGCTTTCAACGACTTTCCACAATCACGAGGCATTGCATTAAGATGCACTCAGTGAAGTGCATTGTTACGCTTAATTTCGTTCTCATGTTGAGCCTTGTGATGAGTAGAATTTGTTCCTTCACATCTTGAACTCGGGTCATTCTTATTTGCATGCAATTAAGAATTTAGATGTGGAAAGAACATGGCTGCTTGATGTCGCATGGGCTTACAGGAGGCTTGCCACAAATGTTATGGGTAGACCTGGCAACGTGAAGCCTTTTTGGCGACTTAATTAACCCTAATCATGCTTGTATTGTGCCCTGGTTAGTGTAAATGGCACTGCTTGGGGAGAAGCATGCAAGTGCAAATGAGTTGGTGAAAGCTTCACGATGAGCCACAATTTGGATTACAGTAATGGATAATTATAAAAATGCAGGTTGGAGTGAAAATGTCGAGCGTTGAAACACGCTTTGTTAATAGTCAGTCATAAATGGTCTTATTTTTTACTAAAGCTGTAAAATTATACTTTGTTAACTGCAAGGCTTCAAACATCTTTTAACAGCAGGAGGAACAAACGCTGATCTAAAATGTTCCCTCTGCAGATTTCTTGGTTTGGGGCAGCATTCTCTCTTCTTCTTGGCATGGTGCTCTTGACCCAGGAGCCAGGCTTAATGAGCGTAGTGGTTCATCTGTTTTTCAACATTCAACACTTAACACCATCTGTTGTGCTTAAGTACTACCCACCCGCAGGTCCAAACCCACCACCTGATTTTCTAGCAGCGCCGCACTGCCCACCCCACCGTCCTCTCATCCTTCATCCTCTCGCTGCTCCTGAGGGAGTCTGTGTTTCAGGCTCCAGGTTGGTGGATAGAATGTGTCCAATCTTTCTGGTGCACTGGGTATTCAATCTTGTCTTTTTTTTCCCTATCTCTCTTTCTCCCTCTCTGATGATCTCGGCAGCCTCTCCGAGCTTTATCTTTTAGAGGGAAGCAGCTATCTGCATCATCATCCTCCCTTTGTAAATTGTTTTTTTTTCTCCCCACACCTCCTCTGACTTGTTGTAAGCCATCAGTATGATTTAGTGAGCGATGCTTCACTGGCTTTAGTATCGCTGTAGTGAATCAAAAGGAAACTAACAAGGAGGGCGGCAATGTGAATATGTCTTTCTTCTCTGATAAAATATGAGGTGCCATGCAAGTTTGAGGGCAAAGATGGGAACAAGGGTGTACTTAGTGTACATCCAGCAAGTGTGAATATGGCAAAGTACCAAAAAAGATGAAAACACCCGTGTGTTTATCGGTAAAGGCATGGCAATGTTTGGAGCATTATACACAGTACAAACCTACATGTATAGTTTTAAACTCTTCTTTTATGTCACTGAGCCATTTACCGGTGAAGTCAACAGTTATACATGTAAGGATTATTAATTTAATCTAACTGTTGTAATTTCATTCATGTCAGGCATGACCTGGGGTGTATAGGTCATAATGGTTGAGCTCATTCATCCTAACAGAGTGCAAAATCTTACTTTAGATGACTTAGTGAATATAAATTAGAGCGATGTACTGAAAGTGCCTGCTTGGAAGTATAACGAAGCCTCTTCTGTACCATTCCAAGACAGACCTGCATCATCTCAGTCCAACAACTTCATCATCTGCTGCATCAGAAGCTGAAATATTTAATACGCAGTGTAGAGATATATGCAAATACTCTTGTTCAAGCATTCCCTAAAACTCCAAACTCCTGTTTCTACATTATAGTACATTATATACTATAGTGCAGTGCATTGGATTAGTTTAGAAGATCTATTATCTGGATAATATAATCCAAAGAAGCCAAGGTGATTTGTAGGCATGTGATCATATACTGTGTTGCAGTGGATTTCCACTAATTGCAGTGCCAGTTTGTTCTTTTTTTTAAATATGCATATGATATCTGGCCCTCATTTTGATGTCAGCCTCAAACCTGTAAAGTTTTGTGATCAACAGAGTCTGTCCAGGTGCCATATACCATCAGCCACCACATTAAAACCATTGATATGTGAAGTGAACTGATCATCATCATATGCAATGTTCTGCTGGGAAACCTTCCCATTTATATTGATGGTATTTTGACATTTACCAGTCACCGAAACATTACTGTAGACCAAGCACATCCCTTCCATTGCTCCACGATCAGGAGCATAAAAAACATCCCGAGGTGTTGACTTGACCTACATTATTAACCAGGTGGGTTTAAGTGTACGTAGACACCTGTTAAAGTGCTTAAAATCTGGTTTTGTGGTAGAACCTTCTGCAGCATGTGTCTCATTTAGTCATAATAGCACACATACACACACAGACACGTGCGTGCCTATGTGCACACACAAGATGAAAACAACACTAGCCCTGCTGTCCCAGCTGGTGACTAGCTGACAGATAAGAAGTTGTCTTTCAATCACACAACATATCAAAAAGTTACTCAGTTGGCATGGAAACATAGAATTTCTATTTTTCCGAGCGCTTCCACGGACTTCTTGCCCGGGTTATCTGAAAAGTTGGGATTGACATCAGCTAGCAAAGACATGTTACTTTTGGAGTTTCTGATTCTTTCTATGTAAAACACTGTAAATTGAAAACTTGACTTTTAACTTTATCACTGTCAATAGTAACTATGCTTGTTTGGGTCAGTGTAACTCACACTGAAATGTGGCTCCAGATATACAGTGTTCCCATCGGCCTCAGCTGTACTTTGTAATTAATAGTAAACAACAAATGTTACATGATAATAGACCCTCTCAGTCCACGGCGATGTAAACCTTACTTCACAGTCACGCTGGTGTTCCAGCACTTTCCACTTCATGGTAGTCTTGAGTCTGGGTGGTTCCTGGGTTGGTCCTGAAGATCCTAACCAATTTCCTTTCATCTGAGGGAGACAATTTGGGTCTTCTTCCAGAACTTGGCAAAGTGGTGACACATCTGAATACTTTGTGCTTGAGTACAGCTGTTTGAGCCGATGATCTTGGAGTCTGCAGTTGTTTATGTGGAAATATGGACTCAAATGCAGATTTGAAGAGTAGAGAGAAATAACATGGAAACGAACTTTTATTTTGGCAAACAGAAAATCCAAATAACTGCGAATAACTAAAGTCCAGCTAGCGGGCAAGCAGAAAAAACAGTATGACCCAACAAAGGCCAAAGGCAAACTGAGGGCTTAATACAGGCAGTCATCTGCCTAAACAGAAAACTTAACAAAAACTAGATAGCAAAACTAATGAAACTCAAAATGTAGAAATAATTATATAAATAATAAACTATAAATAAAAAAAAACTTTGGAATAATACATGAAAATAAACTTAGACTTGACAGAGAACAGTAAATAAAAAGTCCAAAACTCAAACACACTGGGTTAAAATAACACAGGAACACGAGATCACTAAAGATTAAGATGAAATCAAAAACAAAGTAAGAAAACTCAAAACCACGGACCAGGGACCGTGACACTTGTAATGCACAGTCCTCCTTCTTAGATCTTCACTGAGTTCCTTGGACTCATATTTCTCATATTTCTGAGTACTGCGCCATCTGTTGAGTGCTGTCAAACAAATCCTTTTTATGCCGGCTAAGAGAAACTACCAGTTATAGTCAGTCATGATCACTAACAAGCTAACAGGCCTTGGCTGCACATGAGCCTGGAAATCGTGTTTTCTACATTGATTTTATTCTGATTTCCTACTACCCGCTGCAGTGTTCTTGGTCTCCCCCTGTGCCACCCCTTTTAAAACATCCTGCCCCTTCACTGATTACAGTAATCTTAACTGCTGTATTACATTGCAGCACTACAATGTGTACTTTCTGAACGACAGCACAAATGTTCCAGAAAGCTAAAAACACGCATCCTGTTTTTGTATTCATATTTTTGCCTCATACAAGAGTACAGAGTACAGTCACGTACACCTGGCTGGTTTATAACAGCAGGAGGTCTGCTGTGTGCTGGAGTTCTGCTCTGGGTCTCTGCCACTGATGTTACATTGAGACTAACTTTTCTCACCTCTGGTTTTTTTTTTAAACCTTTCCCTTTCAAGGACCTCATTTAGTTCTTCTGTAATTACTCTTGACAACAACTTGCATAAATTAGCATAATTTCCTTCCAAAGCATTTATGCCTCTTGTTAGTGTTGTGCTGCAGTGCCAAAGCAATGCAGAGGTCATCCTTTTCTCACAAGTGGTCTGTGTCTTCCCCCTGCAAGAGCCTGAGAGTCTTCATTTGTGTTTTAAATATTTCATGTTGAAGCTGGAAGAAAGGATAAAGCTGCTGCTTTTATCCTTATCCTTTTATCTTTATCCATACTATTACTATTATTATTGTCATCAACCATTTCTTTTTACCACTTATCCAATTCAGTGTCACGGGGGCTTTCTGAAATCATGGCTGATTCAATGCTTTAAAGCTTCAAAATATCCAAAAGAAATGTATCTCTGCATTTAAGAAACTAGAAATGCAATTCAAACATGGTCACTAGTCTGAAGAAATGATGAAATATTTTACAGTTTGCCTCTTGCCATGCATCCTAGCTGTGTATGGATCCTTTGGAATAACCAGGATTTCTGAGGCTAATGTGAATTCTCAAGGAACCTCCATTAGTAGTAAAAACATCCCTGTTGATAGCAAAGGGTTCAGAAACTTTTTCTATTTATCCCACTCTCTCTTCCCGCACCTCTCCTCCACCTACATTCTTCCCCCACACACTGGTTTGCCACTCTCAGTTTGTCATCCACCTTTTTCCACTACAGACATCTAGATTTTTCACAGTAGGGGAAGAGCAGATTAATGCATTCCACTTACAACTTTGTGCAAGGTGTTTTACTGCCATGGCATATTAAAACACAGAGCCTGGTTCGTTTCCCCCGTGCTTTCCACACTGTAACAAGTCTGCTGTCATAAAAAGGTCTTTTGCCTTTGTTCTCAACAGCACTGCAGTCCAGTGTTTTGTAGTTTGCTTGTTTTTTGCTCCCTGAGTGTTATTTTGCAGTCTCGGTCCAGTTTATTAGATTTTTTTTAATTCTTAGTCATTATTTCATGTTTGAGCTTAATTCTGGTTATGCTTAAAGTTTAGTTAGATAATATTTGTTGTGCAGTGTCATGAACAGAGATGGGCAGTAACGCGTTGCAAGTAACACGTTACTGTAATCCAATTACTTTTTTCAAGTAACGAGTAAAGTAAGGGATTACTATTGCAAAAACGGTAATTAGATTACTGTTACTTTCCCGTAAGCACGCTGCGTTACTGCGTTACTAAAACCGTGATTTTTTTGCGAGAGTGTCTCATGACAATGACGTAAGCGAGTGCGACGTTTGTGGCAACAGCTGTGTGCAGATCAACAATGGATAATATATCGAGTGCGGAGAGAGTATGAGCATGCAGCGTTTAAAGCGTGGAAGTACTGACCTTATTTTGAGTCTGATTCCGTAAAAAGTGACAAAAACATTAGCGTCCGCTGTTCACTGCGTGGGAAGAAAACTTCTTTTTACAGCGAAAAAACCCTTAACTTCCCAGCAAGTGCCGAGTACGCTACCACGGAATGAGAAATTCACAGAGGAACTCACGGATTCTTCCACTGACCACTGCGGCACCTGCACCAGGGCAAACATCCGCCTGCTATACAGGTGAAAATAGAGCAACAGGACCGCTGAGTCTTTGATATTATTTATTTTCTGCTGTGTTTCACTTGCATCTATTTGAAAGAGTGAGTGTAAACACAAAAAATATTTTATTTTATGTGCTGGAATGTACAGAAAATAGGTTTAAATGTTAAACAAATTTCTTCCAGTCAGAGAATGTTGCATATAATTTAATTTTTGCTTGATGCATAAAGTTAAAAGATTAAAACTAATAAAACAAGTTTTAAAAAGAGACGTTTCCATTTGATTACATTTTGTATGATGGATTATGCAGAAAAAGTAGAATTGGGCTGAAAGATCTATCACTTTATTACCTATTCAGGTTGTAAATTGTGTTTTTAAAAAGTAACTAAGTAACTAAGTAATTAATTACTTTTGAAAATAAGTAATCAGTGAAGTAATGGGATTACTTTTTGGGGGAAGTAATCAGTAATTAGTTACTGATTACTTTTTTCAAGTAACTTCACCAACACTGGTCATGAATTTGAGTTTTAATATCCTTAACCTGTTAACTCTTTTTGAGTGATTGGCTTGATTTTCATTTATTTACCAGCATTCTGTGCTTTCACCTTCAACTTTGTGTTGGCTACTGTGTGTAGAGCCCAAATTCTTAAAAAAGTTGTGTAAAATGTAAATAAAACCAAAATGCAATGATTTGCAAATCCACAAACCCATGTTTTATTCACAATAGACAAAAGAAAACATTTCAAATGTTTAAACTAATGAAATGCAAATTTAGAGAAACAAAATTTCATTTTGAATTTGATGTAAACGACACATGTAACATAAAAAATGGAACAGGGCAACAAAATGCTGGAAAAGTAAGTTGTATTTAAAAGAAACAGCTAGAGGAAGATTTTGCAGTTCAGTAACATTGCACCAGGTACTACAACCTAAACAAAAATGATACATATTGTGGAACATTCTCAGAAAATAGTTAATCAACAGAAAATATGAAAACTTTGAATATCTCATCATGTACATACATAATATTATTAAAGGAGAATCTTGAGAAATCTCCACATGAAAGGGAATCATTCTTGGATACCACCCTCAGACCGGCATGACATGCCTGCATGGGCTCAGAAACACAGTCTGCTGTACTGTCCATAAATTCAAGTTAAAGTTAACAAAGTTAAAGAAACCCACGGTGTCTGTGAACATGACACAGAAACAGAGCTCCTTCCCTGGAAGCTCATTTCAAATGGACTGAGGCAACGTAGAAAACTTTTCTGTGGTCCGACAGACAAAATGTGAAATTATTTTCAGAAAACATCCATGGTGCGTCCTCCAGACTAAAGAAGGGACCAGGGACCGTCAACCTTGTTATCGGCACTCAGTTCAATACCCTGAAACTGATGGTATTGAAATATGTCAGTCACTATGGAATTCACAGCCTGCACATCTGCACAGGTTTTAGGCCAACATATGATCCCATCCATGTGACGTCTTTTTCAGGGAAGGCCTTGAACAATTCAACAATTCAACTGCGTGCTGTATCTGTTACAACAGCATGACTGTCTGGAGTCCACACCTGGAGTCCACACCTGGAGTCCACGCCTTCAGAGAGGCAGGTCAGAACCAACTAAAAACATCTGGAGCATCATGAAACTAAAAGCTGAGCAGACCCAGGACTGTTGAGCAGCCAGAATCCTATATCAGACCAGAATGGGAAATATTTTCTCTCCCAAAAGTCCAGCAGCTGCTCTCCTCAGTGCTAAGACGTTTAGGGAGGAGGCGATGCTACACAGTGGTAAACACTGACCTGTCCTAACTTTTTTGTCATGTGTTGCAGCCACCAAATTCAAAATGAGCCAATATGTTTCTCTTAAAACGGTACATTATCTCAGTTTGAACATTTGATAGATTTTCTGTTGTACTGTGAAAAAAATATAGGTTTATGAAATCTGCAAATCATTCTGATTTTATTTTCATTTTACGCGCAGCCCAACATTTTGGAATTGGGGGTTGTATTTAAAGGGTTTATTAGTTCTGTCATATTTTCCTCAATTTCATCCTGTTATGCTTCCCGTTCCTGTGTTTCCTTCTGTCGGCTGTTTTTCAATTTCTGGTTTACTTTAGCAGTTATCTCATGTCTGTTTTTACTTCCTCCTCTGTCTCATGTCTGGGTGGGTTCAGTGATATCTTTTTACCCTCCTGTGTCCAATTCTGTGATTCACCTTTTGTGTATATAAAGTGTGGTCTTCTCCCCTTGTTTTACCTTCTTGTGTATTTTGCTATAACTCCCCAGAGCTTCCTTGGATTTTTGTCTTGTTGTTTTGGATTTTGTTCTTTTACTTTTTAGACTTTGATCAGCTGGAATAAAAGACTTGCTTTTGTTTTAACCTGGTGCCTCCTGCACCTACACTTGGGTCTTTTTACTCCACACTTCAATTTTGTCTCTACCTGAACGCCTTCTCGTCTGTTTCTTCTTTCAGCCGATGTCTGTGCTTTGGTTTCTTTAGCCACATTCACCGTTTTGTTAGACACAGTACAATTACATGACTGAAAGCTGTGAACCCATTTTGGCTCACATACGGTGGCCCATTATATGTAGATTTCTCCACATGACTTGTGGAAAGAGGACAATGGAAACTTGCTGGCTTAGAAGCAAATAGGACTCAGTGTGACCGATTTACTGTGTCTATTTAGAGCCAAAAGGGGAAAAAGCCTAAGCATACAATGTAACAAAGACATATCTGTGACTGAAAAGCTGAAAAAATGAAAACATTTCTGTCCACAACCAATTCTCAAGGCTGCTTTAGTCTTAATGTCTTTAGGAAAAAAATAAAATCAGAGTTATGTATCTGCAAATTGCGGGTAGATAACTGAAAAGCTAACTGGTGTCAGTTCAAAATGCTATCCAATGTTAACAAAAGCTTGAAATTACAAGCAGGAAAGGTTTTGTTTCTTTTTTAATATCATCCAGGAGTGGAGTCAGGTGGTGGGTCACATACGAATCACTCAAGCCCCACTTATTACAGATAGTAAGGAGACCAATTTTTACTTGGGCAGTGAGAACAGAAGGATCGAGGACTTAAAAAAAGATGAGGGATAGCAGAAGAGGGTCGTGTGCTGAGAAAATTGGGAAGAAAATGAAGGGGTGAAAGTAGTAAGACAGATTTTAAGAAATGTCGAGAGATAATTTGATAGCCTCCACTGACAGAAAATCCAACTTTATAGAAAGACAGGCAGGATATTTTGGTAGTTAAGGGACATCTTTTCATCTTGAAGAGTTTGAATCTGAGACTGATAGCTTGGTATAAAATCGTCATGACAGCAGGTATCCATCCTGCTGCAGCATCATTGACCAAAACACTGAAAGCCTCATCCTGGGGATTCTGTTTTCTAATGTTTTTATAGAGGCAGGGAAAGAGAGATTTTTCCCCTTAAAGCAAACACCAAACGATCACAAACAAAATTGCTACTTATTTTCCAATTCTCAGTAATTTCTTGTGTGGCAGCATACTGGGTTAAAAATAATTAGGGTCCTCACTGTGTTCAGCAAAAGTTTTCCTGCTCTATAAGTGTGCACAGATATATAGCCAGCTGGTAGGGACTGCAATAAATATGTTTGAACTTTAGCCCCGGAAAATAGGAAAAAAATCAAAGAAGGCCTGCAAACACTTTTCCAGATGAACTGCAGTGACCCGCACACCAGTTACTGAAAAGAAGAAGAAACAGTCTAGAAAAAAAGATTTCCATTAGCAGGTGTTCAAGACTGTGTGACATTCCTTTCAGGTGGACTAGTTAAGCTTTCTTTGACTGTGTATCTTTTAAATGAATGCTAGAACATCTTTGTATGTGACATTTAAAAGATTAATAGCCAAAACAAATGTGACCTATAAAGATTATTATGTTCAGAGGCTGATGTGTTAAAGTTATTGCCAGACTTTTCTTCACACTTCTTTGCTTATTACACTGTCAGGGAGGACTCATCCTCTTTGCTGCACTTGATGAATCCTTCTTGTGCCACTGTTTTCCAGGCCCAGTTCACTGTGGGTATTTTTACAGCTCAGACTTTGATAATGCATATGGTCAGGTTATTTGGTTTCCATAGAACAATATTCTATGATGAACAGTCTTGGTTGCCGGCCCACATTCATATCACATCCCCTCACTTTTTTAGCTATGCTGCTGCACTGTGGGTGAAAATGTCTGACAGTTGGTCAGTCCACCGCCACAGTTCCAGCTGAAATATTTAAAGTAGTTCAGCTATGTGTTATAAATACTGAAATGGTTTGCCTTGAAGTTCCAATAAAATGTTGCATAAAGAGACGATAAATCTGGTGTTCCCCTGACATTTTTTAATTAGTCAAGCTTGACAGAATGTCAGATTATTTTAAATTTGTGATGTTTTCCTTTGACCGTCAAAGACTGGAAAAACAGAGGTTTCCTCAGCTAACAGAGACGGTAAGAACAGTTATCTGCTTGTACATCATCAGGTTAGCGTTGTAAATGTGAGCATTTTTTAGCATTTAGCAAAACACTGCTACACTCTTGGGCAAGACTAAGAGCAAGAAAGACCTATCTGTGTCATGGTAAGCTGTGTGGCAGGCTGGGTTAGGATCCAAACACAGGACTCTCGGATGGAAAACTTCAAGGCGGCAGCTTTGCTGGGAAAAATGCTCTAAAACAAAATACAAGAATATTCAAGAAACAAACTAAACATAAACTAGAGCTAAGAATCTCCTGACTAGCAACTAAGGACTGGACTGGACAGGACTAGAGAACATGGAGAAACGCAAGAACACACAGCCAATGTGGTTACGATGTGACAACGGACAGAGGGAAACACAGGGGACAAGGCAGTAACAAGGGAATGGGAAACAGGAGGGAAACACAGCTGGAACTAATCTGACATAATGAGACAGGGAGGAGGCAAAACTAGTCGTGTCCAAATTCATGGGCTGCATCCTCCTGAGGACCCGGCCTTCGCGGTCTGCGTGGGCTGGGTCCTCAGAAGGTCGGGTAGGCCGGAAGTAAACGGCTGTGAAATTGGACGGTGTCACCGCTGTCTCAGTGGAGTTTAATAAACTCGGCCGTCTGCTCCTTGCTATCTAAAATATAACAGGACACTGGCGTAAATTCTTGACCATCTCACACTTCTGTTTAATCCGTTTTCTGTTTGACGTTTATTCAGCTGTGTGAAAACCAAGGAGGAACCCACCCGGGGGATTAATAAAGTTTTATTTTATCTAATCTAATCTAATAACTTTAATCTCAGCCAAACCGATTTACTCACGAACAAATACAACACTGAAAAAAGCCCAACAATAACATTTTTAGGTTGTCTAAGTGACTTATATGTTATGTTTAACCTGAGTAGCGAAAGTCCGTGGTGATCCGAAAATGATGTGCCAGGAGTTGTGCCGTTCTCAGCGGCTCCAGTGACCCTCGAGCTCCCGGCTAGCTATCGAGCTGGTGGGTAACAGACGTCTCCGAAAACGTTGAAGCATTTTTGCAAATATGCGATATCTTGATAAACCGAGCAGATATTTGAAGTTTACACACCCACATTCTCGCCTGAAAATATGTTAAAAGTTTATTTTGTGACCCAGAAAGATTAATGTTACAACCCCCTCTGCTAGGCGTCAGGGGAGGAGTAACATACACAAGCCCCGAACACAAAACTGAGTAAAGAAAGGTTTTAATTTCAGACTTTAAACAGAAAACCGACAGGGCTGTTCAACAGACCTCTGGGCAAACAATTACTATATAAAGACAAAAGAAAAGACAAGAGTAAAAGCTAAAGGTTAACTAAGGCAAGCTGGCGGCACACAAAATAAACGCTAAGAGTAAACTAAGGCGAGCCAGCATCACCATATTCTACTCACAGCCAGCTAGCAGCTCAAAGCTCTAGTCAGGCTAAGTTCAAGCATACACCAGGGTTTAACAAAGTTCAGAAATATGAACAAGTTCAACAAAGGTTGACGAGAGAGGCACGAAGGGCAAACTGCATGTTCAGTCCTAAGCAGCAGCCACTGAGTGAAGGACTTCCAGCCTTTTGTATTCCCCGGTAAATGCAGGCAGCCGTGTCATTGGTCCATCGTGTTCAAGGCTCCTGCAGCAGCCAATGGTGTGAGTGGTCTGGCACACTCTGATCTGCATGTAGTTGAGGCGGGCATAGGTCCGGGGCCAGCCAATCCCCCATGAGTCCTGGAACACTGATTTCTATAGAGGAAGGCGGGGCCACCTGAGGCCAGAGGCCGTAACAATTAATAAGAGTAATTTTAAAACTTAGTAGCGGCTGCCATTGCCGGAAACTGGAGTTTGGCTGGGCCGCGCTATGAATTCTGGGATATGGTGGGCCATGAAGGACGCACCCAACCCATACTTCAAATTCGATGAAGAGGAGGATGCATTTGTCGGCTGCATTTGTCGGAGTCTACGAAATTGGACAGCCTTCGGCGCGTCGCTGTGACGTAATCGGTCTACAAATGCGTCCTCAGGAGGATACAGCCCATGGATTTGGACACCCCCACTGAATACACTGAACACAGGACAAGGAACTATCAAAATAAAACAGGAAACACAGACCAAAACTCGGACTCAAGACATGTAAGCTTAACACAGTGGCTGGGGAGACACTGGGAACATAGAGAGAAGACATGAAACGTGGGACACGGGAAAGGCACAGAGTAGACACAGGATCAGAGACTAAACACAGGCTAAGATAAACACTGAGGGAGGGAGAACTAAGATCACTGAGAACTTAAGAAATAAAGAGAACCAAAACCAAGAATAAAAATAATCTAAGAATATTAATTAATCAACAAACACAAAACACTGGGTCACAGACTCAGTACCGTAAGAACATACAGCCAAACACAAATACTTTACAACTTACCTCATCCCCTGTATCAGAGCCCTTTCAGTTGCTACTATTATTCCTCAGTTAGTATTGTACATAACCTTGTAATGTCACGTTAACCTAAACCTTTCCTAAACAAAGCTGCCCCGGTGGGAAGTGTATTCTGTGTCCTAAAGTATACTTTTTTATAATTAGATCTAGGGGCACACTGTGGTGCATAATAACAGAAGAGTGCATCTATTTTCTTCTTCTATTCAATTCAACATTGAAGGGGTTGGGCTGAACAGAATTCCAGCTGCTATCCCAGAGGCGGGATTAACTCAGTGACATCATTCCCTGGCCAATCAGTGGCATGCAGTCTGTTTACTGCATGCTACATTTTCGACCTGCTTGGAACCGAAAAAGGTAGGTACATATTACCAGGTACTACCACCTAATGGAGGACCCTATAAACTGAGTTGAGTTGAGTCGAGCCGAGTAGGTGCTAGTGGAAAGACGCCAACATACTGTTAGAATCCATACAGGCACAGGGGAACAATGCACCAGGAAAAGACCCCAGACTGCCTCTAGGTTTAAACCCGGGATCCTCTGACTTTGACGGAACAGCTCTAATCACAGCGCTGTTGTGCTGCCCAGCAGAGCAATACATTTTTCAGAGGAACACAATAAAATTACAGTTTTTATTTTTTGACATTTAAGCAGAGCTGCATGATTTTGTTTTATTTCACCAAATTTATGTGCTGAGTTTGGGATATTCAGGTTGGATATCAAGAACTGCACATGGAAGTTTGCTCTTAGTGCTGTTACCTAAAAAGATCTTCTGATTCATCATTTTGACTCAATCATATTCTTTCTCTAAGCCTAACTACATAACTATACTGTGAGTAAAAAGAAATAAACTACCTAAAATAAAAAATAAAAAACAAATAAAAAATTTAAATAAGATGCAAACAAAGTCTAAAAAAACAACCCCAAAACAAAACAATGAACTGAGTAGACACTTGCTCCGTGACAGGTTTTTAACTCTTTATATCATCTTACCTAACTTGCAAAGTGCTTTTCTGCAGAAGCATCAGTGGCAAACTTCTAAATTTGTGGGAATGTGTGAAACATCCATGGATCTCTTTGAGGAAGCTTGGAAAGCCTTTTCAGTGCACATGCCACTGAGCAATTTTGGTTTTGAACGAATGAGATGTCGTCGTGTAAACCATCTCACAGACAGTTTTCCACAGTAACTCCATGGCTAGCATGACTCCATGCTACTTCTGCTGTGCTGTGAAACTTTCTTCAGAAGCTAATAGACATGTTAAAAAAGAGAGAAGGTTGAGTGCAGTCTTTTACTCTGCTTAGCCACAGGGCTCAAGGATAACGCATGTTTTACCAACCTTGCTCTCAGTGCTGTTCCCTTCAGAGGCTCTCATTATGACATACTGTTCGGGTGTTGGTGCAGGGGAGGACACTTTCTGGTAAATTGCTGTGGAAAGGAGCTTTAGCAAGTTGACATTAACACACTCCGCTCTCGGTTACATCACTCGGCAGCTAAAAGCTGACTGCCTTTTGCAAAGCATTTATCTTGTTAGCTTTGGCTAGAGCATAGTGGTGCTTTGAAGGAGATAGACGGGTGTGAAATGCTGCATTTAAGGGTGGATGTCCTCTTCCTCAACAAAAGTTTGCCTCAAGATAAATAGCTGCCCATTCCGCTGGTCGACATTGCCAGAGTGAGAACAAAGACAAAGGCTTCAAAAGACTGTCGGAAAAAATGGGCTAATGCAAAGAAAAACCACAATTCATATTTGTTGTCTTCGCATACAAGGAGCAGATGTAGGGGATTACGAGGATCACTTTACCTTCCAGATGGTTTGTTCTCAGACAAATCCTTCATTATATGTTTTAAAATCTGCTATCTATCACACCATCCTCCCCACCAGCCTTCAAAGTACTTGTTTACGTTTATAGTGCTTTCAACAAAGCAGTAGTTCCCCAATTAAGCTTGCATTTAGAGTTATTACCATCTCATCTAAAAGGTAAAACAAGAAAGATTTAAGTGGCACAACTACAGTAATGAGTTATGAGTTAATTAGCCATTATTTTTGTTTTTTCCTTAAAATAACAGTGTTTTGCTTTAAACACAAACATACATGAACGCGTGGTTGATCAGTTGATCCTGTACAGGTGATGAGAGCACAGAAAATATGCATCTCTACAGCTAAATGTAAATTAAAAAGGGCTCCAGCACTGTATCATGCGCCTGTTGGTGTGCAGGCAATCCAACAGTATACACAGTAATTCCAGGTGAATCTTGTTTCATGTGCAAAACTGCAAGTTGACAGACTACAAATCACCAAACATCTATTCAAACATTTTTATAAGTCTGGGGTCTGACTCAGGTCTGTATTTGCATAATGAAATCTTTTGTTTATCATAAACTGGTGCATTCATTTCACCAAGGACCATTAAACAAGCACAAAGTAGTTAAAACTGTGGATGCTATGGCGTGGAATATAAAATTAAAATGCAAATGTGGCTCAGTCCTGATATCTAGTCCTCCGTGGCCCAATATAACACCAGCGAAACAGGTAGCGCGTACTCGATCTGTGGTGTTTCTCCACAGCGACTGACAGAGAGCAGAGGACCCAGAGGAACGGAGCCAAAGCAAGATGTGGATGATGACACTTGATTTCCTTTGATGAACGAGACTCAGGTGGATACTAAGAGTGTGGGGAGGGAGACTGTGGGGGAATGGGGGAGGACAGGACGGTATTAACAAGCAGCAGATCAGCTCCACGCTATTGTGCCATTAGTAACTTCCTGCGCAGAGATGTTTGAACAGCTACTTGTGAACTTGTTGTGAAGGCAGACAAACAGACACAATTAAAGGTCAGGTCACTGAGGATTAGCTTGTTCATTCTGCATAAATATTTATCAGATTGTATGTGTCCTTGTTCTGTTTTTTACATCTACTTCCACATGTTTATACACGCACACAGAGAAGAGGATAAGGTTACATTTTGTGGTAGAATGATCTTCTCTCAGCTACAAAGCAACGTGCTGTTGCTTCTGGGCAAGTTGCCAAGACAACATGACTGGAGCTGAAGTATGTGGCAAGCTTACATAACCACAAATCTATGTCTAAGCTGTGGCAATGCCATGTACTAGCTCCATAAGAAAGGCAGCCAAATTAGACTACTGTCAAATGTGTCTTTTCTTCACAGTATTTTGGAAGTCTTACTTCATACTGATCAGCTTCATGAAGACTGTAATGATTTTCTACAGAACAAGAATGAAAGAGCTAAGGTTAAACTTGCCTTATGCTGCACACACTGTAACAAGGGGAGGAAACAGATAAGTGAACACGTAGTACAGCAGTAGGTTTACTGTTCATATGGTGCTTGTTTAGTTTGCTGCTAAATTAGAACATGAAGGAACAATCCAAATAAAAGAACCAGATTTTATCATCATTTGCTTTCATGAGAGTACAGCTATCTCATTACCAAAGGTGGGCTACAATTACTGCGCATGCTAATGACTTTTTGTAATTATTCCAATACTTAGTAATAGAAACTGTCTATTGCTATTGTCTTTGTCACTACTGGGAACATGAGATGATGCCTGCAGCCCATTCACGTTCAACAGTTAGTCCAGCTCCTCCATGATGGCACACCCATACATGCCATTGTAGGTTTGCTGTGTTTCCCAGCACAGTCTCAAGAGTGTGGAAGAGATACCAGAAGATTGGCTGTTACATGATAAGAGCAGGGTTCAGTTCAATTCAATTCAGTTTTATTTATATAGCGCCAGAAAGTAGAGAAAACCTCCACAATCAGACAACTCGACCTGAGCCAGCGCTTTGGTGGCAGAGAAAGAGAAGGAAAAAACTTTGAACAGGAAGAAACCTTGAGTAGAGACAGGCTCAGGGATGGGCAGCCATCTGCCATGACAGGTTGGGGGTGAGGGGAGGGAGACAGGACAAAGACATGCTATGGAAGAGACCCAGAGATTAATAATAATTAATAATTAAATGTAGAGTGGTGTAAAAACACATGGTGAGTGAAAAAGGTGACTGAAGAAGAAACACTCAATGCATCATAGACAGACCCTAACAACCTAGACCCATTGCAGCATAACTACGGGAGGATTCAGTGTCAACTGATCCAGCCCCAGCTATCAAAAAGTTTTAAGCCTAACCTTAAAAGTAGAGAGGGTGTCTGTTTCTTGAATTCAAACTGGAAGCTTGTTCCACAGAAGAGAGGCCTGAAGCTGAAGCCTCTACTCTTAAATACTAGGAACTACAAGTAAAGCAGTAGTCTGAGAGCAAAGAGCTCTAATGTGGTGATATGGTACTATGGGGTCTGTAAGGTAATATGGGGCTGGATTTTTCAAGACCTTGTATGTGATAAGAAGGATTTTACATTCAGCTCTGGATTTTACAGGGAACCACTGAAGAGAAGCCAGTATAGGAGAAATGTGCTCTCTCTAGTCCCTGTCACTATTCTTGGGTCAACGAAAAGCTTTCCAGGGAGTCCAACTCAGGACTGGTATTGGCTCCTTGCAAGGAGGAACAAAATGGCCTCCAGCAGATCACTGGTTTGACTATCTCTGACCAAACTCTCAGAAACATGACGGAGGAATGAGGGCATAAGACCCATGCTCACAGCCCAGTGTTGTGCAGCTAGATTGGCATGTACAAGAGAACACCAGAACTGGGGGGTCCAGCTCTGGTGCCCATTCTTTTAATAGATGAGAGCAGGTTCACAGAGAGCACATGTGAATTGTATCTTTTCTTTTTCTTCTTCCTTCAGCTGCTCCCTCTAGGGATTGGCACAGCAGATCATCTGCCTCCATCTCACCCTATCCCCAGTATCCTCTTCTGTCACACCCACCCTCTGCAGGTCCTCCTTCACTACATCCAAGAACTTCTTATAGTAGTCTTCCTGCTGCATCATTCCATTCATCCATTCTCTACCACTTGTCCTTATCGGGGTCGGGAGGCTGGAAAGAGGGATAGCAACATCCATCGTCCAATATATCCACGCTCCTTCCTCTGCACATGTCTAAAACATTGCAACCTTGCCTCTCTAACTGTGTCTCCAACTTACTAACCCTGAGCTGTCCCTGTGATGTACTCATTTCTAATCGTATCCTTCTTGGTCATCCATCCATCCATCCATCCATCCATCCACCTTCATCCGCTTTATCCGAGGCCCGGTCGCGGGGGCAGCAGCCTAAGCAGAGAAGCCCAGACCTCCCTCTCCCCAGCCACCTCCTCCAGCTTATCCGGGGGAACGCATGCTGCGTGAGCATTCAAACTGAGTCTAAAGTTTTCGTGTGCGAATTGAAGCGAGTGCTCTCCAATCATCAAAAGTAACAAAGTCATTGAACACGTTTATACAGTTAACTTTACGTTTATCAATCATATATCACACACAATTTTTTGTAGTACTAAGCAACTACAGAGCGAAAGTCTGGGTCAGCCTCGCGCCGAGGCGACGGCAAGAACAAAGGAAACCTCGAAGCGTTAAAGCTAGCTTTGTAAGGGAATATAACGAAGAAATTATGAAACGAAAATGTTTTCTTTGTTGATATACTTTGTTCGCAGTGCAATTTATTTGTTGCCGGATTGTAAGAAGTAGACACAATTTCGGGCTCCCACATTTTGTGGGAGCAACGTAAATAACAGTAAAAAAAACTCGTTAATGTACAACATTAACGAGTTTTTTACTGTTATTCAAATGCAAACATGGAAATAACGAGTAGGAAAAAAAAATCATTCATTCTTACCTTATACTAATCGTGGTGCGGGCCAGTGCAGTGCATGAACTGATGCCTTCTCCGCTGAGAGTAAATCAAATGTCCCGCTCTACTGTAGAAATACCTGGGGGGATGTACCAATGTGAGAGGGGTGCTGCGGAATAGTCCAAGTGATCGCTGCTTTAATTTCCCGGTCAACTATACATAAATTGCACGTAGACACGATTTTTTAAAGCTGGTGAACTAGACCAAGTCATTGATAACAAATGAACAATAAATCTACTTTCTCTGGTACTTTATACCCGATCAGTTGCAATGCAATTTAATGCTCAACTACAAATCGATGGTTTTTGATGGTGACCGGAGCCGAATGATCGTCAACTATAAATAGACGTTTTCTCGACGTTGTTGTTGTCACCTGGTCGACTATAAATAGATCAAATATCAATGACAAAAAAACAACGGTGAATCAACATTGTTACAACGTCTCTATAGTAAGACCGTCGGTTTACCACAGTATTTCAATGTTGTTACAACATTGGCATTTCAACCCCGACCATATACGACGGTTCGGATGAAAAATCAACATAGATTCAATGTCGTCTTGCTATCTGGGCAAGGCGTTCCCAGGCCAGCCGAGAGATATAATCTCTCCAGTGTGTCCTGGGTCTGCGCCGGGGCCTCCTCCCTTCTTGGTCATTCCTGGTGAAAATCTTACCATCTTCAACTCTGACGCCTCCAGTTCTGCCTCTTATCTTTTTGTCTCTAAACTATTAATCTTGTAAACATTTCCTTGCACAGACTCTCCTTCTGTCACATAATCATATGTTCAATAATGAATAATTAATGAATAAATAAGGGTTTGACTGCAAGGTGTTTGTATTCCAGTGCAGTGTTTGGTTGCCTTAAAGGGAACTACAAAGAGTTTGTAATTCAGTTTCTCCAGTAAATACATTTTGTTTGATGTTTTCTCATTTTGGGGAGTCAGGTGATCTCACGTACAGGCCCATCACACAGGAAAAAACTGGATATGCAGCCCAAAGAACATGAAGATGGTGCATAAACTAAACTTCGGGCTCTCAAGTCAAATGGAGAATCTGTGTGATTACCTGAAATAAACACGATGCACAGTGACTACACCCCAAAACCCAGAGCAGCCAAAGAATCTACCAATGTCAGGATGTGTCTCAGAGAGGACATTTTGCCCTGTTGACACACACACACACACACACACACACACACACACACACACACACACACACATGCACACACAAGACAAGAAGAAAACAATACCAGCCATGCTGTCCTGGCTGGTAACTAGCTGACTGACAGCCTCGTCTCAAGAAGCTGTCCTGGAGCTTTCAATCATACCACACATCAGACCTCAAGAGGAAAACTCAGTCAGAAACTGGAAAATCTTTCTTAAAGGTGTTCATGTATACATGGTGATTGCATATAAAAGCCTTTGTGACTGACATTATAGAGTCTATATATTAATATTTGCCTTATAGCGTAAGTGAATCATTAAGAGTGCACAAATGAACATCTCAAACAGGTAATGTGGCTGGGATGTGTTGGAACACCTTTGCAGTTGACAAAAAAGACTGAGTCTATAACTAAAAGTCATGTTTTTTTCCCCCTATAACACATTTCAGCTAACATTTACAGTCAGTCCGCTGCTGTGATCTTGGAAATGCTTCCAGTCGGTTATTTCAGTTCAACAAAACCAGAGGATCACCGGAGGGATCAGGATTCAATGTCTCAGCATCATGTTTGTCTAAACTGTTGTTTGCTAAAATTATTATTTTGCTAAATAATTTCAGTTTTAGGGCAAAATGTTTGACAAAACAGCCAGCACTGCCACCTTTTGAGGCAGATGGATGTCACGGAAAGCTTGTTTTTACAGACTGCCCTGCAAATGTGTTGTCCCCACCATCATCTGACAGTCCCCCTCCCCTAAAACCGTCCATGCTCTGTGTAGAGCGAGTTAATACTGCTTCTCAGGATGGGTTCCTGTGTGTACCTGTACAGTATGCGCACTGCTCTTTCGTTATCCAATGTGTCTCCTCCCCATGTTTGATGAGGGTTTTCTGGTTGTGCCAGCTACACACTCCTCGCTGCGCTTCACTGCATCTGTGGCTCCAGTGATGTGCAGGTATATCATCCCTTGGGTAAAGTAAGTGTTACCTCAGTGTGTTGGCGGGTTTGTCAAAAAATGCTACCTGCTGCGGTTTTAGACATTTTTGTAGCATTTGTCAAAGAAGGTGGATTAAAACGGAAAAACTGGCAACCGCGATGGCCGAGGTTTGTGCCCCATGTGGGAGCTTTGCTTTTACCCGCCTTTTAGCTTTTCCTTTCACTGCTGTTTGGGTCAGTCAAGGAACCACAACTCGTGAAGATATAACAGCAAGGGGTCCTTTCCAAGAGTCTGTATGTGATGAGTCTGGAGTGAGATTGAGCTGCTTTTAAAAAGTGCAGCTGAACCAGCAGCTTGGAGCTTCAATCACCAGGATGTACCCAGTGCTTATGTCTTCATTTCCTGCATGCTGTGGGGTACACTGACGAGGCCGTGGCACAGCCAATATGAAAGGAACTTTGAAGTGTGAATACTCCTTCAACCAGTCTGGGCTTAGCTGAATTCTGAGCCTCTGCCATTGTTACCGTTTCCACTGCTTCTTTTGTTGGAATACATATAAACATTATTATTTTGTGATACCGTTATTTTATCTGATTTTGCATTATTTCCTAGACATATTTCACAAAAGAGTCATCTATTCAGTCCTAATTAGAGGTTTTAAGACGGCGGCTTGGCATCTGGATATATTTCCAAAGTTGCAGCTGGTTGGAGGAAACTTTACATTTCTAGAAATAAAGTTTGTAAATGTGAAATAAAAATGAAAAAAGACAAATTTCCGTTTCCACAGTGATTGTGAACGGCCCCTGATCTTATTCTTTCTGAGTGTTTTCTTCATTGATGTTCAAATGTGTCTTTGCTTGTGCGTCTCCTATCAGTTCTTCTCCAGTAATGTTTCATTTAAGCTGCTCGCCACGGGGAGCATTTATTTTACACCGTCCACATTTGTCCATTTGTGCATTGGGACTGTGTTTGTCTCTTCGGTGCGGTGAGCAAGGACAGGGCATATTACTGACCTGTGACAGCGACAGCACACTCAATCAAGGGCAAAGAGCACAAGGAAAAAGAAAAAAGAGTCTGCATAAATTTCCATCGCATTTGATTTGTGACTTTGAGTGGTTGCGGACAGGCGAGCAACTTATCATCCGTGAAGAATGAATTTTAGCACCTGTCGATGCTTTTAATGTGTTTGTACAAGTTCTACGATTTAAGACAACTACTTTAATACAACCACCGAGTCACTACAGACAGAATCGTGCTGTAAAGCCAGAAGATCAAGGGAGGAATTCAAATTTGATTTCCAGCAGGATTTTTACCGTGAAAATGCGACTCCTTTAACACCCCCACCCTCTCTTCACATTGTCATCTCCTCTGAAGTCAAACAAATCTGTTTCAAAATCCTCCCAAACATTGGACTCATCGTCTCTGGCACTGTTGCCATGGAGGCCACTTCAATATCAAGTTCCCCTCCTCCTTGTGAACAACACATTTCATTATGGCCCCCCAAACCAGATTAAAGCTGTTTTGCCCTGGAACAACCAAAGGCCTAAACCAGCTGTCATAGTTTATTAGATAGTAGCGCTGCTATAAAAGAGCTGGAATCCTCTAATATCACGCTGTTGTTTTATTGCATGTTTCATTGTAATTATGGACATGTGGTATTTCATGGTTGTGAACACTTTTTTCTTTTTGCAGTTCAGAAAAAACTTTGATACTAATATTTCTTTCACTTCTCATAGAAGAAGAACAACAGCAGATTTATAAGCTACACTCACATTCTGAAGCTATTCCAAAAAGCACGAGGCATTACAAGCCCTCTATATCGTGACTTTCCACCAGCATGTCCTCCTCTCACTGCCTCGTCTCGTCTGCGCTTCAGCTAACACTGACAAAACATAAAGCTTGCAGAAACAAAAGCTTAACTGTCTAACATTGCCAAAATGAGCTCCCACACACTAAACAATGTCTTATTCTGTGTGTGCGCTGCACACTGTTGAATAGCCAAATAAGCTATGCGCAGGGATGGCATTCCAGTAGGCGGGCAAAATACAATCTACTATAGTGGGCGGCTCTAATGGAATTCAAATATTTCGCACCTCGCAGATTAAAACGGGAGCTGATAATTCCTGTTTAGAGGGAGACGTTTAGATTAAGCCTCTTCTCGTTCGCTCTGTCTCCGTCTCCCTTTGGCGCTTTGCGTTTTGCTGTGTGCTGTTGGAGCCTGAGGAAAAACACATCTGCCACTGATGGAACTCATGCTAGGTGTGAAATTCACAGAGTTTTTAAATGTGCAAAAAAACAATAAAACAAACAAGAAAAACAAACAAAAAATGAATCATCATTCTCTATTGTCTGCTTTGGGCTGAATCGATATGGGGCACATGCTCCCAACTGCCATACAGGTTCTCATCTAATTTTTCACAGTCTACAGAGAATTGCTAATCAATAAGCCTATCAAGCCTCTTATGCTTCAAGGTCAAAGGTGTCTACAATATAGCACATTTCCCACCCCTCATCACGTGTTTGTCGTCATTGTTAGTGTAATAGTGTTTCTTAAACCTGGAGAAGGTGAAGTTCACAGGACCCAGTGAAGGTAATCTGCATTCAGCAGCATCTCTGGCTGCCTGTGCAGATGGTTTTCAAATGTTTTCGTACTTGTGAGCGAGACACTAAATCCGACAAATGAACCGGGGGTCATTTACATTTTATTCAGATTTAATGGCTTGTGAGCCGTGGAATTATCTTCTGAATGTTTTTGATGAATATTCCACGTCAGTACATGCATTAATTCTTTCAGTCATAATTTTTCTGCAGCTCTGAATGAGGAGGGGGGGGGAATGTATACCTTGTTGTTCTCCAGTAGACCCGCTGAGTAGTATCACCTGCTGAATTAATTTGGAAAGCAGATGGATTTTTGGGGTGAAAAATAGACTGGTGCGAAGAGACGTGGAGGCACAAAATAAATGCACTTGCAAAGACCCTCAGTCTCCCTCATCTGACAGCAGGGGGCGCTAGTAGGCCATTAACTGAGTTGGGCAAGTTGGTTTCTTGTGAACTGAGAGCAGGAGCTGGGGGTTTTCTCCTCAGATGTGGTATATGGGCTCTTCAGCTACACAAACACAGCTCCTCTTTTCTGCTGCTAAGTGCGCATATTGCACAGAAAATACTTTAAGAAAAGAAAAAAAATCAATTCCACCACATTCTTTTTCTTCTTTCTTTTGCTTTGACAGATAAAGCGTGAACTTGAATGACTTATCCTCACCACCCCTGCCTCTTTGTACACACACCAAAAATGTTGTGTCACACTTTTAAAATATTGCCTGCTTTGTATCGCGCGAGGAATAACCCACAAGATACGCCGCTATTCTGCCTCTGCTGTTGTGAAAATGGGAACTCAGTAGCTGAACAATAAAGCTAAACAGTTCATTTTGGAGTGATTTACAAAAATAAGCCACTGTCTGGAAGTATGAAAAACATTCTTCACTTCGCCGGCAAAGATAAACACTGCAGCGACATTGCACAGTCTATTGTTATGCCTCTCTTTCTGGAGGGTGGTGCAGTAGCTCTCATTACACATTACACAAAGTGCTTCGGTACTAACGCACCTCTTATGACAAGGAGCTCACATTTGGTTTGATTCTCCTCCCTTTTTCCGTCTTCCTCTCTCTCTCTCCTTCTGAGTGTGTCGCTGTGCTCTCCAGATCTCCCACCAAAGAGCTGCGTTCATGAAACAGTGAAGTCTGTCTCTGGATATACTCCATTGTTCCTCACACATTTAAGTGTCTGAGTCTATCGTTCCTTTCTTCCCCTCAAAGATTTTCCTTGAGAACTTGACTGACTATAAATTAGGCAGCTAATGTGTTTTTAATGTTTAGGGCAATCTCACCCTTTTTAAAAAAATATTCTAAGGAGTCTTTAGGGAAACGCTGCTATTGGAAGTTGTTCAAGTGAGTGAGATTTGGTCTAGCTGTCTCTTCTAATGTTAATTGGTCCCTGTGAAGGTCTGTTATTAAATAAACACTGGATAGATTCAAATTACATTAAAAAACAGCTAATGCACTGCACGTTTTCTTATCTATTATCACAGAACGAGGGTGGGAAAAAAAGTTGAAATGCTAATTCTTCAAACTGTCATATGAGACATGATTCTAATGAAAGGAACTGGTGACCAACAACAGTGGCTCAGAGAGGTGTTTCGGGCTTTAAATAAAACATTTTTCACCGAATTTCCATCCCAACACACCGCTTTTTGAATTCCACCATCTTCAGTTTATAACACAGGGTTTCTATTATCATTTTAACATCTAAAACTCACATTTGCCAGTACCTCAGGAGTTATTTTTTTCTTAGCAGGGCATGTAGTGTTATCTTCCATGCGTTTTGGATGTGATGTTCAAAAATCACATTGTGCGAGTGCACTCTGGGCTTTGACCATCTGGTTCTTAAGTACTACCGTGCTCCTTAGTGGCTTTGGTTTCCATAGCTGAACTATCCCCGAACAGCTATTGACAACCAAGAATGGCAGCTTTATGAGGCAGGAAGTTTGTTCCTTTCTTCTCATTGGCTGTAAAGAGAAAAGAATAGATATCATTATGAGATGTGCTTCATTAAAAAGGGTGCTAATGGCTGCTCTTTAACGCCGAGCCCAGGCTGCCTCTGCAGACATCAGTGCTCTATAGTGATTGCCACTGCAGCCTCAGCATCACTTCACATTAAATCTGCCTGTGCTCTGTCTTCTTTGAGCTAGGAAAGGGAGGAAAAAAGAAGAAGCCAGTCAGCGGATTAATGAAGGCAGAAGGACCTATTCGCTTTTCCTTCCCTTAGTGAGAGGAAATGAAAGGCACTTTATCGTGTGAAGAATAGAGACTAAACACGAGACGACCCTTGTGGAGAGAATGGAGAAAGCAAAAGGGGACGAATTACTTTATCCCAGGAACCCTGTGACTCATGATTTCTCCTTGCTGCACTTTCTCTCTGTGCTGCTACACTTTTGTGAGACATTGAATACCGTGCAAATATTTTTTGAGCTAAAAGTAAAGATTGCCTTCAGAAACAAAGGTTATGATTTGGTTTTATTCATCAAGTAACTTAAAACAAAGCGCGCAGCAAACAGAGAATATCTAAAAAAATCGATATTTGGTGCATCCACCCATCTCCTTGAAACAGTAAATCTCCCACATGCGCCCGCACACAATTTTTCAAGGGGCTTGGCAGCCGTATATTTCCAAGGATCTCGGAGAATGACTCAATTTCTTCTCTCTCTTCATGTAATCCCAGACTGACTCCTTGAAGTTGAGATCAGGACTCTGTGGGGGCCATACCACCTGTTCGAGGAGTTCTTGTTCTTGCTGTTCAAAATAATGCTTCATGACTCTGCCTATATGTTTGGGGTCTGTGCCTTACCGCAGCATGAATTTGGGACAAGAATATAAACATCTACAGCAGCTAAAACTTTTCCTTCTTGCTGTATATTTGTCACGTAGAACCATTATGCCGTTAGCCTGGCTTTTAATGGCGAGATCTGTGTGACAAAACCCCGTTTTCCCCATAAATACTTCTAATGAGCATAACAGCATGTGTCACTATATAAATTGCATACATAGAGCTTCTCAGCATTTCCATTTGGATAGTCTCATAAAATGCTAATATGCTCTGAATTTTAAGTCAAACTCAGGCTCACATCAAGCTTTTAACTGAGGCAACGATATGAGATATGAGTCTTGGAATCAATTTATACACAATGCAGCCAAAATGAAATAAATGCTTTTTTTTTAAAGATGGCCATTCAAACATCAACAGAGCAGAGGGAAAAATACTCATGACTCATGATTTTTCTAGCACAACTTGGTGTGGATAAACAGGAATAGAAGAGCTCACTCAATGACAGCTACTAAATCCTTCTAGACACTACTGTCAGTCTTATTCACCATAGCCGTGGTCTCAGGATTGCCTATCAGGAACACTGCTGTTTTTCCTAATAAGATGAGGAGTTTTGGAATATTCCACTGGACATTCGTGTTTCTGTGTTTCACTTATTATATCTACTAAAATAATACAAAAGACACGGTGTATTAAATCTATGGAAAAATACAGACAGTATGTTTTGGGGAAGAGGGTTTGCTTGAAGTAGATGCAGTGATCTTTGTGAATGCCCTCGTGTATGACAGCTGACATAAACCCCCTGAATCCCATGGCCACAGATGGACAGAGGGGATGTAGCCCATGCATACCCTTTGCACTGACATGCAGCCCCCCGCTGGGTGATGCTGAGGTACCAGTGTTCAGCCAGTAATCCAGTGCATATTAATGCTGACAACAGTGCTTAAACAAGGCTAGAAAATGAATGCTTGGCAACACGAGGGAAGGAGCACTAAGACATAATAATCAAGTGTCATTGTGACAAATGCCTATTTCTCAAAAGCGGGTGGTGAAACTAATTTTATTCAAATGAACTTGCCATCACCAGCTTGGGAGCTCATCTCCATACAGTGGGTCATTCGGCTTCATATGGTTTCCCTACTGTGAAATTCTCACACTGTCTTTATTACAAGCAAATGAGGTGTAAACTTCAAAGGCACTGCATGTAAAAAGCTATACGGCGCTAAACTCATTGTGGATCTGTTTGGGGCTTTCAATGCTCATTTTGTTTCTTATTTTGTTACAGTAACTAAGCTGCTTGTTATTGGTTTTGATCATTCTGCTAATAGCATCTCCAGAGAGTTGATAAAGATCTTCCACCAATACTCTGTGGATGAAGTAGAAACTCAGGCCATCCAGGTTAACGTTGCAGTAACGAGCTTTTCCATCCTTTGAAGCGTCTGCTGAAATCTGCAAAAGTCTCATTTCTTTATATTTAGCTAGCATAATGGGAAATGGGCACAATGGTTTATTGAAACATGTGCAAACATACATTGAGTATTTGGTTTGTATTTGGTTTGACTGCCTTTATTCTTCAACACAGCCAGAACCCTTGGGCAAGCTTTCTCATATTTTCTTTAAGTAGTCTCTAGGAATAGTACTCCAGGCTTCTTGAAGGACATTCAAAGCCCTTCTTGGGATGATTGCTGCTTTTTGTTGTGTTCTTTATCAGGATGATCGCACACCACTTTAATAACGGTGAAGATTGGGCTCTAGGGAGGCCAGTCCATGACTGATTGTGCTCCATTGTGTGTTTATCTAATCAGATAGGATTTTACTGCATTGGAATTGTGTTTTGGATCATTGTCATGGTGATAAATTAATCAGTTGCCAATCAGATGCTTTTCAGATGGTGTTGGATGGTGGATAAAAATCTGTCAGTTCTTTTCTGTGTTTACATCCGTCAGTTTAGACAATATTTCCAACACCACTGGCTGAAATACAGCCACAGAGGCTCCAATCTGTTTTACAGATGGCTGTAGACAACTGTCTCCCGACCTCCTCAATACATATTGAACCAACGAATTCAAATTTGGATTTATCAATCTATAAAACCTGTTGCCACTGATGATTTCACTCCAGTTCATGTGTACACCAGAGTATAGTCTATTGGTTTACACCTCTGCATTGTAAAACCTATTATTGTGCTTAATCAAAAATAAAAAGTGTACCAAACTCAGTTTTGGCTTAAACTTGTTAGAGTTGGCTTAAATTAGAAAAAAACTAAGTAAGCTGGAAAATTTTCTTCAGTGGAAGAATATAACATTTACTCTATATTGTACTTAAGTACAATATAGTTAAGTACACACACACACACACACACACACACACACACACACACACACACACACAGACAAGGTATTCTTTGTTCACATGTATACCTATGTAAGACGTTATATGTTAATGAACCTATGCATATGGGGAACCTGGCTGAGAGTCTGACGGAGGTCAAGTGGGTGGAACGACACTTGGCTCCAGGCAGGTCTCCCTCATGCATGAGTAACATAAAGAACTTTGCCTGCTTGGTGCTCTTTGCTGTGTAGTTGTATTGTCTTGAACGTTCCAGTGAATAGGTTTATGCTACAAACCTATCAGTAGTTATCTTAAGTAAGCTTCGCTTAGTTTTGTTGAGGCAACACGTTTGTAAACTTTTTCTAAGTTCTGGACCTAATTAGAGTTTACAGTGTACCTGATGAGTGAAAGAACCTGGCTTGATCCAAAGAGGGGACACAAATCCTTTTAGGGTTTTTTTATCATGAAGGGCATCTGATGTGAAAATCAACCATGCAGAGCTAGCTGGAAGTAGCTCTGTCGTGTAATTTGTCATAGCTCAACCTTCTATCCCTGACAGAGAATGGCTTCTTGACAGCCACCCTTCCACCAAGACTGTTTCTGATGCTGCTCTAGTGAGCAACTGAAGGGCCAATTGTACCTGTCAGATCTTTGTTGGTTCATTTCTTATGGACGTGGTTTTCAAATATTGTTCATCTGCTTTAGATTGTGTTTACACCTGTAACTACTTATTCTGTCCTCCACTTGCCCAGTTTCCTCAAACTTTTTAAGGAGACAGTGCACACCATGCAGAGATCTGACAGATTTTTGGTTATTAGTTCTTTGTTGGTCCTAAAATACTATTTTATTTCTTTCAAACGGGAATGGGAACAAATGATGTATTTATATTGTCTGTTATGTTTAGATACAGACTGGTTCATCCCTTGAATTAGGTGACTTTTTGATTAATGATTCATAGGTCAGTGTTAAGTGGCTTAATAAACAATAACAACAACAACAAAACTTTCTGAAAACATCAGGTAGAAGGACTGATTCGAAAATGAGTGAAAAAGCGACCAGTGTCCACAAAAAGGTCTGGAAAACTGTCGCTCAAGACATCTTGAAGCATGCTCAATCATCCATGGTACTCATGGCCATTGATCAGTGGTCATTGATCATTGGCAATGACAATTTGCGTATTAATGATCAAGAAACTAACCTCACAGCCCATTGTTTGCCAGTGGTGCTAGTTTCATTCATCATACAAATGTACTGTTTATAAGGTTGGGGAAACCTGCAGTCAGCTGAGACTGAAGAAGTCACTTCAGTTCACGAATTCATTTCACGAAATGTTTCTCCCACTGAAAACGCTACGTCCAGATGAACAGAATCAACTTTTGGGATATTACTCAAAACTAAGGCTGGATATCGTCACTGATTTCTATAACTGATTCAATTCTGAGGTCCAGATTCGATTCGCTCCACGATTCGATTTGATTCAATTCAATTTTGACTCAGACAGTCAGAAATATTATCATTCTGATCATTTATCAGTACGTATCCATATTTTTATATTTATGAATCAAAACAAGCTGACACTTGTGAGACTTCATCAGAGGTGTAAGCATCACAGCAGATGCCTTTGTGTCAAAGTAACTGAGGATAAAAAAGAAAAATATGAAGGAGATTTTCCTTCCCTGGCTTTTTATAGCAGATAACTGCTGTAAAAATATTCTGCAGTAGATGAAAAACTAAAGAAAACCATGAATCAACATATGAACATTACCCGATGCTGCTGAAGTAAAGCAGAGCAAACTTACAGAGGTTTATTAGAGACACAGCTAAGCATTTTGCAATTTGGCATAATTTGTAAAAATGTAAATTTCTTTGGTATTGAAACAGCAGAAATGAAGCTTTCTTGTCAGAGGTCATTTTAAGAAAAACTGCGGCCAACGGCGCTGGACACAACGGTAGACTGCTGCATGATAAGCAAGTGAATAATGCAGAAAATTGAGATTTTTCATGGGAAACTGTTCTTAAAGTACACTGACAGAGAGAAATCTGTGCAGGAAGTGCGATTTTATCGTGGTTTTTGGTCAGAGACTGACGAAACCTGCAGCTTCACTATCTGAGAGATGTCGGCTCTTAGCACTCGATGGTATGTCCGCGTATGTGCCGTCGGGTTGCGCTTTGTGTTTACATCTTTTTGCAGACTCTGTTTACCTGCTCTTTCATCTTTAATTGCTTTTTTAACTGTTTGGCAGTTGATGAAATAGTTTACGGTTTATGCTGAGATTCCGGTGTTTCAGGCAAAATACATTTATATTAAAAAGTCGATTCAGGATTTAACAAATCGATATTGCATTATTCAAACTAAACTTGATTTGAATTGGGAAATCCATTTTTTTTAAACCCACCCGTACTCGAGACCAGTTACAAAAATGACATGAAAGTTTGGGTCCTCATATAAAGAATAGAGGGGTAGCACAAGACTTTTGCACAGTACGGTAACACTTCCTAAAGATGTCAATGTAGTGAACTTTTTCAACTCTTGAAACACCCCTCAGCTGTCCGGGGATTTGAGAAGTCTTCATAGCTATGATGTGGTCTGCAGTGACAATGACATAAAGGAATCGCACAAAGAACCACAAAGACTCAAGCAAACACATACAGACATCCACATAGCTCTGGGTGCACCAGTGGTATCAAACTGTCTATGACCAAATGCAAACACAGAGTGAGAGAAAAGTATATGTGTGTGCGTGTGTGTTTGTGTGTGTCAGGTGGGGGTGTTGGTAAGGAAATGAAGGGGAATATGATGTATGTATAAAAATGCCTGTGGGGATTTGTTTTTCTGTTTGCAGTGCCGTCGAGCTCTTGTTGCATGCATTTTCTTTTACATTATTCCACCAATTGTTATCAAGCTTGTCTCGGGGCACCACATTGGGTTAGTTAACTACCCAATATCCGCAATAGCATATGCACTGACAGCACAATCATTTTGCCTTAACAATCTTGCAACAATGAATATAGTTTCCTTCAGGAAACAACAAAAACCTTGTTCACACAGAGAGTCTTCAGGATGGCTTATGTGTGAATGGCCCAGGCTGTGCACAGTGTTCTGCCCGTTAGCAGAAAAAGCCATTTCTCAACAGCTTCCCCAAGCAAGATGTCCGTAGGTTGTATGCCTCCTGACCCCGCTGTATCAACAAGCAAATTAATATCAATTTGTGTCACTTCATTACACTCTGCCATTATTTAACATCACAGCTGCAAATTCTTTACATCCCCTTTGCTGCGAGACTGAGATTAAAGCTCTAACGGCCACTCCCTGTTCTCATTAGAAAGCTTGCCCAGATACACTTTTCATCTGAGCCTGTCACACACAGACTGGCCTGTCAGCCAAATGATGATAGAGGGACCCTTAGAAAGCTTTGTTGTTTTGCTGAAGTGTTTGGGTTGTTTTCTCGTGTGTATTGCTGTTTTTTTTTCTTCTTCTGCATCTTAGGCCTCATTCTATACTCACAAATCTGGTTATACATTCATGTAGATGATTGTCTTAGATAATCTGGTGCAGCAATGCTGATGCAAATAATTGGTGACTTGACCCTTTAGCCGTTATGTCTTCTTGTCTATAATGTGACATATGCAATAAGAAAACTGGTTTTAATTTAATAGGAGGATGTCAATGAGAATGGAATAACTACACTTCTATTGTGTTGTCAGCTCTGTTAATGGCCTGATGAAACTGTGGCAAAACAACAGCAGTCCCATTAAACATGTGTGCGCTATGGTTCTGTTGCTAAAATTCATCCCTGTTCTTTGGTTTGGGTGGTTTCATATCAGATTGCTCTGCAGTGCAAAGCATCATGAAACCATAAACAAACATCACTCAGAGGCATCAGCTGTGCCGGGTTTTCCGGATAATGATCAGAGTTTTTAAGCCGATGCGACTGCAAGTGCTGAGTCCAACTGCACTGCCTTCTTGTGTTTGTGTATACAGAGAAGTGTGAGTGTATTTACGGCATCTCCTCTGACACAATTTTTAATAATTCAGTGATTGCCATATGTAAATTACTCTGTGGAACCCGCTCTTCCCAACAGGAGGAGCAATTTGAGAGATGAAGCTGCTACAGGCATTTTAAGATGAACAACAATTCTAGTACAAGAACAATATGCAGAGGTGTTAAAATATTCAACATAGCCTGCAAACAGTCTTTGCCCCTCCCTGGGTTATTGTGCACTGAAATATGTAGCTGATATTGGTGAAGGGGCAGCTGTGAAATGGCAGCTCTGTCTGGTTTTCTGTGCCTCTATGAGTCACTAATAATGTTCAGTAACTTCCAGTATGCACTGATAAACTTTCGATTGAGCATGTAAAGCTGGAGAAGCAGGGGCATACACTTACATCACATATCCCCCCAAAGTTTCCAGCACAGGAGGGCGTTTTAATTCTCTATTTTGCTTTGCTGGGTTTTGTAATGAATCACAATTCAGAGACCTCTGCCTTGAATCGATACAAAGCGCCACCACAGCACTATCTCTGCCTTATTACAATATGGTTAGAGTCATTGGAAATTAGTTCCCAGCAAGCATCCCACTAGTTCTTTAAAAATGCATAGGATTAAGAAGGAATGGTGCGCTGCAGTATCAATCAAGCTCAACCAAGTGAGTAAAAGGACAGAGGGGATAGAAAAACTGACACTTGACAGTTTCCACAGAAGGTGCTTTCTGGCATTTTCTTTCTTAGATGTTCTCTACCGAGTGTTGGTGGTAATGGTCAGTGGGTGGCAAGGTTATTATTTATTGTAAAAGCTGAATTTTCAGTCTGAATTCAGCCAAGTGTGGGCTGAAATACTCTATAAATGAATTTGTCATTATAGGCTTTTTAACTTTGTTTTTTTTTTGATCAGACTATCAGTACGCTTACTTGGCCAGTTACTCAGTCAGCGCAGCTACTTGTGATAAAAACCAAAGCCCTGATGGATACATGGCAGTGCTGGTGGAGTAAAATGCTCAAACATGCTTTCTGTGTTATCTGCAGCACCAGGTGACACCTTGGTCATGAAACATGGCCAATGATTTACATCCGTATCTGCAAGGAAACTGAAATCAAAATGCTTATGCACAATTATGGGTTTGATACTCACAATGTACAAACATGGCGATGGTATCAATGAGTTTAGGTCCTTTAGAGCAAAGCAACACATGAAAATATTTACTTATGTCGGGCCATTTCTTGAAAGTACTGAAGAAGGTGTGAGGAAGGCAAAGGAGAAGGGGGCTGAGGTAGTTCTCAAAGGTTGGTGGAACCTTTCAGTTCAAGTTATATTTCACAAAGTGAGTGTGTCAGCAGTGATATTCAAAAATGCTTTATTTCTCCAAAGGTGAAGAAGGGCCAAAGGCATCTTGACGAACCCGAAGTCCTCAAACAGAAACACATGGAGTGAATTGCTAAAATCCTTCAGAATATCTTTTGTGCTGTGACACTCTCGTGACACCACGGATATTGCGTGTCTTTTCCTAGGTGGAAAGTAATACTGAACCAGGAAAGATACAGGTGACAGGGAAGAAGGAGGCCAGAAAAAATATCAAATTAAAAAGAGGGCTGTAAACACTATCAGCTTCACAGAGGCAGGACAAAAGGCTCTCTGCGGAAATCCCAATGAGAGCGAGCCTAGAAACTAGCAGAGAAAACTCCAGTTTCCTCAAGAATAAAAGAATCTGATAGAAGGCACTGTCACGAGTTCAAAATATTGGGGATTGATACAGGAGGAAAACCAAAATAACAACACTGGTCCGGCCGGGTCAAGTCAAACGATGATTTTAATGCACACGTGTGGGAGATGGGACACTGTACGCAGACAGCACCAGATCTCTCACCGAAAACCACACAACAATAGTTTTTATGAACATCAGGGTATTGGAACGCCCCCTCATGCGTAAAGTAGGTACAATACAATCAATGTTGACAACTTTTAACACATTAAAAGAACATCTTCTTCTTCCCGAGGCCAGATCCTTCCCAGTAATCTTCTAACTCTGCTTATCCCCTGGAACAAACTGTCTCTCCTGCAAGCATAATCAAACAGCTACAAGGCCTTGCAAACTATTATTTAAATGTTTGAACTCTCCCCTCTACATGAGTTTAACTGCTGCTTGTATGTGTGCGTGTGTGCCTCGACCTCAGCATTCACTCTGTCTATAAGGACTGATATATGTGTTTTGTAAGCATGTGCGGCCTTCTACGCTCTACGTCACTTCCCTCAATAGATCAGCCAGACATCCCGCTGACTGTAGCTTTTAACCCTTACTGACGTGAGCACAACTCCATAATAAGCACCAAGCGGCAATATGTATAAAGATGATCATGGTTACACCTGTAATGAAAGGCTATATGATTATACCAACACCTGTAAATAGAAGATTAACATGAGGTTATAACAATCACTGTAATACAAACGTTAATGTAATGTCAATAGCTTCAATAAATGCTTTTAATGCAATGCTTATTATATGATTCTGATGTAATGATAAAATAACAGTAAAATATCTCTTCTCAGCACTTAACTCCTACATACTGTTCAGGTCAAATTTGACCTGTTTTGATATTGACAGCAGTAAAAGATCCCAAAATGTTTTATTCTTTTTGCCCGAAATTTCATATATTTTCCTAAAGTGACCCAAAATACACAAAAAGAAACATTTTAAATATTAAAATGTTGTGCTGTTGTACAGGTGCTACAGATTTTTGCGCATTGAGGCTGTTCCAGGTCAGATTCTACCCCGTATTTATTTAGATGTATGAGTGTGGGTCAAATTTAAGAAAATGGTGATTTTAGAGAATCTTGAAACTGAAACTGTACCTGGGAGTAGGTCACACAAATGTGGAATAGAGTGGGTTTCCTCCAGGTACTCCCCACTACTTCCCAAAGTCCACCGTTCACAATGAACATTTGATTTAGGATTTTTCTTTTTTAAATTACTCTGAGCTAACTGAGACTATAAATCAGTAGTAATCAAAAAAGCTGTTGTGGAAGTCATTGTATTATAATGACACCTATGCTGCCAGTGAATGCAGGAAACACATGCAAATCCCACACAAGCAAGGTTTACTATCACTGCTTTGAATGCACAGACTAGCATGGAATAAGCAGTTTTTGTGCTCTAAGTATTAATAGTTATATAATATACACTAATGGTCAAAAGTTTTAGAACACCCCTATTTTTCCAGTTATTTCTTGCAATTCGAGTCGTTGAAGCCAATGAATAGCTTGAAATGGTACAAAGGTAAGTGGTGAACTGTCACAGGTTTAAAAAAGACTATGGTTACCCAAAACTGAAAAATACGTACATTTCATAATTATACAAAAAGGCCCTTTTCAGGGAACACAAAATGTGTTAACAATTTAAAGCTGTTCTGCAGCAAAGGAGGTTGGTCAAGCCTTGAAAGCTGGTGCTACTTCTACAGGTGTTCCAACTTTTCTGCATTACTTACAGATATGGGAAGAACTTTCTGGAGAATCTTTGATTTCTTTTGTAGAAAGAATGCCACACATGAGTTCAGCTGTTATATCTGCCAAAGGTCGCTACTTTGATTAGTCACAAGTTTAGAACACATTTTGGTCTATAAATTGATTACATGATATTTTTTTTTTACTCCAACTGCTTATGTGTACTACGCTTTCATTTCAGAGTGCAATGAGACATTAAACTGCACAATTTTCAATAAATAAGTGAGGTGTTCTAAAACTTTTGACCAGTAGTGTAAACAATAATAATATTGAATTAATATCACACATCATAGGTGGCAGTTATGAGGATTTCTTTATGATACATAAGTGAGGTTGTGGTCTGTAAAACAGTAATTGAGTATTAATCATCCATTTATAAATGTCAGACAGGCTATTTATTTATTCTAAATAGATTTGCAGTTCAGAATTTGCTATACACGCTTACTATGAGGGAATTATTGGCCTGGGTCAAAACTGATCCAAACTATACTGTGATGGCATGAAATATGAAGAGTGTGTAAGTGTTTGTCATGACAGAATGGATGAGAAGAAGCAGCAGAGTTAAGGACTAACAGGTCATCCAAACATGGTTGCTCACACTGGAGGTGGGCTGTTTCGAACTCAAAAAGCATGAGGTCTCCTTACTGAAGTGTAAGGGAGAAATTAGGCTAAAAACTGTGAGGGAGCTGAGAGCAGCTGCTAGTATTAGCTATTTGTTGTTGTTCTGTTCACAGTTTTAAGATATACCGTGTACAGTCACAGCTACTGTAAACTATAAAAATGGGTTTATTATTATTAAAGAGTCTGTTAAACATCATGATATCTTAAATGGAATCTGTATATTTCACAAAGTGTTTGACTGAAGCCTTGACAGGATTGTGCTGCCAGTCGCCAAAACCACCACCTTTGTTTCTGTTTACCTTACAGGTTTAAGGTCAGAAAAATATATCTTTCATAGTCATTTATTCAGCTTGGGTTCCCTCTGTGAATAATCTTGACATTTTCATAAAGGTTAGAGCAGTGAAGTCCTAACCAGGCTTTAAAGACTTCCAGCCCACTGGTGTCCATCTGCCTTGCAAAAGAGATTCAAGTAGCCTGACAAAAAAGTGCCTCACAGTAAAGAGACGGCCATTACTAATTTATTTTTATTCACCCCATATTCAGCTTCTGCTCACTTCTGGAAGCACAGAATATAATCAGGTTTGCCAATGTATTTTGATATGCAAAACTACGCAGTTAATGTCACATGTAAAAATAAAATTTAATATAATCATGAATAATGACTTGGTGGAAACGCTCGAGTTGGTAGAAAGATTGAAATCTGCTTCACAGGAAGTGAGGGCATCCTCACATCACCACCTGGATGAATAAATCCCGAACATTTTTCACAACCACATTAAACCAGAGCCTGTAACATGCAGATGTTGCAAAATACTCCACATGCGCTCATTTTTTATAGTATTAATCATATTTAGGTGTTGATAACCAAGATTGTGTAATTGCTTGCAACACTGAGCTTAAAATACTCTGTAAAAGCCTGAGTGAGCTCACATTTTTCACTCCTTTTCAGCGATGTCATGCTTCTGGCTTTCACTCAACATAGCTGTGCAGTGCAGCCATGTTCATCCACCTTTGGCCTTGAATTTTAACAGCTGTGAAAAAGGTGTTTTAACAGGGCCCACAGATGGTGTTATTAGCGCCCAAAGAAGAAGAGCAACATTTAGTGTTCAACTTTCAAGATTTCTTTTCAAGATTTTCAGTAATTTTCCAGGTTCTACTCCTTTTACTGAAACACGTGTGTCTCAAGTGTCTCTTTAATGGATTGTTTTTATTTGGGGAAGATATGCATCAAAGTGAAAAACAATGATGTCAGTAATTTATTAATAATTTATTAATACAGCAAAAGGAATACAATAGATTTAAAAAAAAATAAAACACATTTCAAAGAGCCTCATAATCAGAATAAAATAAACAATAAACAATAATTTATTTATTACAAATTAAACTTAGGCATAGATCAAAGCATATACTATACTAACAATTAGATGAAATAATCTTAGGTAATTACAAAACTAACTTCATCAGAAGCTCCAGAAGATATCAACAGAAAACACAGGAGGAAGCACTGGTCTATACACTCAATAGACACTTTATTAGGTACATTTTGTTTGTACTGGGTAGGACTTCCTTTTTGCCTTCAGAACTGCCTGTTTCCAGTACCTTTGGCGCAGGTACTGGAAACATTTCTCTGATATTTGTGGTTTAGCTCACAATTTAAGCAGGTGACCATATACTGCAAGGCTAAATGCAACAGCCCGGGTTTAATTCCAACCCAAGGCTCTTTGCTGCATCTCCCCACTCCCTTGTCTGTGCTTTCCTGTCCCTCATCACTGATTTCTCTAATAAAAGAAAAAAAGCCCAAGAAATTCATTGAAATAGGGGAGATGTTATTGAGATTATAGCATCATACAGTTGCTGCAGATTTGTAGCTGCACATCCATAATGTGAAGGTTCAAGGTTCAAGGTTTTTTATTTGTCACATGCATAGTTATACAAGTAGAGACTTAGAGACTTAGAGCTTTTTATTGTCATTGTGCAGTTTCTTGCACAGCAAAATTGGGTAGCTGGACCACAAAGGTGCTAAAGTAAGAAAAAGAGAAACCAATATACATCAAAGGTGGAAAAATAAATAAATAAATAAATATACATGTGTGAGTGGAACTATATACATGGTGTATGTGTAGGAAACATTGAAACAGACTGGGACCAAAATAATTGCACTTGAGCCAAAAATATTGCACAGAACATGTATAACACACAGTGAAATGTAACCTGACACGCTCCTCGACTTGTGCGAAAATGGGGGGGGGGGGGTAGAGGAAGGACATTATATATATAATATATACATAGTATATACATGGGGTGAATGTGCAGTAGTAGCATGTATGCTATGTGGCATTATGTGTTATTCTGCTGGAAGCAGCCATCAGACGATGGGTACACTGTGGTCTACCAAGAAAACGTCTCCCGCGCCATTATACCGGCAGCAGCAGCCTGAACCGCTGATAGCAGACAGGATGGATCCACATTTTCATGTTGTTTACTCAAAATTCTATCCCTACTATCTGAATGTTGTAGCAAAAATTGAGACTCATCAGACCAGGTGGTGTTTTTAAAACCTACCAGTTTTCATGAGCATGTTTTTTTGTGAATCAGTTTTCTGTTCTTAGCTGACAAGAGACCCAGTGTGGTCTTCTGCTGCTGTAGCCCATCTGCTTCGAGATTCAATGTCTTGTGTGTTGAGAGAACAGTTGGTTTGTTCTGAGATCAACAAGGCATTTTCTCCTAGAGAACTGCTGCTCACTCGATATTTTCTCTTTGGTACCGTTCTCTGTAAACCCTAGAGATGGTTGTGTGTGAAAATCCCAGCAGACCAGCGGTTTCTGAAATACTCAGACCAGCCTATCTCGCACCAACAACCATGCCGCCTTTCTTCCACACTCTGATGATCAGTTTGAAATTCATCTACATGCATAAATGCACTGAGCACACCCACTGTAGACAGAAAAGATTCAATACCATAACTTCCATAACTCCCTGGTGCTATAATTTTACCAACATTGAAAATAAACTATAGTTTTGTGTTCTTAGCACAATGGTACAGCAGAAGGAACAAGGCTGTCAGATCAAACTGCAACGCACATGAAAGCGTCATACTTTCAAAAGAAACTCAACATATTCTAATAAATACGTCTGATAATAACTGAGTGTGCAATATCAAATGCATATGTCTCCTTACTCCATTCCACTTTGTTACCGATTGATATAAAAGTCTTTCTGTGTTGGAACTCAGAATGGGATATCAAAGGCTACACAAAATAAAAGCAAGCTCCCACACTATGATTAGCAAATCCACGCAATGAATTACACTGTGAAAACTGAAACAGATAAGTCTGACATGATAGTTGATTTAATCTAGCCTCAAACAGAAAGTGTGGGTTTCAAACAGAAATGGTCGAAATACAAAATTGCAGCAACATAAAACATTTCTTTCAACTCTCAGCGTTGCACGGCTCTACAAAATTAGCATTCTTGTTTCCACCACTATCAGCTTCAAGCATTTCAATGATGAGTCGAGCAGATTTTCCTCTAAAGTGCATGCAATAATTTCTGATTCCTGCTCCAATAAATTGTTATAAATGTTAAAAAGAGGGAAGAAAAGCACAAATTGGTGTGGTGAAGCACAGTTTGTTCTCATAAAGCAGGTTTCCTTTTGTGAAGCTTGACAGTTTTCCATGCTGCAGTGAAAACACATCCAAATGACTTTCATTTGTTGGTTTCAGGTGTGTGTGAGCGAGGCAGGAACCTCAAAGTTTCACTTTCAGTCACTAGAAATCTGTTTGGTGACTGCTATGCAGCCAAAAAGCCTATTTATAGTTTCCATTGCACTGGCCTCTAGTGGTATGATCAGACAACTCCCATGCTGTAGTCAGTTGCACAAGATGACTTGCACAGCAAGTGCAGGCATGCGTGTGTGTGTGTGTGTGGGTTACAAGCCTGAAAAACAGCTCACAGGCGAAGCCAAACTATGACTCCTAATGCAGCGAACAAAGTTAAAGTGTAGCGAATTATCTGGCAGTTAAGCATCGCTTTCTCAGTGGCTCATGTACAGAAACAATAAAAGAAGAGTGGGGGTTTTAGGTCAAAAGCTGAGTTAGCCTGACAGGGAAAATACATATAAATGTAGAAACTGTAGGAGGGAGCATAGGCGTTTATAAAAATCCACTGTGAAGGTGCAAGTTGTTCTTCATACACTGTATGTTTCTGGGAAATTATGAGCTACTTATCTGTTTTCTTTACTTTTTTTGTTGGTTGTTGAAGCAAATGAAACTTGGTGCATTTCATTTTCCATTATTGATGTCAAATGTATTTTTTGTACAGGGTAAAGTGTTCTTGAGCATCATACATCATAAGCAGGGGGGATCTGCTTCTTTGTTTCCCTTTAAACTCCCTTTAATTTAATGCACTGTCAGAAATATGAAATTGGACAACAAAATTAACATTCTTGTTTCCTCCACTATCAACTTCAAGCATTTCAGTGACGAGTCAAGCAGATTTCCTGTAAAGTGCACGCAATAACTTTATGATTCCTGCTCCAATAAATTGTAATAAATGTTTTTGTGTACTTTTTAGGGGTTGTTGAAGCAAATTACACTCTGCATATTTCGTTTTCCATTAGCGAGGTCAAATGTCCTGTTTGTGCAGGGTAAAGTGTTTGTGAGCATCAGACAGGAGGGCTCTGCTTCTCTTTTCCTTTAATACTTGGTGCCATCAGTGGCTCACAGGATGGAAAACAGTGCTTGCTGGAAAGGAATGATAATTAATTTTCTTACTCCCATTTGACAAGATTTTATTTTCATTTATGAGGATTTTAAAACTCGGCACTCACCAGAAGTGCTGCAGATTCACACTCTGAGCGCAGTTAATTTGCCTAGCAGCAAACCGCGATGACCCTGACGTCCTCAACAAATTTAAAAGGTTAAGTTAGCTTCACGCCGTGCTCTGCTGCTTAAAGAATATTACATTAAAACAGAAATTGCTTTTTCTGTTGTTGTTATAGATTTGCACAAATAAATCATGAGAGCAACCAATCAAAGAGGTTTTTATCGTGTGGTCTCCTGGAAACACAGCTTGAAAAAGACCAGCACCGACTTCAGTATTTCATATTGCATTCACTTTGAAACCCCACAAGTGTCACACTTCATATAGTGGTACAATTTCTAAGGCATCTACACTAAAGGATTTCTTTACTGCAAACACAGGTAATTAACAGGCCTGCAACAGAGTGAAATCAATGATTTACAGAGCAGCTCATGAGCCCCGGGGCTGTTTGAGTTCATGAACTTAAATGCTGGGTAAAGTATAAAAATACCACTGCTCTTAAGAAGACAATCATCCTCTCCGAGTGTTGTTTGTAGCTCCTGACATTTCTTTCCGACATTGCATAGGTTTGTGTTGTAAAAAAAATATAATTTATTCTGTCAAAAAGCCTCACAGCATGCTTTTTAACATGCTTACTGGTCAGGCTGCCAGTCAGGCTGTCACTGGATAACAAGGCCTCCATACGTGAACCATAAATCCATTAGTTTACACAGAAAGTAGTAATTATATGTGACACATAGATCTCTGTGGGGGACATAAGTGTGTGTTTGCTACCAGGCTTCACTCTGCCAATAGGAAATATTCACACTGTTATGGCACAGAGGAATTTATGTGTGTGTGTGTGTGTGTGTGTGTGTGTATGGAGAGCGTGAATGAATAGCTACAAGGGATATATGATTGACAGTGAGTGCTAAAGACAGCAGAGCATCTGCATCGCTCTGACACATGCAAAGCTTTCTTGCTTGTGTGCTGAACTTGACCTCTGTCGGTTGTAGTGTGATTGGGCTTTTAATTCAGCCCACAGCTGTGCGGCGCACCAGCAGTCAGTCCATGAGTAGCAGAAACAAATGACTGGCCACATAATGAAATCCCATCTTCTTTCCACTTACACAGCGCCTGCTTTTACAAGTCAGTAGGGTAGAGAACACGCTATGTTTTAAGAACTGTGCAGAGTGGGATGCACATGGAGATGAACATGTTTGACTTATTCTCAGGATTTCGTGTTAAAATAGGGTTGTTTTCAGTGAATAAGAGGCATGAGACATGTCTGAGATGATTTTCATGCCAATTTTGTGTTAAGGAATAGAGATAAAGGATTTTCTGCCGATTACAAGATGAAAAATAATGTTACCTCATTACATAAAACTACTTTTAATCACCTGTAATAATAAACAATGCATTATTTTGGGACTCATTTCTATCCTTGTACTGATGGTTCAAAATAATCCTTATTCAACTTATATTGAATTTATATAAGGATAAGGAGGATGCGGATATTTATTTATGTTTTTTTGCTCCACAACAGCCGTGTGGGAAAATTAATGAATCTTCCCTTCTTTGAAGCAGACTTTCTTCTGATTGGCTGCCCCTCCCAGACCTAATATTGGAAGGGTGAGATGATGACCAATTCAGGCTTGGTTTCCTAGGTGACCCACTAATGTATTCATAACCAGTTCAGATGTCAATCTTGCACTTTCATTGGAAGTTGCTCCTGTTGCTCTCCTGAAAGTTGAGGCGTCTTTGTCTCATGTTCTGCCCACTCTGTGTCACCAGTGGATATTTTGTTTCCTTGGTTTTCCATGTTTCCAAGGTCCTTCATTTTATATGGTTGCCAAGTCACTTGCAGTGTGGACTCAGCTTAAAGATATCCTCCCTCAATGACATCACACAGCGCCAAGAATGAAACCAAACTGGTGGAAATGGAACATTTAGAGCAATTTGAATCCTGAGCTTTTGGCTTACGGGCAAAACTTTCACTTATGGCAGAAATCCCCTTCAGCATTTTGTTGATGCTGAGGCAGAGTGACAGCTGATGGACTGATACTACATGGTACTTACTGTTTACATGTGCTGTATGGATTGTTTGAACTTGGCATGTGCACTGTGTGTTTTTGGTTTTCCATGACAGCTGTCTGAATTGGCACTATAGACATAAATTCTATATTTAAGAAAACACTACATGTCTCGTCTTTCCTTTATTACCACATTACCAGATTTGCAAAGCATTAATTTACAAAACTGTTAACAATGCTGAAAGAACCAAACTTCCAGGTACTTAACAACAGTAATCATTGTAGCTGAAAGCATTCACACTTCTTTGGGTAGATAATTAGCATGTTCGTTGGATTTTAAACACCACCGATTCAATGATACAGAGCAAATAGAAAAACTAGGGGACATATCATAGGTCATGCATCCATAATCTCCTTCTGTTTTTTGTGCAGCTCCCGCTCCCCTTACATGAAAACCACAAATTAGCTGATAAATGCTGAGACACTGTGAGCTGCGGATTTTGGCAGAATGACAGCATTAGCAGCTGCCTTATCTTTAAGTTCAATAAAGCATTGACAAGAGGTTTTCCGTGAGTTATCTAGGGAGAGGCAGCAGAGCACAACAGGGGACATCAAGATGACAATGTTCATCACAGGTTTTCATTAAGATCTCTGCAGAAAAGCTACGCTTTGCATGGAATATAAGCTGCCTCCCTCTTGTCCTATCATTTACTGAAGCGTGCGTCTCCCACTGCTTTTAGATTAACTTTGTATTCCCGCTTTCACTGTTCAAGCAAAGCTTTCATATCATCCCACCTGGCATGTCGTTAACTCCTTCGGCTGATAAATGCAATTCACAGCTTCCAGTCTTCCTAATTCTGCAGCGCTGCACAACCTTCACCATATGAATAAATTAGAATCAGTATCGCAAAGTTGCACAAAAGGAAGAGAAACACGAGAGCAAAGGTTTGAAAAATAGACTTCGATCAGTGCTTATCTCATCTCGGATCCTTTTCACTGTGTTTCTCTATTTCTACAAGATTCGTGCTTCACAGAGATTTCCATTATTCCCGTCTCTATGTTTTTTAAATGGCTGTTGTGACAGGTAGACTTTGGAACAGACCTCTTGATGATATAAAGCTATACTTTTTTTTATCCGCTCATGCTGTAAATTGGTGCTCACGTCTTCTTTCTTAGGAAGATGGAAGCCCTTCGTCTGAAATAAGAAGATGACTATGCTTGCATAAGGGGGAATGAATTTTCATATATTGTAAAAGCCAGACAACTGATGCAAAACATAGAAGCAATTTACAATCAAAGACATTTGCTGCTTTTAGTTTGAATAAGATATCGTGCATAATGTCTGACAGTACCAAATTCAGAATGATTCCCATGGTCCTGAAAAGCCATCCTAACATGATTTCTGCCATGCTTTTCAGTGTTTGCTTGAGATTTATCTGTATAATGCCACAGTGACGGAAGATGTCCATCTGCAGTACCCTTATATTCTTTTATGTCTCCTCATTCTAATTTATGCCCTTATCCCTCTGTCCTTTTATCACTTTAAGGCCAAGGATGATTAGTAGCACTTAACTATTAGGCACAAACTATTAGGAGGGTTACATCTAAACGTCCTGCTGCTTACTGCAGAGAAGCAGGGATGGTTCTTCAGTCATTTGTTCAACCGGGTAAAGTCCTCTGTCACTGATAATTAGGCCTCAGAGAGCCATCTAAAGACCTGCAGAAGGGAATGACTGAACAGATTGCCAGGACCCCTGAAAGTGTTTGTGAAAAACTAGATGTGTGTGTTTGTGTGCCGGACAAAAAAAAAGCAGACAGACAGTCTGACTGGCAGACAGGAAAAGCGAGAGGAAGCCATTATCCAATATGAATCTCCATTTTTTGTTGTTTTTTTTTCCTGCCAACCTTCTGTCCATATTTCACTCCAATGAATATCCCACCGATAAAACAATTAGACTCAGAGACAAATGGTAGGTTTTGAAGGCATTACTCATGCTTGGCAGTAACATATTTCCACAGTTTCGCTGCATATTTCACACAAAGTCTTTAATTATGTACAGGAAACATTTACATGGATACTGATACTATCTGTGTCATTAAAATGGGCAACATGCCTGGAAAAGACAAGTTATTAGAGGAATTGTATACACACTCCTTTTGTGTCAGGAGGATTGCTCTGGTCAATGGGAGCCTATCAGTTTTGTAGAAGTGCTCATTTAGACCCATTTCCCTCTAATGACAGCAGCTAGAGGCTCATCCAAGCACACCGGCCTCCAATGCGACACAGGATGTGATGCGCGACTCCTGTTGTATTTGTGGACAGGTTTTATTTGTCTCAGAAAAGGGCAACGGTTATATATCCAGAGTCATTTTCCCCGCTGGATTTGGAGCTGGATGGTTAGAAGCATGTATTAGACCGCCGTTAACACCGACAATGTTTGCACCAAGATGTAAATAAATCCTAGAAAACTTGTAAATAATTTTATTAGGGCAATAAATTAGCAAACACTCTCGCCATTTTTTTAAAAGCTGAAGCTGTAAAGTGTTTCACAAAACATTTCACAGAATGACTGCCGGAGAAACTAACTAACAAAACAACAACAACAACAACAAAAACAAATGTAAAAAAGAAGAGCAGTGCCGGATAAAGCAGTGTAAAGACAGTAGTTTGTGATCTTCATCACTGTGTACGTCTAAACAGGCAGCCATGGAAGCACAACAGGAAATGATGGAAAAGTAATTTTCATCTTTTGTCCCTTCGACCAGGAGTGCCACAGCAGCTCGGTTTGCCCCCTGGCACATTCATTCAAAGATGAAGGGGAGCCTCAGCAGCAGCGTGATCCTAAACGCGATGACACAGGACTCTGTGGCTGATTCTTTGGACAGGTGCATGCTGGGTGATTTATGTGCGCGTCCTCTTGCAGGTCCCCAGGAGCAAATATTGACTGTTTATTTCTCCAAGCTCAAGGCAACAGGGAGGCAGCAATTTCTTTATTTTTTATTTATTTCTATATTTTTTTTTAGGCCTTAGATAAATTGAACCCTGCAAGATGCAAACGCACCTGACAGGGAGCAATTTTTTTTTAACTCCCCCCCCACACCCCACAAAAATGGAGAGAGAGAGAGAAAAAAAGCAACTTAATAGCGAACATTATTGATTTGTCATTCCTCTTTTCAGACATCTATACACCACAGGGATATTTCAATTACATAGGAGCTTTTGGATTGCTTCCCTCTTCAGCATCCCACCAGGACCGGCCACCTGCTGCAGAGCAGTGATGGACACACGCAAACATGTTCGCATTACAGCGCTCATACCCATACATACACTCATATCCACCTATAGATTTGTGTATGAACTCACCGAACCCTCCGGGTATTCCTGTTTATCATTCTTATTTTTATTTTTTTTAGGAAATTGTTGAAAAATGTTAAGTGTATGCACGATTAATACAAGGGCACGGTCAAGGTTAAGTCAGGGAGCCGTGAATGGCACGATGGTGTAAAACTAGAATGTAATTAAAAATATAACCTTGAATTGTCCTTTAGGGATATGAATGATACTAAACGCCTAAAGCTCGAACGTGCTCAATTTGGAGGACCCTGTTTTTTTCCCCTAGTTAATTTGCCCTTTACTGGGAAATGGACTGCACAGATTTCTCTCGGCAAAGTCTGCTCCTGGGGAAAATTGTGTGTAGCGTTGCTGGTGGGAGATACATGGGCTCACTCAACCAGAACAAACAATTATTGTACAAAGGGAGAGAGCCAGGGTGTCCGAATGAAGCACTCCCACATGCTTATGTTACTGAGTCCGAGAATTAATAAAATGGGGATTATACATTATTGAATAATAGGCACAAGTGAACACTGCTGCTTCTTAAATACGATGTATTAATGTTCCTCTTTTAGTCATTTTCTCGCTATTGTGTGCAGCCCATTGTCTTTGTGCTTAAACATTTGTTATGTTTTTGTATACTTTGTACACTTTAAACTGAAAGAGAGAAACTAATCTGAATAAGTTAACTCTGCAGTGCATTGCTCCACTGCTATACGGACAAGTGCTTCCTGCCTGCAGCGCAAAATAGTCAAAGTGTGGATTGAATTGAAAGAAAAAATCCAGGCAAATATTTTTAGTCACCTGTGTGACCCTCTATTTTAATTTAGTAACAGGATGCATTTTGTTATTTTGGTGAATCAGTTTATCCACTCAGGAGCAAGACACCATTTGCAAGCATGATTGAAGAAAATGTGCAACATTCGACTTGTCAGTTTTGCTTTTACCAATATTTTTTCTTGTCTTTTTCCTTCTCTTTAGTTTGCATTTTTTATACACTCCACTTTTTATCCAGCAGAGAAACAGCTCACTAAAAATGCTTCTGATCAATTAATATTCTTTGATTTTAGTCCAAATACAGTGAAGCGTTTCACTGACTGTTTTGTTCTTTGATTAGTGTTCATTAGAAACTATTACAGGTCTTTTCTTCACTACAAGCTGAAGTACAACTTCATAAGAGCCTTCATGGATCAGTAGCAAAACACTGAAAAGCAAAGAGTACTTTTGCAAAAGCCATGAAAAGCTTTTGGCTGGAGCAAATAGGGATTTTATTACTACATGAGGAACATTTATAAACAGAACATTCAGTTCTTGTATTAGCTATTCATAATCCATATTCCACTTTCCATAAATTCTAACCTGTATCTGCTTCATGTTCGAAAGGTTGAATTCAGTCTCACTTCCCAAAGCTGACAAATTCCTTCCGAAATGAAACGTTTGTTAATATTTCATCAGTGATAATCAGTGATTTTAACCCATAAAAGCCAAGTGTATCATATTTTTTGAGACTTTTCTTTTCGAACAATCGAAATAAATTGAAATAAATTGATACATATTTATGAAAAAGGGTGAACAACATTCTAAGAGTGTACTCTGCCTCTCGCCCTTTCCAGTTCCAAACTCTGCTTCAGGTCCCAAAGTCAAACAAACACTGCGGCATCACTGAGAGTTAAAAACTGTCAAAATCCTTTCATCTGTAAAAAAAATGTTCAGTGTTGCTGCTCTACCAGGTGTAACAATTAAGTTTAACATCCAGGCATCCACGAAAACAGAATTTATTAAATTTAACGGAGTTAGAAGTTAGCAGGAAGTTAGCTCGCTAGTTTCCACCTAAACATAATATGCTATGTTCTGATTGAGGGATTTCTTAAAAAATGAAGATGTACAGCTCTGCTATCACTTCCAACACAAATAAAGACAGGAAACTAAACAGTATAGATGTTTGTAGGGTTACTGAAGTTGGACTAGCTGGTATACAATGATGTGCTACGTGGTGGCTAGCTACACAGCTATGTTAGCATAATATAAACACAGTGAAGCTGGAGGATGAACGCTAACTTTTTTCCACTCGCTAAAAGTTAACGTGAGGGTTTCTGGTGGTTAGGGACAAATGCAATTGCATGGCAGGATGCTGTAAACGGACCAAACTTCAGTAGGAGAACAACTGAGATAATCCATCCACAATACGAGGTTAGTCATTAATATACTGCTGCATGGGCTGGGCTGTAGTTACATCGTAAGGTTTTAAAAACTGAGCTTCAAAATGAACAGTGGTAATAAAAAGCGAGAGAGGCCGACAGTGATCACTGACTGTTTTTAGGGGCTTGTTCAGATTAAATAGACAATATACAAAGCATTAAAACATGTTAAAAACACAACAGCCTTAATAAAGGCAGAGTAGTTTGGATCCGGAAGCAGGGTTCATACTTCATCACTTAAAGAGCCGATGGTAGCTGAGATAGGCTCCAAGCCCTACTTTGATCCCGCTAAGAGTAAGCAGAAGAGGATCGATGGGTGGATTTTTTTTTTAAATTACATCAGAAGGTTAACTAAACACTCTGGCAATTATTTCATGGTCCAGGGTTTAAACAATTAGCTAGGTTCTCCAAAGCCCTTTGCCATGTGATTCTCTTTCACCCTGTTCAATGTATTTCTCAATCCCATAGACGCCCACTAAAGGGAGATCAAACTACAATGATCAGTAGAATAAATCGCCTGTAATTGTATTGATAACCTGACATATCAAGTGTAAAGCCATCTTTTTAAACTTTATACTGCACTTATTAACTATTTCTAAAGATGAGCAGATCTTTGAAACAAGTGCTCTTTAGGATCATTTACCTTCAAAGGTTTCCCCTGACATCATAAAAAGTAGTTTAAAACACACAAAAACAGAGTCTACAAAGGTCAGCATAAACCTTTTCACTAGTTCTCATCAGCAGTTTCCTTGTTCTCAGAAGACTCCAGAAGTGTTTATGAGTGTTGAATAATGGGGCGGGTCAAATAGGAAAAAAATGTTTTCTTAGTTGTTGCCAACTTTTAAGTGCTGAAATACACATAATTGCATGTATAGCCCCATAGTACTAAGATGTTTATATACTTATATGCTATATATTAATATTAATGCAAAGGCTGGAGTGCAGTCCTGTGAGTGGTACACTGACTGTTTATTTATAAATCCAGTTCAACAGAGTTTAAATGATATCTAAAGCATTTCTGCTAACCACTTAATATACAATATCCCTGCTTTTTTCATTGCTTTCATCCTCAGCACAGAACAATTTAGTGTCCTTTACCAGAAATATATTACATTTTATGCAGTCTTGTTCATATCCTTCTTTAATGGAGCAATTTTATTATTAAGTAGATTTGGTTGTGTGTATTTGTAGAGCACTTTGGAACTGTGGTTTTAAAAGCTCCATTAATAAATTCTACTTCACCAGCTGCTTCTGATTTTCTATGTAGATTATAATTCATGGAAAAAACTTTGTCTTTTTTTCCAGGAAGAGGTGCATTTAAGGATGCTGACTCAACATATAGACAGAGCCAGCCACTGTGGAGAGATCACTCACAGAAATACACAACAGTGACAGATAGCGTCTGGCCAACAGGGAGCATACTGTTCACAGACACATCCCAGTTTTAACAGCTTTTTGCCTTCATCCTTCATCCAGTCACTTTATTGTATGTGGCCAAAATGCACCATATTGATACATATCTGCAACCAATTTCAGGTGCATTTGTACAAATGCATGAAAAGCATTGTGCCAGTGACGTGTTGTCTGTTGTCTGTTGCTTATCTGCCCAACTTGTACTAACTTGTACTTGCTAATCTGTCTCCCCGGAGTTTGAAACAAGCCACACCGAACACCAACTCACCAACAGTAAAAACACAAAGAGAATGCTAATAATACTTTTTTTCATTCTAAAATCATTTTATTTTAGCAATGCAAAACTCATTTTGTCAACATAAAAGAATCTTTTAATAACAGAACATGTGATAAGAGGCGAATTTACCATAAAATTATTTATTACACTTTAGATAGACCGTTTTAGAACAGCAGCAATTCTTTCTTAGGGGGTATGATGATGGGGTTTTTTAATGTTCACATGGTTTCACTGAACCCTATAATATGGTGAATGGATAAAAAGAAAAATGTCTGTGCTCACTGCATGAAAAGTGGGATTTTTGTCAGCAAGTAGATCTGTAAATTTCTGTGAAACTTCACAAATGCTTGGAGTTGTGCAGGTGTTCACAAAGCTGTAAATGTTTTTTTTCATGCAGTGGCCACATTTTATTCTATAAAATGCATAGAAGCTCTGCAAGAAAGAGCAGCAGATGTATATTAAATATTCAAAAACAGCAGATGTCAAACATAAGATCCTTGATGTCCCTTTGTTCAGTAATATCTTATATTGTTTCTTTAGAATGAATTACAATGATAATAATGAAATGGGCAAAAGAATCCTGATTGAGACGAGCGTGATAAACAATGCATACTGTACGGGCAGTACAGTACAGTTTTCTCGATCTAAAACCCATCAACCTAGTATCGTGACAAAGCGTGTAATAGACACACCAGCCTGCCATGTCCATTTCACGCTTTGGAGAGGCAAAGTGTGAAATGGAGAGCACGCAGAAGTCGCAGTAAGCTGCAGTACCGACAGAGGGAGATATTTTATTTCAAGCCAACATGAAAATAATTATGGGAAAGCGTTTAAACAGAAATTATTAACACATTTACATGAAAATATATTACATACATTTCTGGCACAGAAGGACCCTGCAGTGCCCTTCATACGTCTTTTTGATCAGTACCAACTTCTTGGCTTTAAATAAATTATGTCCTCCTGCTGGTCCTGCAACTTCTGCATGCGCGCCCATTTCACTGAAGCGTGAAATGGATATGGTGGACCGGTGTGTCTATGACATTTTTTGCCATGATATCAAGTTGAAACTATTTCTTAATCTACCAACAAATCAAGACACTAGATGTGCAAAGTTTGTAATACTGACATCAGGAGGCAGAAAAGCAATTTGCTGTGATATTCAACACATAGAGTACGTTCAAAAGACCGCTTGAAACATTGCAAAAAATCGTATTTTGCATGGTTGGATCTCAACAAGGTTACAAGTAGAACTTCAACATGCAACAAGAAGAAATGGGAGTGAGACAAAACATTTTATCGAACGTGCAATTTATTGAAAACAATGCTTAAACTGAAATAGGCTGTTTTACAGCTGATCAAAAGTTTAGAACAACATCTCTAAAAGACCCTGTGAACCCCTCAAAACAGAAATTAAAGTTTCAAACTTATTGTTGATCACTTCAGAAATTCGTTGCGGCATGCTTGATGCAAGCATTTCCATGGGGTAAGTGGGAACATTTCTCCAAATTGTGAAGATGGCCGCACGAAGGGCATCTACTGTCTGGAACTGTTGTCCATTTTTGTAAACATCCATCCCCAAAGGTTCTCAGTTGGATTTAGATCAGGGGAACACGCAGGATGGTCCAAAAGAGTGATGCTATTCTCCTGGAAGACGTCCCTTGTCCTGCGGGCATTGTGTACTGTAGTGTTGTCCTGTAGAAAAACCCAGTTGTTACCACACAGACGAGGGCCCTCGGTCATGAGGGATGCTCTCTGCAACATCTGGACACAGCCAGCGTTCGTGTGACGCCCCTGCACCTCCTGAAGCTCCATTGTTCCAATGAAGGAAATAGCACCCCAGACCATTATGTTATGGTGCCCCCTCCACTGTGGCGCATATAAAACATCTCAGGTGGGATCTGCTTGTCATGAAAACCATCAGGACCGTCAAGGTTAAATTTTTTCCCATCAGAGAATTAAACTTTTTACCACCTTTCAGTGTTCCATGTTTGGTGCTCTCTTGTCCAAACGGTCAGTTCTGTGGCGTTCAAGGAGACGAGGCCTTTGAAAATGTTTTCGTTTTTTCAAGCCCTTCAGTCTCAGATGCTGTCTGATGATTGTCGGGCTTCAGTCAGCACAAGTAATGACCTTAATTTGGGTTGAGGATCGTCCAGTGTCTTGACGAACAGCCAACTGGATCCTCCGGCTCCGTGCTGGTGAAATTTTTTGGGTCTTCCACTTGACTTTTTTGTTCCATAACCCTCAGGATCATTTAAGTCTTTCTGCATCTCACCTCAGCAGTGATGGCGCACTGCGAGAGACCCTGCTTATGCAGTTCAACAACCCGACCACGTTCAAAAAAGGGAACGTTTTTTTGCCTTTGTCATCAAAACATCATGACAGTGTGACTACTTGACAGAAAATGTCAATGAATCCACATTTTTGCACAGATTTGGCCTTTTAAAGGCATGTGGTCCCAAACTGTTTAGGCGTTGTTTTCAATAAATTGCATGCTCAGCTAAGTTGCATGTTGAAGCTCTACATGGAACCTTGTTAAGATCCAACCATGCAAAATATGATTTTTTGCCATTTTTCAAGTGGTCTTAAACTTTTGATCGGGACTGTACAAGTGAGACAGAATTTACATTTAGTTGAATGCAAATGGCTTAAAAGTGTTGTTTAAATAATTTCTTTTTAAAAACAGACTCATGTAAAAAACATTCTATGTACAAATAAGTTGCCAAAGTTGTTGTATGAAAAACAAAGCGATGTCCCTTTAAATTAATCAATGCAGCAATATTTTTTTTGCCTGAGATAACCTGATAGGACCGCTGCTGAATGTGGAAACAACGTTTTTGCTTTCAATGATGTTTGCCTGGTTACAGTTTACTGCAACATTATTTGATTAATTCATTGCTAGATATTAATTCAATTGTCAGAATAAACTCAATTAGCGCCTGAGTTTTGATTTATTTTTTCTCACAAGATAAGTTTGCACACAGATAGCTAGCACAGCAGGACAACCTTTCTCACAAAACGTGAACACTGCACGTGCAAACAGTGTCTCTGTCTGATATCCAAATGTAATCAGACAGACAACAAGCTGTTTTCATCAGAGCAATCCACCCTCCAAGGCTGGCTGTGAGAACAGTGCACAAGGTCTGTTTAGAAAGTGCAATACCCTTATCTGTGGTTATGACCCTAAAACCTCCCTCTCCCTCCAAACATGTGCACATGCACATTGTAATGTCACAAAATGTTGCTTCTTTGTTATTTGTTCTGATCAAAACATGAAATACAATTAGCTCCACAGACTGAACTTACAGAATAACTCAATAATTATTAAAGTGGAGGGAGGTTAGCCTCTCCATGACTCTGATTCCCAGAAACTAGGAGCTGATTTATTTTAAGAATTCCAAGAAAACAGTATTTGCCTGAAGGCCAGGCTATTTAATAAAAGCATTTTTTAAGATGATGATTTTAACAATAAGAAAAACAAACAAAAGAAAGCTATTTTGTTACATTCAATCAATATTCTTCTTGGCAAATACTTGTTACTTATCAAAATAAAAATAAACAACTTTACATCCTAATGCCTAATAAAATTAAAGTCCTTGCAGTTTTCTAGCACATACTATTAAAAATATTATCTTTAATCTTAAGTATTAATGCTGCAATTTAACAAACAAATAAATCCAATCTCATTAAGCTCTGTTTATAAAACACATTTTAATTATTATTATTTTTAGACAGAATAAAAAGCATTAGCTTTCTTACAAACTAGTTTTAAAAATAATATCCTGACTCTGAAGTGATTATCTAACCTCGCCAAATTATTTAATACACTATTATGTTTTGTGAGTCCTACAAGCATCTTCACAACTCATTATACGGACAAGCCCAGTCCTAAAAAATATATCTAAAGTTCCATTATCCTTTCAGAGGAAATAATAGAGCAAGGTAATGGCCAGGCACAATGGTATCCTGTAGAATTAGTAGATAAAACCTGCACTATTGCCCGAGTAATAGTGAAGTGCATTTACAACTGGTGAAGTCCTGGATTCATGGTCAAAACCTTTTGTTTGTGTGTTTTTTTTCTTCTTTTGTGTGGAACAGCAGATTGTGCCCCGGTGTCTTCCCGTGTCTCAGGGAGAGTAAAGCAGATAAGCCTAATGACTTGCACACTTCAAAGTGGACTCGTTTAAATATTAAATTGTAGCACATCATTAATTAAACAAAAAAAAAAAGCAAATCATTGCACAGGCAGGGTTTTCACCAGCAGATGTTAAAGATGACAGCAAATTCATGTCTACAGACAGAGACACACAAACACATATAAGAGAGGGGGAAGGGTGGGGGACGGGGGGGAAGAAACAAACTCGATAAACACTAATTAGCTACTCTAATTGAAGTGCACTCTTAAAGTAATTACTAGGCAGAGGAATCGGTATTTACATTCATAAATAATCCTGACAGCCAGTGCAGGAGGGTCCCTCTTCTTTCCTTTGGGTCTGGGGAAAGTTGGCTTCCCACTCCATAAATCTGCCAGTCACAAACATTATCAGCTAGAGTTTACTGCTAATGGCTTTGTACAACAGTTGGTTTGTAAGCATTAAATCAGTGAATGGCTGCCCTGAAAAACAGAGCTTAAAAATACCTGAAGTACACCAGCAGTTATTACAACAAGTTCGCCACCCTGAATGACAAGATAGCACGACTAATATGTTTGTTTGTTTGTCCCTGTGATTTTAATTTGAATTGTTTGTTTGTCGGTCAGCACGGTGGCACAGTGGTTAGCACTGTTGCCTCACAGCAAGACGGTCCTGAGTTAAATTCCACCATCAGGCCGGGGTCTTTCTGTGTGGAGTTTGCATGTTCTCCCCGTGTTTGCGTGGGTTCTCCCCGGGTACTCTGGCTTCCTCCCACAGCCCAAAGACATGCAGTTAGTGGGGATAGGTTAGTTGGAAACACTAAATTGCCCATAGGTGTGAATGCGGGAGTGAATGTGAGTGCGAATGGTTGTCTGTGTCTATGTGTTAGCCCTGCGACAGACTGGCGACCTGTCCAGGGTGTACCCCGCCTCTTGCCCTTAGACAGCTGGGATAGGCTCCAGCGCACCCTGCGACCCTGAAAAGGATAAGTGGAAATGAATGGATGGATGTTTCTTTCTATTACTCATACCAGCACCAGAAGACTGTACCAGAGGTACTGTCTGAGCACCCTTAGTTGTTTCTGGAGCTGTGCCTCTGCTGACTAATACATTTGTTCTGGCATTGTTCACAGATGTGCAGGGTGGCTGCTAATAATTAAACAGACAATTTTTCAATGTGCACATTGTGATGAGGTAAAATACTGTGTATGTATTTGGTGATCAGAGATTAGGTTTTATAACCAGCATGCCAGTGTATTCGCTTTGTGACATTGAGATTTTGCTTTGAGGCCTGTTGCTTTGGATTCTTTATATCAGGACATACTTCACATGCCAACTCTAAAACATTGTAAGTGATGCAATTTTAATTGGTTTTCTATCAGCTACACCTCTGTGACAAGACAAACATGTTCTACACCCAGAAAACACAGACGTCTCTCACCAAACTCCCTCTGAAACTTTTTGCTTATGACTTATTTCCTTTCAATAAAACAAAATAAAGCACCTTGGCTCCGAGTGGTCCAGGTAGCAGGGGAAATATGTTCACACATTTCTGTTTTTTCTAATGATCCCAATCTTCTATAGCTAATATCTGAGTGTGGCATATGCAAATAATAATATAAGATGTGCAGATGTTGAAGAGAAAAAAATGTTCCTGTCTCTTTTGACATTATGACTGTGCACACTGAGGCAGCTCCCACCACAGAAAGACATATCCGGAAGACAGGCGCCTAAACTATACTGTAAACAACGTTTCACATATGCAGTGTCCAGTTTGGATGGAAATTATTACTGTCAGATAGGAGGAGCAAGAAAAGCAGAGATGACATATCAATCAAATGACAGCTCAGAGCCTTTTCCTCGCATATCTTTCTGATGGTTAGTCAGCCTCCCCCCAAGTTCCCGTGGATCTCAAAGTGCTCCATCTTTAAAGGAATTTTATTTCATGTGCATCTGTGTATAGCAGAGAATTATATTTTGGCTTTAACACTGTGATAGTGGCAGAAACTATCCACTGACTGCCAAACTGTATTAAGAAATATTGCCGTGTGTTCAGTACTGACCTTTTCTGGATTGCCCTCCATTTAGTTGCAAAGAGAAGAAAAAAGAGGAAAGTTTAGATTTATTCACTTCACTGTTGTAACTGCATTTTGCTGCTAAAAAATATAAAGTATCACTAATTTAGCTTTACATATTAAAGCAGATTTATATTTAATATATTGTCACATTTCACATACATTTATAAACATGTGTGCACCCATCGGGTCTGTGGTAGCTACAGGCTAACATCTTAACATGCTGATCGTGGCAGTGCTGACACAGTAAAGCGGGTATAATATGTTCACCATGAGATGTGTTAAGGAAAAAAACGATATTTCATGATACCGAATCAGTGGGCCATTTCAGCTCTCTCTGACTTCCTGGCTCTCTGCACACTTCACCGAATAATACGACTTTTCTGCAATTTCTAAATTTTATTTGATCAAATGTAACAAAAAGAAAAAAAACATACATTTGGTTTTCTGTGACAGCTACATCATTAATTGTTTTACGGCTTTACTGGAAGTATTGTGTATGTAAGAATGTTTTATGCCACTGTTAACACACAAAGGATAGCTGAGATGGATGAAAGACACACCAGGTTTTTAGAGATCTGTTCATCCCTCAGCTTACGGGGCATATTGGAGCTAGAATTGATGGCTATATTATTATAATTAATGGAATTCATTGCAATTTATCCAATAGTTGCTGATGGACTTGACATCAACAGAAGTGCTGTTAATGCCAGACTGTAGACTGCTCTAAAACCCTGAATAAAGTAATTAGAAACTCCACTGTGCCTGAAAAAAGAAAAGAAGAATAAAAGTTTCATCCAAAGCTCTGCAGTCACTCTTTTCCTTTTCTCTGCACTGGCTTAACGTTAATTGCTTAATTGGCACTTGAGTGAGGACAGTGGTGCCGTCGTCATCATTTGTTGAAAGACTCTATGCCATGATGTATTGGTTGACAAGCAGAAAAAAAAAGGCTGCTGCTTTTCAATTTAACTGATTTACAAACTGTGGCTATCTGCCTCCTTCAGTTAATTTGTGTTTGCCCTCTCCCTCATGTGTAGGACCAAATTAAATTGTCTAATTTAAATTGTTCTCATAGCTCTGGCGAGCAGCACGATGTCTCCTCAGTGGGGTTGGCCTCAAGGAAATAGCCTTCTATTAAGTTGTCACTTATCGGCATGCATGAACTGCAAGGGGTGGGGATTTTATTTTTTTCAGTCAAAACAATGGGTGCAGGCATTGGCTCACACAGAGCAAAAACTGATGGAAGTTGGTGCCCTGCTGGGAAACTATACAAGAGTCTGTGATGTACCATTAAACATTCCAGACTATGGTCACACAGAGAATTATAAAACACAAGTAATTGAATTCAGAGATTTTCTCGGATCCCATCAGTCATTCAGAAGAGATAAGCTCCAGATGACCCTGCTAAAATATTATAGCAAATGTACTTTTCTTGAAATATAATTACCCAAACTGAAGGGTAAGCTCACCCTCTTTTTCCTTCTTATCTAATCTCACAAAGAAGAAACCCACTACAGGCTACTGGCAGCCTGAGTTAACATATTAAATGTCTACAAATGGTTTCTAATTAGTTTCTCCAAACTAACAATGAAACAAAAGGCATCAATATGCACAGAATCAACCGCAAAAGATGCCTGAGCACAGAGTACAGTTAACCACAACACACCACGGACCGCGAGAGACGAGATTTACCCTGGAGTCAGGTAACACTGGCAAAATGTCACCTACTCACATTATATCTATTTACAGAGGCTTACTTAAGCACAAAGAAAAGAGGGAGTAATTTTCAGGCAACTAGGAGTGATTTGAATGCCGGTGCTAAAAGTTTTATGAAGCATGAATTTCATTTTCTCAGCTATTTGAAATATGACTTTGTGAATGTGCAGCGTGTGCTGCCATTTGTTGTCTCTGCACATTTACCAGCTGTTTTACACAGGTAATTTTGGGGGGGGCTATAATAAAGAGACATTTGACCCTTACACTATGGGGGACCTCGCTTTTCCCCATGCTGTACGAATGTCACACTGTCAGTGAACATTGCCTCTGAGATTCAGTAGTTAATGCTGAATACTTAACATGGAGTACCATGAATTTATGTGACTGTGACCAAGAATGAAGCTTTAAAAAGACAACATACAGGTTCATTCAGGTGACGATGCCCTGTTAGTCATAGTAGTTATTCTGGATGCATGAAAGAATGTTGCATGCTGCATAATCTAGGATGTCACTGGAGATATCCCAAGACAATTCTCAGAGTTGGCATTAACACAAGCGATGGTTATAATAATGGACTATTGCCTAGAAAAGAGCCACTTAAAATGCGGTCCTTTCTTTATTATACTCTCCTCCATCCCTACAAACATTGTAACATTAACCAAACCAGACCATGTATACAATGATAAGAGCCAGAAATACATTCCTTTGGTGCAGCACCTCAAATAATAATATAAGTAATGTAAGGAATTATTATATAATACAAAGTATTAAAAGTGCCAGGAACTCAAAGTTGTTTTGTGTTGTGTTGCTTTCTGCATTTGGGCTCTCTGAAAGCATTGCACTGCACACGATGGAGAAAATTAAATCGTATGAATATTAATAGCTTTTTTTCCACATTGTTGATTGGCACCCAGGAAGACAAAATTGACAAAAGTTAGACAATAACTTCTACTAACTCGTTTTATGTGGCATGTGGCAAGTTATGTAGTGGCAGCTCATGTCTGCTGTCACTAATTAACTGTAGTTTCACGAGTAAATTAATGGCAAACCAAATTAAAAAACAAACAAACAAAAATGGCGTAATGACTGAGGCGTCACTAAAACCATCAATGTCCATAAAGAGAGAAGGTTAGGGCACGCTAAACAAAACACTGGGCGTGAGGGTGCGCCTGCATTTCTAGTTTCACTGCAATCTCCGGCCAGCTCTGAATGATTTACAGCACAAACTTCATTTTTATGAAGTTCTCAGATGTTAATGATCCGACAACACCAGCATACACCATGAAACTGTTTAGTAAAGCATTGCCATTTTACATGACAAAAGTACCACATTAGTCTTACACACTGGTTACAGTTTGCGATAACTTTAATGGAGTCTCATTACAACTCGAATCCAGGCTACAAAATCACATCCGTAGGGGGTTAAGTGTGAAGTTTTTTCTGTTAACCAAAAGAAAAATGTGATGTTAATTAAGCGAGAGGGGAAATGTATGGGGGGGGGGGGGGGGAGTATTTGCTCGACACTTCTGCAAAGTGCACCGCTTCTGTTTATTGTAATGCATCTTAATCAGCATACTCAAATGCATTAGTATGACAATGAATTTAAAATGGTCTCTAACGAACTCCAAATAAAGCAATTTAAAACAAAGTCTTTGATGTTTGAAAAATATAGACGAGAGCAGATTTTCTTATGAAACTAAAGTGTGTGATCTCTGGACAGGGAACTGAAAAATAGATTGGCCATGTTAATGGTAGACGTGTTTAGCACAGAACAAGACCATTTTTCTGGAGACCCTCACACCATTTGTGAAGAATAGTGGTGGACATGGTTTGGGGTTGCTTAGGTGCTTTGGGGACCGAGTGGTTTGCGGTCATTGATTAAACTGTCTGCATCATATCAAAGAGTGCTTGAAGATAATGTAAGGCCATCTGTCAGAAAGATGAAGAGGACCTTTCAGCAGGATAATGATCCCGAGCAACCTAGTAAATTCACCAAGGAATGATGCAAAAAGAAGAAAAACGCAGGTGTATGGAGTCGAATCCCAGGCTTGAATCACATTATAAATTTATGAGAATTTCAAAAAGGCAGTAGATGGAAGAAAACCAACAAACATCTTGCAAATACAGGAATTTTGCATCACAACATGGGCAATTGTTTCATCAAACTGATGCCAGAGAAGCTACCGTGGGGGAAACAATTATTAGATCTCCTGGTGAATTTATATGTTTGCTTACTTAAAAAGAAATGAACAGTCTCTAATTTCTAGAGACTAAGTTTTATTTTAATAGAGAAATCCCCCAAAAAACACATTCCATAAAAGTTATAAACTGATTTGTGCATTATTGAGTGAAATAAATATTTCATCTCCAAGCAAAACATGACTCCGTACTTGGTGGTAAAGCCCCTATTGGTAAGCACCATGGTAAACTGTCTCTTGCAGTTGATCGCCAGGTTTGCTCATGTCTCAGGAGGGATTTTGGCCCAATCCCCTTCACAAAAACTCTAAATCTTTTACATTTCTTGGCTACTGCTTGGCAACTCACAGCTTCAGCTCCCTCCCTCCTTTGGGGTCACTGTCACGCTCAAAGACTCATTCACAACCAATGTTCAGTGTTCTGGCTGAAAGAAGGAGGTTCTCATGTAAGATTTTATGGTACATGGCCCCATCTTAGCAGAAACACAGGGCCAAAGCATAATGCTGGCGCCTCTGTGCTTGACTATGTGAATGATGCTCTTTCAGTCATACTTTCAGTCAATCTCTTTAGCTAGTTGATGCCAAAGAGCTCAATTTTGGTTTCATCCGGCCACAGCATTTTCTCCCAAACCTTCTCTGAATCATTTAGATGTTCACAAACACATGATGGATCTCTACATGAACATCCACGCACTGCAAGATTTCAGTCTGTGTTACCAGCTGCCTTCAGATCATTAACAACCTCCTCCCGTGTAGTTTTGGACTGATCCATCACATTTGTCATGATCATCCTCAGCACACGAGGCAAGATCTTGTAAGCAGCTCCAGACTGAAGGAGAATGATTGTCATTTATATTTCTTCCATTTTTTAATAATCACACCAACAGTCGTCACCTTCTCATAAAGATTCATGCTGATTGGTCTTGTAGGCCATTCCAGCCATGTGCGGGTCTACAGTCTTGTTCCTGATTTCCTTTGGCTGCTCTTTGGTCTTAACCATGGTGGTGGAGAGGTTGGAATGAAAGAAATTGAATTTTTACACAGGTGCACTTTAAACACATAACCAGCTTTGATTGATTGAGTGAGTGATTGATTGATTGACACTTTCTTTTTAAGTACCCAAACTTACAAATACAGCATGGAATCAGAAAATGTTTCCCCCACTGCATCTCTGCTAAATAGGGAAAACTAGCTTTCTGAGTTCAAAGGCGTACCTATTTTTTTTATGTTTCTTATGCACATTTTTATATGTTATTCAAGTCCAGTACTGGGCAGAAGTCTTGAGCCATCACTCATTTTTTTATGTTTTCCTTCAAAGGAGCCAGACACTCTTGTAAGTTTTTAAAGTGGTCTTGAGCAATAGTTCTCCAGGCTTTCTAAAGAACTTTCAAAGTCTTTCATTGGACACTGGCTGCATCTTTAACTCATTTTCAGTGTAGTTCTTATACCTGACTTTTTTCAGAGGAATGTTGTTTTTTATTTTCTGTTAACACTGACCTATGAAACATTAAAGAATTTTTAAAAAAACCCACCTTTCTCAAGCGATCAACCAACGGGCAAATTAGACAACAAAGAACCTGTTTTAATTGAATCTTTAGGTAGTTTTACTAGTTTTACTAGTAGCCTATCACAAAACAAACAAAAACAACAAAGCATATATTCCGTGGAAAGCATCTTATTTTCAACACCTAATTTTTCAGCTTGACAATGATCCTAAACACATTTCCAATCCAGTAAAAGCATATCTGTCAAGAAGCCTGGAGAACTATTCATGAAGACTACTTAAAGAAATTACAGGAAAACCTGCCCAACAGAGTCCAGGCTATAATGAAGATGTGGAGGAATAATGTTTCTCGTACCAAACATTGATTTCAAGATTGTTACAAATGTACAAACTCTATGTACAAATATATGTTTGTACACGTTTTAATAAACTACAGCACTAATGAGCGGCATCTCAAGACTTTTGCACAGTAATGTACATGTTTATATAATGTATCTGTTTCAAAGAGAACAAAAAACAAAGTTAATGTCAACATAAGACATTTACTTTTTCATGAATGTAACATGGAGCCTTTGTTTTCACAGAGTTTTCACATTTTCATACTCTTCAACATGTCTTTCAAAACATATTATGCTAATCAATGTAAACAAAGGCTAAAAATAAATAATGTGAACAGTATGTTCTGTCAGCCTTTAACAAGGCACATTTATACATCTCAACATTTGACAACTTAATAGTGGAAGGAAATAATACTGGATCTTTTCTTCAGTCAAATTCTTCTGCCGCTTTTCTTTTCATTCTAATGCAATTTAGTGTTTCAATCAAGGGAAATGCATTCAAAACAATAAGTGAAAGCTTCACTCAGATGAACGAAATACAGAGCTGCTTTTAATCAATTCATCCAACAGATGCGATAGCAGCTCAGCGTGTCTAAGTTTTTGTTTATATTTTAAAAAAAATCTTTTTAAACCATATTTTCATGTTTTCAGCTTCCATTCCTCAGTAATGATAACCTTTTATTCATCAGTCTCTTTTCTGTTTTATAAAAAACATAGCAGCTCTGCAGCCACTGCACAAAAGGAGAAGCAGCACAACAGATCAGTCACATTTCAGATCAGAAGGGAAAACTAAGGCTGGACATCACAGTTACCCAATGTATTCACTGAAAGATATGCAGTATTTTTGGTGGATGCTAACATTTTTAACTTACATGCTGCTTTGCTGAATTCTGGTATGGTGAGCCAAAACACACGGCCTGGGTATATGATGTGACCACAGAATATATACAGGTTACAGTTTTAGCATCTAGGCCCTGATCGCCTCAGCATCCCTGAAATACACAAGCTCAGCAGTGAGTGGGAATGCACAATAATGAAACTGGCTTTGTGTACAGAACTCGATGATAAGTAAATAGAATTTGCTGTGAGCTCTGAGTAAAAGCTGCCACGTGGTCCTTCACTGTGTAACTCTAACTCCTGCATGAACCAGATTTATAGCAAGCAGCTTATATGACCAATCATAATTTTATTAAAGCTTATTACGACAAAAATACCTCCTTCTAAAATGGGAGTAGATTGGTAGCCGATGACCGTCAGCACACATGTGAACTGTAGGGTTGGCATAGAGTCTAGAAAAAAGCCGCGCTGACTTTCCAGTGAACTTTACCAATTTAGGGTTTTACTTTTAAAGACTTTTGAAACTTTCAATTAAAAATGTGAGACTATTACTTTTCATACTTCACAAAGAACGCAGTAAATCAACTCAGTCTATATACTTGCTAATTTACGGTGTAGATAATGATGACCCCAGCTACTGTGCCGGTTCCTTCCTGTCTCTGTCTTCCTGGTATTTTATCAAAGGCAGGCAGAGTGTGAGAGGTGGATCCCAAGAGGGGACAAACTTGTTAGCACTAGGCTAATTGTTATTTAAAAGGTCTCGGTGCTAACTTTCTATCTCCTCTTCCCCAGCAAACAAGGATGTGTTGAGTTTGGCTTGTTGTTAACTTTTTTTTCCTGTGCTGACAACTCCGCTTTACGTGCATCCATGCAGTAACATATTAGTAATTTCACTTTTTAATACATTTAATATGATTAAATACATTGTGGATACTTAAAGATGTCGTTATCTGTTTGATTTACCTATTTTGCCAGAACCTGTGTACTCCTAGTGCTGGTCCCAAGTCTGGATAAATGGGGAGTGTTGCATCAGGAAGGGCATCAGGGATAAAATCTTTCCCAAATCAAACAGGCGGATCACGAAGAATGAGATTTCCATTCCAGTCGGGTTAACAGCTCATAATCCAGGTTAAAATGTTGCTACTGTTGGCTGAAGGCAAAGGAAGAAGAAAGGGGGAAGATGTGCTTTGGGGCAGGAGTGTGGAGGTGAAAGTAGGGACTCTAAATTTAGGGGCTTTGACTGGTATTGTTAGAGAGCAGGCTAATATGATGGAGAGAAGGAAGACGGATATTTTTTGTGTGCAGGAGATCTGGTGGAAGGGAATCATGGCCGGCATTGGAGATGGATTCAAGCTGTTCTACCATAGTGTACGTAGGAATAGAAATGGAGTAAAGGTAATCTTGAAAGAGCAGCGTGTGAATGGGTATGTGGAGGTGAAGAAAGTGTCAGACACGATCGTGCGTTTGAACCTGGAAATTGAAAGGGTGACTTTAAATGCTGTCAGTGCATATGCTCCATGGGTTGTAGTAAAATGAATGAAGTGGTACAGGGTTTTTCATTAAAAAACTGCCACTCTTTGCCCCTGATTGAAGCAAATTTTGATAGACATGTATGTGAAGGGAACAGAGTTCATAAGATATAGCATTAGGAAGAGAAATGCTGAAGGTCAGATTGCAGTGCATGTGTGGTCACTTTTGAGTTAAGAAGCATACACACAGGAAGAAATCTACAGATGACTAGAAGCCATTCATTTTTGACAGATGTATTTGTAAGTATTTTTACTTTCAGACACATGTCACACAGCTGGAATATAGAAACCATGTGAAAGGATGACTCTTTATACAGCAAGTTCTTTTTATTATTCATATATGTTCATAGACTTTACAGTAAGTGATCAGATTTTCTGGGTTTCTCTGTTTTTGTTTGTGGAAATAAGAAAACAATATAACATCTTATTACACTGTGCCATGTATTGAATTTAATTAAAAATACCCCCGCTTATATGTTCTGCTCAGAAGGACTGAGACATGAGGAGAGGAGTCATGAGAGGAATCAGGGATGTGCAAAAACGTGGAATGTCATTGAAATAAATGTTGCTAAAAAAAAAAAAAACCTCAAGTAGTTGAACTACTCTCAGCTCTGAGGTAGTATGATTGAAGTGACTGCCAATGGGAACTGACTGATTCGGAAATATAGGGAAGGGTTACTTCTAGGTTTATGGTTAGCAGAATAAATATTGCTGGACTTCAAAGCAGGTGGCTGCATATGTACCGAGCTGCGGTAGAGCTCATTCTTTGTTGAAGCTCTGCCAGACTAGTTGCTAGGTAGACTTTATGTCACATAGTGTAGATAAATAAAGGAAGAAAATCCTGAACTGCAAACAAAGAGTCTCAGGAAGTTTAAAAGCATTGTTTTAGAACAATGCCATCTGCCATGGACCTTGACCATTTCACCTTTCCTACCTTTTAATCAAAAATATGCTTCATGACAGACTAAAAACTAAGAAACACACGAGAAATATCTACATATATAATGGCAACAATAAAAAAAACCACACTGGCAAGCAGAGACGAATAAAACAGCCTGCAGCTTCAGCAGCATCATAGCTGCTGATGAACGAGCACACGGAGACGCTGTATTTTTCTGTGACTGGAACAATCTTAAGGATTACCAGGAGGAGAGGACAATGGGAAGCATATCCTTTTGTGCTCGCTCTCTGTATATACTGTAGCTCGCCCAGGGATGTGCAGCATCTAGTCTGTATAGTTGATATAGGAAAATATTTTATTCAGGCTGCAGTTTCTTTAATAGACTCTTGACTGTTTTTTATTTTTGACTTTTCTACATTATGTTAATATATAAAGCAGCGAGGCGAAGTAAAGCTTCTATAAAACCAACGATAATAAAACCAACCACCTAACCACTTCATCTCCCTCTGTGGCAAACCTACATTATCAGTCCGGATGCCCGAGAATAGGTTGCAGAGAGGGTTCTTTACTCAAGTGTTAAACTGAACTGCAATAATAGAATGAGAGAAGTTCAAACATTAACTGAGAATCAGCAATGAGCAGCAGACAGCAAACACAAACATCTATGCATGTATAAAGTAATGATGCTCAGAGAATGTTATAGTTTTGAATCTCATAAAATGTAAAACATACACATTTTCTAATTAAGTAAAATAAAGTAAAACATAAAGAAAAGACATGCTGTGCTCACAATGAACTAATATGAACAATGTGTACACTCATCTATCTGGCAGAAGTAATTAACCTGAAATATGAAACTGATTCTGTACCTTACACCCAGTCGAAAATGTGCGTCTTACATATGAAAATGTCAAAATGAAAATAAAAAAACCCATCAAAACACTTTCTTCTGTTTTTTGTGGTCATATTCACATTCTCTCACTTGTCACTTTCAGACATGTCCAGATTTATTTATCAATGCAAATAACTCCCGTCACACACCAGCAGTGTATGCATTTAACCGAACTGTTCCCTCTGCACACTCTGAGCTGGGAAATACAGCTTAATCTTCTCCAAGGCTGTAGTGTATCCCACCAGTCATCTTGGCCCCACGCAGGGCATGTGATTGAACTCTCCTGGGCGCATGTGAGGTGCAAGAGCCATGGAGCGCCAAGGTCCAGAAGCCACCCTGCGGCCTCCAGACAAGCATGGCGCAGGTTAATGAAAACATCAAACAACTCCCCGTGGAGTCCAGATGAATAGAAAGCTGTCATGACGATCAAGCCCCCCTCCCCTCCCCTGACCAGGCCTTAAAAAAAGATCAAAACAAACAATAATCTCACATCCGAAAGCCGACAGGGCATTTACAAAGGCATACACAAGACTTTTTTTATGTACTTGCACAAACTGGAAATCTACCTAATGAAATTATTTCCCCACCTAGCTTTTAGAGAATTTTTTTCAGAGCAAATGTCTATAATTCAGATGTTTTTTCAGTCCATCATCATCAACATTTCCATTTTCAGAGAGTGGGTGAAATTGTCTAAAAACTCCAAAAGTTGAAATGGAGAAAAACACCAGTCTCTTTTTCTGTTTTTCATTTTACCTGTGATTTTCTTTCCCTGCTGTGACATTACATTACTATCTGACGCCTTCCCAACACATCTGCCTTACGTCATGTAAGAGCATGTCAAAGAATGTAGCTACAGCCATTTGCACTGCTTTTACATATCATGTGCAGTAATGAACTTTATGCAAGGTGCGTAATATGCTTTATGAGTGTGTGAAATAGCCATTTTTAAAGCCTGGTTATCTCAGTGTGTTTTTCCTCACTTGATAGATTCATTTAAAATTAAGAAGAACATCATAAAACTGTCCAAAAAAAGTGTCTTTGCAGTGTTCAGCCTGAGACCCCGGAGGTCTCAGTAACTGGAACAGGCTCAATTACTCATTTAAATAAATCTTGTCACCATATTTAGAAGGTAGAAGATGGCACGTTAAATGAAGAGGCCAGCTAGTGCTACTACATGTGTTTGAAGACTTCCAGGTGAACATGTTTCACAGTGTTTTCTGACTTTTGTGTTACAGATTTTTTTTCTATCTCAGAGTTGTGTGATTGATTTTTCAGATACTGATGGGCACAATGAGACAAATTGTAATTCCCAGCTCTCCCTCATCAAAAACATCCCTAAATATAATGAACCGAGGGTCTAAAACCAGTTAGATCACAATAATTTTACTGTCTCAGGCAGTGTTTTTTTTCCACAACAGCAAGAAAAACAGTGAAAGGAATTTAATTTTCCAGTCTGAAGTGCAATACACTTTGCACCACTTAAAAATGTTGGTAAAAATAAGCTTATACATTAAAAAAAGAAAAGAAAAGAAAAACAAATTAGGATAATCATCAAGAAACATGATATATCTATGTACCATAACTGCCATCAGATTGGCTAAACTATAATTGGTGACCTGGTCTTGTATTGAAAAAGGAAATTGTTATTTATGAGTTACATATCAGCTAAGATTTCCATCCACTTATCAATTTTCTTCTGTGTATCCAGTTCAGGGTCTTGGCCTGGAGCTCATTCCAGCTGCCAAATAGTGAGAAACAGATAGACTCTATAGCAAAGAATGAAACCCCCTTTGTGTTTACTTTGGACTTATTGAACAGTTTCTGTATTGCAGTTGCAAACTTTTCTTCATCAAGACAAAAGCCTCTCTTTACTGACTACACAATCATCCCAAGGTGTGATAGAAAAAGTGTAACCACTTATACAGCATATATAAGACATTGTTTGTCTTTTTGTTATTGCGTTTTGGTGATTCTTTTTAATTTTTAGGATCATTTGTTTTTGGCTTAGCTCCTTTTGAATATTAACATGGTTGAAAGTTTCCTATGTTGTTCATTCCCTTTGTGATCCTGTCTGTTGCCCCAGCCGTGTCTTCGCTCTCTGTGCTGTGTGTCTGTAGTTGTCTGGTCTCGCTCTTTAGTTTTTCCAAGTCTCAGTGTTTGTTTCCCTGCATCAAGCTGTATGTCTTGAGTGTGGGTCTCTGTCTCTGTGTTTATGCTTCCTATCTAATTTTGATAGTTGCTCATCTTGTGTCTGATGTTCTGCTTTGCTTCATATGGTTTGTCAGTGGACTCTGTTCAGCTGTGTTCCCCAGGTGTTTCCATTCTGCCATTATCTCATGTGTATATTTAAGTCTTCAGTTTTCCTCTGTTCTCTATGATCTATGGCTACGTTCACACTGCAGGTCTTAATGCTCAATTCCGATTTTTTGATCAAATCCGATTTTTTTTTGTCTGCTTGTTCACACTACAAATAAAATGCGACAGCAAACGCGCTCTAGTGTGAACGCTCAAAGCGGCCCGCATGCGCAAAAGAAGACGTCACACACAACGCGCCCTGTTTAGACCCAGACCAAACAATATTGTTTGACTGATGGCCCTTAATATAAAGACTTCGGACTTTACGTTTCCCAATTTTTGCTTTAAGTTATTTTGTTATTTACATAATAATGTAAATAACCTAATAATGATCCTTATTGCTGTTTTAGAGAGGAGCGGTGCTTCAAAGGATAGTTGCAGATTTCTGTCAGAATCTGCAGATTATACAGTACAAATAAAATGTTCACATTGTCTTCCCAACAGTTTCACTAACATCTACACTGGATGGCCAGGAAGCCTTCACGATGTCTTCTCCGGCACTGATAATTGGCGTCTGTCTTGTGTCAGTGACGTAAAAGACGGATTTAATGCGACATGACCGTTCAAACAGCAGTCGCTTTCTAAAACATCGGATATGTATCGAATTCAGTACCACATACGAAAGTGACCCAGATCGGATTTGAAAATATCGGATTTGTACCGTTCACAATGTCATACCATGATCGGATATGGGTCGCATAGGGTCAAAAAAATCGGATTGATGCGCTTTCGCCTGCAGTGTGAACGTAGCCTATGTTTCCTCTGGAGCAGGGGTGGGCAACTCCAGGCCTCGAGTTCTGGTGTCCTGCAGGTTTTAGATGTCACCCTGTGTCAACACACCTGAATCAAATGATTAGTTCATTACCAGGCCTCTGGAGAACTTCAAGACATGTTGAGGAGGTAATTTAGCAATTTAAACCAGCTGTGTTGGATCAAGAACACATCTAAAACCTGCAGGACACCGGCACTCAAAGGCTGGAGTTGCCTACCCCTGCTCTCGAGCGTCTAGTTCTTGGTTCATGCCTTTCCATGCCAGAATTTTGTATTTCAGTTCTTGTGAATTTCAGCATTAAAGCTGTTTTTGTCTATGGAGTCCAACACTTAGGTCCCTCTTTCTGCTTCAACACAACTGCCTCATGATATAATTCTCTCATTCTCTTTAATTATATATTACATAGATCCAAAGCTACATTTCAAGAAAATTGTGATGGCTATAATCAGAACTTGATTTATAATTGGCATCATGAACACAGTGCAAAAAAAATCACCAAGTTCTTCAAATTGCATTTGAAACTAAAAGTTAGTCAGTCCTCTCATATTAAAATAGTCACCTTTACACCTTTACAAAAAATGTAGCTAACATAGTCAATTCCTCCTTTGAAATGTTATATAGTCCACCCTACGACATTGCATTGGTAATCTTGTAACTATATAGTGTTAGGAAAATAGCCACTTTGTGAGTGTCCTGTTGTTCTGTTTAGTTGCACTGAAACACACTGCAAAGAGTGAGCTGTTCAGTTCTTCCACTGAGTACATTTTTGTTTTAAGTCTGTCTCTAGCCAAAACAGGACAGTGAATTATGAATGCTCTTTGCTAACTAGGCTAACTATGCAGCATTATTAACTGATAACCCCTGAGCACAAATATTGGTGTGTTTGTTTTCAACAAAACCAAGATGACAAAATTCAAAAACAGTCGTTTCAAAGCAGTAATTGTGGATGACAATGTAGTGGTTTTAAAAGGTAAACTAACGAGTCTCTAATCTTGTTTTTTTCACTGAGAAATGTGGTCATGTATGTGTATTATGTTATTCTACTCTTTCTGGTAAGGATATGTATACACTTTACATTCACCCACACATTTTTAAACGATTAATATTGAATGTATCTTGCATTAACTTGCAGTGCTCATATAGGCCCTACTTTAGTTTGAAAAAGTTCCATTCACTGGTGATATTTTGTCTATATGTTGTCTCTGTGGTGATCTAATATCATTTTACCTGTTTTTACTGCCCTTCTTCCTCTCTGTGCTTCTTCGGGCTCAGCAGTCAGACAAAGTCGTTATTGTTACGAGACAGATTCTGTGGAAGTATAGAAACAGCCATTGTTGATGTTCACAAGAAGCAAACATTATTAAAGCATGGATTACCACTTTAACCTTGTCGGTGTACCTTGGGGACAATTTCCTGCTGCCTCGTGGTTATTGGTCACTCTAGATTTTATCATTTCATTCAACTAAGTGGAAGTCAGCTTACTTTAAACGACCTCAGCTGAGGGGCGATAGGGATTTATGTGAGCACGAAAATTCTTCTGCAAAGCATAAATCAATGTACTAGCTCTTTTGCAAGACATCTTGCTTTTTCTTAATTATTGCTATTAGCAGCTGAAGCATCTGAAGCATGTATCACTGTCTTTGCTATCGACTCAGCAGATTGACCAGCATGTAAAGAACTGGTTTCTAATGGCACGTGGAGGCTGTTTTCAGGCCTGTGAAAGCAGTTAAAACCAAATGGGATAATATTCATCCATGTGTTTTTCTGCCAACGAGCACCTGGGCCTCAACAGCTCTGTGTAATTCATGAAATTAAGAGTTTGCTCTGTATAAAGCATGAAAGGGTAATCAATAAGCTTGCTGTCATCTTCGAGAGTGCTCCCTCTCTTGTTCAAGTATGAAGTGTTGGCGAGTACAGACAAACCAGATACACCTGATACCACCCTAGAGATACTATTAATTTTATGGCCACAAGTACAAGAAGCGCATGACGTCTCTTTCTCCCTCTGCTGGTCAATGATCCTTACTCATGCACGGAATGGCAATCGATAAGAACACAGATGCTTCAATTTCCAGTGGAGCAAAACTGACTGCAAGATTTATTTGCTTAATTAGCCGAAAGAAAAGAAAACAATAAAAGATGCAATTGCCCCATTCACATCGTTCTTCTTGTCTTCACTTATTCTGTCTGCTACATCAGACACTCAATAATAATGTGCAAGCATTCTGTGTGGAGAATATATGCAAACTAATGTTCTGATACTGATCTGATAATGACAGTATAAAACAGGAAGACACATCCATCTATCTAATAACGTTCAAAATATGCTGTTTTAGTCATTTATTTAATAGATAATGGTCGAAATCAACCTATAATAGCATTCGCGGCTTTATTGCGCTAATAATCATGTTGGTCTGTGAATACAGACTTTAAGTGCACTAGATAGAGAAGCTGTTTGGATGACGGCAGTGGCAGTTATCTGTGTAAAATTAATATTAAAACTACCTATTTTTTAATATCATTGTTGACAGCAATGTAATATTTGTGGAAAAGATTTTTAATTTTATTTCTAAACAAACACGCCATCACAAGGAGATTACTCTGAAAGTTATAGGATTATCTTTTACTTCAGATGAAAGATGCAAGAATACCACTGAACAAATAAAATAAGCACATAATTGGAATAGATGAAAGTAGAAATGCTGGATTTATTAATTTTAACTTATGCAAGAAGCCAAACCTTCTCCAAATAAACTAAAATCCAGTGTGATAATGCATGAAGACTGCATAAATGACGCATGAAGATTTTCTTTAGAGTTTGGGCTACAGCCTGTGCATACATGTAGATATCCAAATTTCCCCTTGTGCGACAATTAAAGGATTATTCTATTCTATTCTATTCTATATCCAGTCTTTAAGTGATGACGTGATGAACCCTGCTTCCGGGCCCAAAGTACTTTGTATTTAATAAGGCTGTTGTGTATTTAACATGTTTTAATGCTTTGTATCTTGTTCTGTTTAATCTCAACAAGACCCTAAAAACAGTCAGTGATCACTGTCGGCGCCCTTCAGTTTTTATTACCGCTAATCAGTTTAAAGCTCAGTTTTTAAAACCTTACAATGTAACTACAGCCCAGCCCATGCAGCAGTATATTAGTGACTAACCTCGTATTGTGGATGGATTGTCTCAGTTGTTCTCCCGACTGAAGTTTGGTCCGCTTACAGCATCCTGCCATGCGACTGCATTTGGCCCTAACCTTTGGGAACCTTCACGTTAACTTTCATCGAGTGGAAAAAAGTTAGTGTCATCCTCCAGCTTCACTGTTTATTATATAAACAGTGAAGCTGGAGGATGAACATGATAGCTAGCTATCACATAGTACATCATTATATACCAGCTAGCCAAATTTCAGTAATCCTTCAAATGTCACTGCTGTTTACTTTCTTGTTTTCATTTATGTTTGAAGTGATAGCAGAGCTGTACGTCTTAATTTGTTTTGGAAATCCCTCAGTCAGAACATGGCATATATGTAGATGGAAACTAGCGAGCTAACTTCCTGCTAACTTCTAACTCTGTTAAATTTAATAAATTCTGTTTTCATGGATGCCTGGATGTTAAACTTAATTGTTACACCTGGTAGAGCAGCAACTCTGATCATTTTATTATAGATGAAAGGATTTAGACAGTTTTTAACTCTCAGTGATGCCACAGTGATGGTGTGACTTAAGGACCTGCAGCGGAGTTTGGGCTCAGGCATGACGTCAGACTCAAAACACCAGATACAGTAAGAGAAAAAAGATGTGATGTTGGGGGGGGGGGTAATGGGGAGCGTGGGTACTTAAAGTACTTATATTTAAAGAATTTTATTTTAACTACTCAAAGTCTGCTCTTTATTTGCTCTTTGAGCCCTGTTTTGGCAACCCTTGCACAAAATATCCAAATAAATGGTGTTGGGATTATTACTCAAAAAAAAGTAATATATTACACATCACTCGTACAAAGTCAGTTACTTAATTACTTGTGGAAAAAATAATTCATTACACCACTTATTACTTTCATGTAATCCTGTAAAATGACCTTAAATGCATTGTCACATAATGATCAATTAACAACATAAACCTGAGGCTGCAGCTTCATACACCAACAGAAATCTTTATCCAAATGAAGATACACACACACTCTTCCTTTCAGTTTTTATATATGAATGCAAAGCTGGAAACACATAGCAAAGATGAAAACCAGCACAAGGAGATCAATCGCCATGGTAATTCTACTGTGGAGTTATATACAGGTAGAAATGGAAGCTGCAACCTGACTGCTCATCACGGCTTTTGTTACCTGTTGAAACTCGGGCTCTGGCTGCTGGGCTGGGGTCAGTTTGCACTCAGCTTTAACATCACTCTGGGTTCTTGGCTAGGTTTGCATTAGCATGCTGTTGGTGCAGATGTTTGCAAAGAGTCAAAGTTGTGCTAGCAGCATAATGCAGTTGTTTCTGTCCTGGAAGCAGTTTAAAGTTCACCATCGTGCTCTTGCCGTTTTCTGCTATAAAATTAAATGTCCTATTCCCAAGAAGCTGCAGACTGCTCCACCACTTTCCCTTTCCTCCACACAAACTGAAATCAGCTGATTATTGCACAAGTATGTAGGAAGAAAAAAAATGTTGTTCTTTTCCCTTTTCTATCCACGTGTTCTGGACAAAAATCAAGAACTTTTGTAACATGAGAAATGGCATAATTGTAACTGCAATGAAATTAATACATTTAGAATAGCGATGCGTTACATTACTGCGTTACAGTACAGTAATGCGTTAGTTTGGAACGTGTTACAACCAACATGTTATGTCTGTCAGTTGATGGCTTCCACCATCATTCCCATCCCCCCAAAGACTGGCATAGACAGCCTCAATGACTACAGATGACATGATTGCAGCCCCCTGGAATCATGAAGTGTTTCGAGCAGATAGTGTCTCAGTACATCAGAGACTTTATACCCCCCTCCCTCGACCCCCACCAGTTTGCTTACAGAGCAAATCGGTCCAAGGAGAATGCCATCACCACACTTCAAAGAGTCCTGAGCCATCTGGAGAACAGAAAGAGCTATGTGAGGATGCGCTGCGTGGACTACAGCTCAGCCAACCTCACCAATAAACTGCCACCATCCGATCCCCCCTGCCACCTGCTCCTTGATCAAAGATTTCCTCACAAACCGGCCACAATCAGTCTGACTCAGCCCCCATCTCTTCCTCCCACTCACCCTGCACACGTATTACTGTACAACAACCCATCCAACCAACATCATCGTCAAGTATGCTGATGACACCACCGTGGTTGGGCTCATCTGCGGTTCTCACCTGGACCCACAGCACCAACGCCCTGGTAAAGAAGGCCCAGCAGCAGCTGCGCTTCCTCCGTGTTCTGAGGAAGAATAAACTGCACCAGAAGCTGCTGCTGGGCTTCTGCCGCTCCTCGGTGGAGAGTGTGCTCTCCTACTGCCTGGGTCTTTGGTACTGAGGGGCCACTACTACAGGAAGACTGCACAGAGGGTAATTAACACTACCCAAAAATTCATTGGTTGCCCCCTGCCACCCCTGCAGGCCATCTCCAGATCCTCCTGTCTCAGAAAAACCAGAGCCATCACAGGTGACCACTTGCACCCCGCCCACCAGCTGTTTGACCCGCTGCCCTCTGGTCGGCACCTCAGGACAATCAGGCCTCACACCTCCAGACACACAAACAGCTTCTTCCCCTGGGCCTCACTCACCTCACCAATCTGAGTCATGGTCTGAGTAACCCCCATCACTCAGGCCACTCACACACGGACTTTAGACTCAGACCAAGTCTTTTTCCACTGGTTCCAAGGACTGTCCTCTCCATATATATATTCCTCTAGACTGTATAATTATCTTCTTTTTGCTATCCATTCCTGATCTCTTTACTATTTATATATATTTCATCTTTTCTCCTGCACAGTTGGTATTTAGCACCCATAATTTTGTTGAACATGTACAATGACAATAAAGGGCTATTGTATTCCACTGTATTATATTTTGGCAAATTTCTATTGAACAAAGACGTCAACAGCAATGGAAAATAAGGATGTTGGAAATGAAACAGTGATATTCAGTGCTCAGCAAACCTAGCAAAACCTTAAAAAGTACAGAGCCGAGGTAACAGATAAAAAAATAAACTCATATTGATTATTGATTGATTCTGCAGATAATCTAACAATTAAAGCATTTTCAGACCTCATTTGTGAAAATGTGTGGCAGCCAGTTGAACGGCTATTCACACTGTCTCTTTGTAAAAAATAATACCAAACGTGCCGATGTCATGACAGGCCTCTCTGGATGAGTGCTTCCATCTGGCATAGCACCAAGGTGACCTCTGTGGTGTGCTGCTTTTCTGAATGCAACCCTGTGATAAGATAAGAGGGGGGGTATAGAGTTACTGCCCCGGAGATATAAGGTAAAAAAGGAACAAGCTTAGTAAGCACAGCACTTAGCTCTTGTCTAATGTGTGTGTGAGTTTATTATGGTCTCATTCTATTCATAGGTTTTAGACAGACAGCTACATCAGGTCGGACTGAGAAATAGACTGAAAACAGGAAGCATAATGCAATGTCAGTCAAAAGTGCTGGTTTGGCTCCAAAAGCGTTGTAGCGTTCCAGCCCACTCTCACTCCAAGGTTGTCAGTTTTGTCGAAGCCAGTGCTGTCTCACAGATATGCACAAGGTTTTCTTTTTCATCACTGCCTGATGCACCAGACAATACTGAGGCAACTCTGTCACTCCCAGCTCGTATATGAAATCAAAGCTAAAGGAACGCTGCTTACACATGTCACTGTCTTTGTACTAACAGGGCAACTTTCCTCACAGTGTAGTTTCATTTTGTGACTGTTGTGCCTCGGTGTAATTTTCAGCTGCCAAGCAGGAGGTTGGGGGTACAATGGTTGCTCTCGGACAGAACATGCTATCCTCTGCCAGAATATTGCCCAAACTACAGCACAATTGCATCGAAGACTGCAGTGCAAAGTGTTAGCAGTCAGTAAGTCATGTGCCTCTCAGATGAAGCTAGAGCATCATTACAAGAAGAAACAGCTTGCTGTCATGTTACGTTATATTAAAAAACAAAATATTGCACAGTTGGTATTAGTCGGCGTCTAGGTTCTGCTGTGCAAATGCAGATTTAATGTATCATGTCAGGCTGTGCTGATAACATGTTATTAGTAAAATTAATTAAATGAACAACAGCCTACCCAGGTGGTTCAATGAAATCTGATTTTGCACATAGTGACACAACTATATGAAATGGCTCATAGACAAAAAAGTTAAAATAAAAAAATCTGAATATAAATCATCCCTATAACTGTCAGATAAAGTGAGAGAAAGAAGAGCACAGAGGGGTTTTATAAAGTGTCTTATGCCTAAACCTGTGAGTCATTCTTTGTCCAGCCAACCAAATATGAAAAAGCTTTTTTCTAATATAACTATGTTTAATTTTTATGCTACAACTTTTTTCCCAGTTACATACCATTGAGCTGCTTTATTTTTCCAGCAAGGCCTTGTGACATCTTGAATAAAGATAAAAGACAGAATAAATAAAGACAGATATCCAGGCAAAAATACATTAAAAAATTACAACCAAATCAATTTTCACTTCTTGCATCTGGGCCTAATTGCTAAATCATTGTCATAGCTTTAATTCTTTGAGTCAACGGAATGTTGAATTTTACGTTTGATGTTAAAATTTGAATCTATTCTTTCAGGATGAATGAGCCTGGTTTTAAAATGTAGAAAAAAGGAGACCTTGCATATGCTACAACTCGCTTCGACCTGCCATCCCTCATAACAAGTAATACTTTTTGATGTTTTCTCCAGTGAATTAACAGAAAAAGCTTAAATATCCACGGTACCAGTTCTATCCTCTGTCACAGCTGACCCCGTGATACTGATATTCACACATCTGGTCATAGAAAAAGAAAAATCATGCTTTAGATTTTAACCATTACAATGGAGCCAGATTAAAAAGTACCAAACAACCAACCCAGTGTACTCTACAGGAACTGCAACTTGGAAAATAAACATAATTATTTACGGGGCGATCGTGGCTCAAGAGTTGGCAGTTCGTCTTGTAATTGGAAGGTTGCAGGTTCGAGCCCCAGCTCCGACAGTCTCGGTTGTTGTGTCCTTGGGCAAGACACTTCACCTGTTGCCTACTGGTAGAGGTCAGAGGTCAGAGGGCCAAGTGGCGCCAGTGTCCGGCAGCCTCGTCTCTGTCAGTGCGCCCAGGCCTGTGCGCAATGTAGCTGATCCAGTGTGTGAATGGGTCTAAGTAAAGTGCTATACAAATACAGGCATTTACCATAATATGAAGCTCTTGTACATATGCTGGAAAAAAGGTATGGAAAAAATCCTTTCCATACTTCTAAAACATCTTAATATGGCTTTAAATTTAATTTTTGTCTCAGTCTGCATTGCTTTCTCACACTGTCTGTCTTTCATATGGGCCCAGGAAAACTTAGATGCACTTTTAAAATCCCATGGGTGCGTGATGCATCGCCTCACTGTGTTCTGGGATTTTCAGCATTGCACAGACAAGCCCACAGAAGCTGCTTTCAAAGGTATAAGCAAGGTGACATATTTGTTACTGATAGCTGCAGAGTGGATCTGCATCAGTCAACGGGGCTGACATATTTTGAGAGCAAAGAGAGCTGTGAAGGAAACTGTGCTGACATGTTTGATGCAAAAATTGTTTTCCTAACAGGAAAGTTATTAAAAATATGGAAAATATAGACATAAAGCTCTTACAAATCTGGTATCACAATCCAACAATAGTGGTTAACCGGTTCAAATTATGCAACCTTAAACATAAGCAGTGTACAGTCACCTTTTACACCAGTGTGTGCTTCAGAAAGCTACTTCAGCGTGTCATAATGATAAGCCTGTTGAGTTATTAGCAGATTTGATGGTAGTAGGTGTACCGTGTCAGAGAAGGAGTTACCTCCTGTTTATCCCCTCCCTGGTAAACAAACAAACCCCACAAAAGCAGACATCCCAACCCCTTGATGTCTACATTCTGTTTATGTGGTGGGTGAATTATTTCTACAGTCATCAACCTCATATTTGCACAGACAAGTAAGACACACACAGCTGCACAGCTGCAGAATCGTGGCTTATTGTTCCTCACGCTGGAGTTCAACTGATACGCACAGGTGCCTTTTCAGTATCATGCTGTCGTTGTACCAATTGTGCGTTATCTATATTAAATATCTTTCACACTTATAGGAACCATGTGCATCCAGAAAACACAAAAGAGTCAGCAGCTGGCAGGCGCATTCTCTTTGAGCAAATTACACACTGATTGTGTTTTGCCAGTACGGTAAAGCTAACACAGCGCTGTGTCTGACAAGCATAGGCACACAGAACCACCTGGCTCAAATTTCCTGTTTCTTTGACTCAACACGGTGTAGAAAATGTATCGACAACATGTAGAAAATCCCACTCGTTTAGAATTGAAAGCGGCTGTAAATGCATTAGGACTTGAGTCTAGTGTGCTTTTGGTGATTCTTCTCAGTTTCTCTGGTTAATTATTGATCTGAGCAGTGTTTAGATCCTTGAATAATTAACGTGCCAGTGTTGCGGCTGTCAGAATGAAAGCGATCGCAGCAATGCGTCAAAACAATATTGAGGGAAGTGTTAAATTATGCAGCGTTGCTCTCACGTTCATTAAGTGTCATCTGACCAGTTTCTTCTGTAACACTGAATGCATAACACAACACAACAGCAGTGGCAGTAGGCAGGAATAGCAATATTTAAAAGCACTTCTCAGTTTCTTAGATTTTATTTGAGAAGCGTAGAACAAGGTCAGCTCAATGCATGAATACATTCTCCCTTTGTTATTTTTTAATCCTGCCACAACTTTACTCCTCTAGTAACAGTATCTTGGCTGTTCATTTACTTTCAAAGCGAAAACAGGGTTAAAATATTCACATGACACGCTTATCACCATGGTAACCTCATTCACACCTTCCACATGTCATCCAGTTGACTTTTTCTTTATACTGCCTGTAACATACAACTCTGTTCAGACATAGAAAAAAAGTTAGGGAAGATTTAATCTAACTATATCTATTTACAAGTATAAACTTTTATAGAGTGTATAACATGAACTACTTTATTTAAAATAGTTTTTTAGTTGATAACCAACTGAGTACTTTGGACTCCACTCACAGTCTCTTTATGAACCTGAAAAGGCACTTGCATGCATCGCAAACATGAAAACATGAAACTGAAAAGCTTGGATTTACAGCATTAAAGAGGAATGGCGCTCATTTCTCTGCTAAGGACACCATTTGTTCACTATATCTTCAACTATGGAAATAGTTGTTTGCTGCAAAATTAATGTTTCAAATCTCATAACTTTAATAATGGTGTTGTTGTTATTTCAGTTCTGTGACAAACAACCAGGGTGTTTGTTAAAATGTAAATATAACAGATTTTTCGTAACAGTGTGACACATGGAAAATAAATCCAGGGTACATACATCTATATTTTACTATAATATACTGTATGTGAAGATATTGAATAATAAATAATAAAGAGAATAATAAAATTCCAGACAAAGCAACCAAACAGGAAACAGTATTATACTGTAAAACTTTTATACATTGCAGTTATTTTAAATCGTTCTTGTAGTTTTTGCTGGTAAAACAAAGTTTCATGCAGCAAAATCTCGCTGTAACAATCAATAACGGGGTCTCATAACTTAAATTTAAATGTTAAAACCATATTACAAATGATTTCAGGATAATATTCTTGTAATGTCATACAAATGAAACTAATGGCTGCATTAACAAAGCTGAAACAAAATTTACAGTGACAGTCTTGACATTTGACTTTTATTTTACGTACACTTGGAATATTTCAGCTCTGACACATATGATGAACACGAGTGACGTTATCCTTACTCACATGCTGTTGTAATCAACACTGATACGTTTCAGGAATTCGGAAATCGGACAAGAGCCTTCATTTGGTGTGGTTCACTCCTGTGAGCTGTCAAAATAATTGCCAATTACCAGAAGTGTGATTTATTTCCATGATAGTTTTCCTTCTTCAGTTTTTTTTTCCTGTTTATGATTACACGTTGCTGAGTGCCTTTTAGCAAACCATAAATTAGTTTAGTGATTTGAGGGTTCTGAAATCAGGAAGCTTATTTAAACAGTGGGGCAACTCTCAGGCACTGACTGACACATCATGAGGAATCGCTGTTGCCTAGACTCAAATCAAATAAAAAGACCTACTACCACCTCTTGGCACTTACTTTTTCCCACTCCTTTCTTCCACTGCGGTCTGTGTTCTTTTGCAGTTTCTGAGTAGGTTGGGCAGTGATGATGTCTTATGTCAGGCTGGGTTTTTATTTATTTATAGATATTTTGTCTTAGCAGCACAAAAATCCCCTTTTTTCTGTGATATGATTACTTCATGACAGAAGCATCATATTGGATTAGTTTAAGGTGTTCGCCCAAATTAATGTGTTTTTTTGTTTGTATTTCGTGATTGGTTAAACTGAGTTTCATGTATGCTAGGTTTAGGATAATAGTGACAGATGCATCACTTCATAATGTGAACTTTATTAATTCCAGCTGTTGCGTTATCATTGGAAGAATTTGCTAATTTAACTAGCATGAAACTAGCTGGTCTTTTTATTTATTTATTTTTTAGAAATTTAAGTTATTTATTTATTTAACTGGATATGGTACAAGAGGTATTTGACAGTTAGTATTTACTTACATATTTACTTGTTTGCTTTACAATACGAATTTATGGTTTTGAGCACTCTCAGACTCTTTAAATCCAAAGTAAAATTCTTTCAGCTCGTGGAAAAATCCAACACTTTGCTGGCTGGCTGGACCTCCTTGGTTGTCTAAGCTATAAGCAGGGCAGGAGTGGAACATTTATTGTTATTTTAGCTTTTTTTTCTCCAATTTTAAGTGACAGAGGAACTTTGAATGAAGCAATATTTTTGTTCTTAGTGTCCTGTAGTTCTTAACATTGACATATTTATTGAGCGTCTCCTCATTACATTAAACATCTGTTTACGGTTCAAGGATCTGCTGAAGTGCTGGTCCTGTCTCAGTGCTCATTGTCTGTGGTTCTTCCTCTTTTAAACCTTTCTCAGCATCAGACTCGTCTGTATTGACTGGCATTTTAGAAAAAAGGTCACAGGCACTTAAATTTAATGACAACAAATAAATCAGCCACTGATGAAACAACTTTAATGTTCTGTCATTGGTAGTTTCATTGTAGTCCATTTTACAATGCAAATGCAGCACTTTGGTTTACAGACAGGCGGATGGATGGATTTGTAGGCTGCTTCATTTAAATCCTTTATTGTCCTCTTATACTTGCAATGAAAGCTGGATTGTCTCCAATGTGTCAAAATTTCAACCCTTGAACTCTAATTTTATTATGGATAGAGTTCCATTTTGAGTACGAAGCCAGCAGAAATGTACTGGCACATGATGGCGTTCAGCATAGTCCAGGTCATTTCTGATGATTCTCCATCAAATGCTTATAGGAGTGACACTCACCACCCCACCCCGCCCGTGCATGCTGAAGAAAAGAATGGACACCTAGTGTGACGTTCTGCCTTTAGGCTCGGAAACTTCAAAGTTTTAAATTCTGAACGGTTAGGTCGTATTTGATGACTAAGCTCTGATCACAAGCAGCGGTCCTCCAAACAAGAAATAGGTCAGTTTGACACCAAAGTCAACTCTCTGCAAACGTTGATGTATTCACAGGTGTATGAGTGGTGTGCAGAGAGGAAGGCATCTAAAATTAGCAGCTACTCTGAAAGTAGTCCTAAGAGGAATAAGACAGTGACTAGTTATTTATGTATTTTTTGAGGTTTTAACAAAAACAAAAAAAGGCAGCAGCTGCACATGATGCACATGTGTTCATAAACTAATTAAAATTACAGCTATACAAGGAATTTCAGCAAGCATGGAAATTGTTCTGTTAAAAAGTAAAAAACAAATAATAAAAAATTTAATATTGATGAAAATATTATCATAATAATAATTATTATTATTATAAGTAAATAAATAAATAAGTAATAATAATATTTTAGAATTTTTAGGTTTAATTGGCTAAAATTCATGAGAGAAACAATAATTTCAATGGTTATGTCCTTCAAGACTGCTGTAAACATCATGAAGAAAGAATATGATACAAAAACTGTCATTTTAAGTCAAATCCATTGCATCATAGATTCTAATAAACTAGAGCCTAGGTTATGTCGAGACCAGGCAGCAGTGGAAGTGATCTGTTGTGTAGCACCTTAGGGAGTCTGTCACAAATAGGGCGATGTCCCTAATCCGTGCAGTTTGAATAGCATCTCCAGATCTTATCGAAGAGCAAGTGAAGAAAAGAAAAAAAGGAGTTAATGGATAGGAGGTGAAGCAGTCAGCAGGTTCCATTAGAAAGCATTTATTGTCTTGATCTTCAGTCAATAAACTTCACTTGCTTAGTTTCATTTCCTGCAATTTAGAGAAGGCGTACACACAAATCAAACATATCTCACTGATTTGAATACAAAATCAATGAACAATTCTACTTTAGATCAATTAATGCATAAATTCCTAGTCTCATGTACCATATATACATTATAGCTGATGAACCCGGATGCCTAATTATTCCCAGGAATAACATTGCTATTCACTTGCTGTTCTGTGGGATTAAGTGCAGCTGCTTTGTTTATGTTGAAGCTAGTTTTCTTTCAAGTGGAAAAAGTGTGAGAAAAGTCCAGTGTGTATTACTCATATGGATATATATATATATATAGTTTGAGAAAGAAACACATTCCCCAGCAGTTTCCTTGTGCCAGGCCTGCTGGTTGTTGGCTGCACAGATGTCTGAGTATAGGGGGAACAGAAGTGATGCAAGTACACCGTCAGCCCAACCACCTAACTCGACACACTGACATATGGACTGCCTGTCAATTGCAATTATTAATTTGATATTTCCCAGCCCCAGGAGCATGGCACAACATGCTGCCCAGAGCCAGTATAATCAAATTACCAGAGCATAAGTAATGGCTGGCCATACACCATTGCGTCCCCTGACTGAACCTTTAATTCTGCCATGTTGGCTCTGAGGGTAAAAAAAAAAGGATATATTTAAATTGATAACTGCAGACGTCCCCAAGGGTGTGTTTGCTTGGTGAAATGAATACACACATTGTTTTGAGGGAAGCAGCTTTTGCTTAGGGATGGATTTTGCAGTTGAATTAAGTTTTAGGGCAGGAATGAGATTCATATGGGTCCACTTAATTCTCTAACCTTCTAATATACAGAAAAAATTCCCAGCCACAGCATTGCTGTTACTGTTACAATTACTTTTTATTTGTTGTTACCTCTCCTCATACATTTCCACAATACCCAGCAGAATAAAGCGTTCAATAAGAACAAGAAACTTCACTGTAGCAGCACTTTTTAAAACCAAGTTATGAGATGTTTTACAAACTGTAAAATATCAATAATCAATATTAAAAGGAAATGAAGAAGGACTGAGAAGGAGGGGGAAAAGAGTGAACAATAAACAACACTAGGCAATTTTATAGTGGCAGAAAGAAGTATTACAGCAGAACAATCAGCAAACTTGTATGTGAAACATAAAGATGTTTCCTGCAAGCTGATATTTTTCTATATAAAGAGACATTTATTGAAGCACGTTGCAATCACAAATAAAAAAAAAATCTGAGACCTTTTGAAGTAATTGTGGTAATTACAATAAAGGATGGCTTGTGATGGTTCTCAGTAATTGCAATTCTTAAGAGGAAAGCACAACAAATTATTTTAGTTAAATGTCACATTAAGTTTTTTTGTCACTTTTGTAAACCTGAAGGAAGCTGATGTTGCCATGGATACAGCAACTTTACTATGTGCTGCTGCTATGTAAAGTTGTGCAAAGTTGTTGCTGGATGTACTCACATCTGAAGAAATGGTAAATATGTTTTATATCTCAAAATAATCTGATCTATAACATATAATGTGGCCACCTGGGAAAATTAACTGGCCACTTTTATTATTTTGGTATGTAGCAGAGCTTTCTCACTGCTGCTCAAGACAAGTTGAATAGCAGGCTGAACTTTTGTGGTTAGTAGACAATTATACTGGTTTACTTGGGTCTTTTCAGTGTGGAAAAATAAAGAACCTAACCAAAGGGGAAAAACTCCAGTCTTGCAGTATCCTTAACTAATTTGGACCAGAGCAAACAATCTAAAAGTGTGAAAATAGCCTCAATCTAGAAGTCAGGATTATACTCACTTGTGTTTTTCTGTTGTTTCAATGTTGGGCACCACAGACAGGATGTCCTTCCATCCTTCCGTCCTTCCATCCATCCATCCTCCATCCATCCATCCATCCTTCCATCCATCCATCCATTCATCCAATAAGATGCCATTCCTGTTATATTTTTAAGTCTTTCAATAATGTAGTGCCTGTCTGGATGTCCAAAAAAAGAAGCACAAAGCCGTACGTTTACCATCTGATGAAGACATTTCTGTCACTTGGACCCAGGTAGATCATTGCATACTCACTGCTGAGGAAAATTCAAGGATTGCAATAAAAGGGCATTAAAAGCTCTGAAGTCTATAGAGAACACCAATGTCACGGGGGAAAAAACTGATGCCATAGTGCTGATTAACTTAAATCTTCTGTGAAAGAGGGCTGAATCTTTTACCACAATAGAAAGTAATTAACCAAGTCCTAATAAATGTGATATTTTGTGAAGTTAGGTAAAGTAGTATCTTTCATTTGCCCTGACAAGGTGCATCACTTCAGGTGTTAGGGAAGTCTCTTCACAGGACATCATCTAAGCTCTGATACATTAGGCTTGTTTTGCAAGATTCATTCCAATCAATATTAATTAATTGTAATCAATGCATTGCTCCTCAGAGGAGTGGACTGCACTAATGAAATTACTGAATTTCATGCAGAATAAGCAGTTTCTGCTGAAGTATAACATCTACATACAGAGATACACTGCAGTATTAACAGTACATTGCACAGCTGTGCTTTGGGATGTTTCTGTTGCCTTGACTTATGATCTTATTTCCCCTTTGAGAGCTGAATCTCCTTACTAGAGGACAAATATTGTTTTTTGTAAAAACCCATGTGCTTCTTGATGGAGTTTAAATATAGTTCAGCAAGGCAGAACAGTAATCAGAGCCAATAGACTAGCCAGGGACAGCAGCAAAAAACGGTGCTGTCTCTTTGTAAGTCATTAATACACAGTTAACTGCCAAGGGCATTGCATGCAGACCACCCTTCAGGGGAACTCCCCTTTAAATCCTCGCCTGTGTGGAATTTCATTTTCCTGCAATGCTGTTTGTCAATACTTTCTTCAAGCATGTCCTGCTCTGCAAATGAAGTGATGATTACTTTGCAGACTTCTAATTGCCTTGTAAATGAGAACAGAATTACCAATACATCAACCTGGATCGAATGAACTGTTTGTTTGTTCAGAGCCACTGAATCAAGAATGCCCCAAAAATTCTTTGGTTAACTACAAAGTTGTGTTAAAGAAATCATATTTGACAGAGGCAGTGATTTGATCATAGCAGTTCGATGTCAGTTCCAGTTACTTCTTGTGTGTAAAGTTTCCTTTTAAATGAGAACTTCCATGTCAGCTCATGTTATTTTTACTGGTCGCTCACAAGAGATGATGTTGGTAACGCTAATTGTAACGTATTAGTCACCTGTGAATGTGAATAGCACACTGACAAGGTGCCAAACAACAGTGAGAACAAATGTGAAGTTGGAAATCGTTGATGTTACAAGTACCCTGATGGTTTTGTTGGAGGAATGCAAGCATGTGATAGAGATTGTGCAGTATGCTTTACCCTCGCCTACTGACAAACAGTGGGCAGTGAACTATGCATGAAAACAGCAGAATCAGCTTTTTGCAGTGATGAAAAACGTGTTAAAAACACTGTAGTTTATCATAACTTTTTTGTGGCCCTAATCCTCTTTTGTACATGGATCTAAAGAAATTCCATGATGATGTGAATGCTGTATAAATCAGCAAGGCATGAACACACTGATAATCAGCTTTTTGCAGCGATGAAAATATAAAGTGCATTAAAACAAAAGAACAAAAATCAGCCTGGTCTTGGAAAAGTCCTGCAAACACAGCACAGGCTAGAAGGATTTGTGTTTCCATCCAAACAGCTTTGAAGACAACACAAGCTCCTCGATTCCTGGCAAGTCCAAACCCATGTGACACTTTGCTGCATTTGATCACCGCCCACTCATAATAAACAATAAAAAATAAATAGGAATGCAAGATCCTTTTACGTATGCGGTGAGGACTACATACGTTCATATTAGTGGATTATGAGAAAATGGCTTTACAACAGCTTCAGGGCACTATAAGTTTTACTTGGAACTTTCTGATCCTATCAGGGGGTTTGTACTCTTGCATGTAAATTATAGGCCTACATGGAGAACACTGTGAATAATGTGTGTACGTTCCACAGTATCATGCAATTCATTTTTCTGCTCTGATTCATCCATCTTAGAGTAAACCATGATGAAGTGTCTCACATTCACCTGGGACTGAAGCCTCTTTTTTAATGGAGGTGGCATTTGTCATAAGCTGCTGCAACTGATTAAACTTACAAGCTCATGTCCTCACCCATATGGACTTCCAGTCCGAGCGTGTTTTTTTTGCTCTTGTTCTGAGAGGTAAAGTGCTGCACCTGCACCATCTGCTGCATTGTGTCAGGCACCTCTGCACAAGTGGTGCGGTTGAGTTATTGAGAGGGACGTTCTGCTCTCCAGACACAGGTACCTGATAACCTCTGTTGTTTACAACCAGCCTCGAAGCTCAGCGCGAGAAGTAAAATGCAGATAGCCAAAGTAATTCTGTTCTGATTGTTTTGTTGTGTGGAAACTGCTGCATTAAAGCGCTTTCTTTTTTTTTTTGAGATTTTATTTCTTCCTGTAGGAAACATTTTGGAAAACAAGCTCAAATATATCTTGTATCAAATTAGCTTTTGTTTCTTTATAAGGAGACTTAATTTTTGAGACTGTGGCCTGTGAAATCTTTCTCTTGAAATTATTCCAACATTTACTCCTTTCTAAACAGATAGTTTGTCAATGATTCCTAAAAAATGACATATGTGAGTCTGAGTGCAATTACACAAGTGTTTTCATATTAGCAACACTAGGGCCTCTTGTGAGGTGCAAAATGTTCACTCAGGGGTGAAGGATGGGGTCATGGCACATTTTCCTTTAAATAAACCTGTTTTTGGACAGTTTTTTTTAAATCATTATTACGTCTCTTGGTTGGTTTTTTCAGGCTTAGGCAATAAAACTGGTAGATATAAATCATAATGCGGAGCACGTCTTTCCCTGCCATTGCCTTTCTGAAAAGGTTGGACATTTTACATACACTTTCTCACCGGACACGTAGCGATCTCTCATGCAAACCCATGCAGTTTTAGCCCCCTCTCAGTGTCGGCCGCCATTGTTGTTTTTCTGTCGAGGCCAGACTGGAATTAATGCGGGCAAGATCCCTGCTGATTTCATCCAGCCACATCCATGGTCTGAACAGCACGGCTGCTGTTTCACAGGGATGTCGGAGCCCAGGGGGACAGACCGGAACGGTGATGAAAGGACTCCATACTGCGACAGTAAAACACCTTTGGGAAATTTTGTCAGACAAGGGGACAACCAAAAAGGTCTCAATTCCCGTAATTGTTTGTATCAGCCACTTCAAACGGTAAATACTGTTCAGGCTTGAAGTGGTTGAAGTCCAGAAAAGCTTCTGTGGTTAGCGGGATGATTTTATTTCCTACCAGGAAAACAGAATTTGGCTTCCTTTATGATTTTATGTTATGAATGTCAGTGTTCATTTCCATTTGGCTTTGATAGTTACCTAGGAACAATTACTCAGCCAGTGCAGGAAAAAATGTTCACAACACAAATATAGCAGTTTACTTAAGAGCAACATCCAAAGAAATAATATTCACATCATAATACAATGTGACAAAAGGTTTGTACAACCCCAATTCTAACAAAGTTTAAAAACTTTGCAAAATTTAATGGGAATGAAATTATTGGTGAATCTCATAGCATCTTCTTTTATTCTGGATAGGATATGGAAGATATGGAACAATATTACATCCACTTTAAAAGAAAATGTTTGCTCATGACAGCTAACAACACTTAGCAACAGAAAAGTCTTTAACAACCCACTCAAACCCCTCTCCCACCTCTGTCAATTGGAAAGTGTACGCAGATGGACAGACTTGTGGGACCACAGACTCCCCTGTAAACAGCAGACAGACAGCCTACATTCAATACAGATGAACGGTGGCCTGAACTGTTTGTTCTGGAGCTGGGATTATGAAGGATAAGCGGTAAGGAAACAGAATTCAGTGGACTGCAATCTACTGACGTCTAGTGGTGATAGTTTACTCTATCTGCCTTTAAACTGCGTTTGTGGATGGCACAGTGAACACTGTTCACATAGAGTGATTTCTGGTAGTGTTCTTGGTCAGAGATTTCCACAGCAGACTGCCTGCTTTTAATGCCGCGCTGCCTAAAGGCCCGAAGATCACAGGCATCAAATACCGACTTTGAGCCTTGTTCCTTGTACTCCTTCTCGGAATATTTTGATGATATTATGTACTGCAGATGATGAAATATTCAAAGTCCTCCGAATTTTGCACTAAGAAGCATTATTCGAAAATTGCCTCACAATTAATAGGTTGTAAGGCAATTTGCAGGTTTTTGTAGATTAGTTAAAGTCTATGTAGAAACTCTGCCTCTCTCGAATTGTCTTATTCAATCCAATCTGACCTGTCTCTAATCAGCTGCAAATTGTTCCACAGGATATTTTATTTTAGTGCCACTTACTGTTCGTGCCCTTTCTTGTCCCCATGTGTTAATGCCATCAAATTCAAAAACAGCCAATATTGTTTTTCATGCAATAGTAAAACATTTAATAGGTTTTCTATGTTGTATTATGGATAAAAATATGGATTTTATCTAAATATTGCGTAGCCTATATCACATTTTCGGAACTGAGTTTGTATATGTTGCTGCAGTATACTACACTGTAGGTAAATGTGTGAGGTGGAATTTAATTATGTTGCTGTGCAGGGAGCACGACATGCATTGTGTGTGACAGTTTTCTTTAGATATTGAAAGACTATGGATAACACTGAGAGGCTGATGAGCTCAGGGAAGCAGAAACTCTGTGGGAGACAACAAAAAAAAGGAGTCTTATATTCACTCAGTATGTACCTGCAGGAGGCAGATGATTGATTCTTGAAGGCCTGAAAATCAATAGCAACCTGCTAGAGTTGCCACTCATCACATCAAAACATTAGAAGCCATAAACCTCAACAAAGTCAGATATGGGCCGTGCACATGCAGTTATGATAGAGCTGGTAAGGATAATTAATCAGAGGATTAAGGATTTTATGACACAATAAAATAATCACACCTCCATTTTTGCACAAAGGAATTCTTTTACAAACATGTACTTACATAATGCATATAACAATATATTATTTTATTAGTACATGTTGGACTATAGTGTGCTGCAGTCTTAAGCATTGCTATTATCTGGAATAAAAAAAAGACACCTGAAAATGAAAGCACTGTAACTTACTCTCACTAGGCCTTGTCCATTGAATTTTACATGCAGAATCTAGTCTTAGTAAGTCAGCAAATAAAAATAATATAAAAGACAAGTTTTTTTGGTATTCTGCTAAATCATAACTAAAGGGAAAAAATAAACTTTAAAGTGAATTTCAATGTGTTTGCATTTATTTTTATATCCCAAATGTATTACACAAAAGTAACTGCACGAACGGAAGAAACAGTTTCTTATGCATTTCACAGAGCCTGAGAGCAAAAATGCATGGCGTTTCTCAGTTGTTGCTGTGCTACAAGTTGTTTTCCCGCTGAAAAGGAAAGTGCTTTTTTTATGTTCTCAGTCTTTGCAGCTCCTCTTCTGGAGTAAAGACAAAGGGCAACATGTGAAGATGAATCGCTGCTGTTCTGTCCATAGACAAAGCAGGCCAGTGCTGAGGTCAAAGCAACACCAGCTGCTACACAAAATTATCAGCTCGAGCAGAACTATGGGGTGCAGCCCATTGTTTGAGGCAGATACTCTTCTGATAGAAGGAGATCTATCTCTGTGTCAGTCTTCATTTCCAGTGTCTGAAGTTAATTGTTACCATAGAAACACTGATAAAATAAAGGGGGCGGTTTATACGCTTCGCTCCCATACAATAGGTGTGACCGGGACCTCATTCTTGGGCAGGTTGAAATTCGCTGGTAGAATACAACAGCTCTGAGAGGCCCTGTGTCTTCCACACAAACAGCTGCAGTCTGGAATCATTTGCATGTGATTTAATCAAGGCAAAGACACTGGATGGCATCTGAAGCAGCACTGCTCTCTGATGCCTCTAGTTGGAGGTGGCACATTTATCAATCTGTCCTGATACCTTTGAAGAGCTGCAGGGATTTAATAAACCGAAGGAGATGTTTTTCCTTTTAATACTTTATACTGTATCCCCAGTGTCAGTTTGTAAATATATGCAGATTTGTTTTCACATTAAAACAAATTGTGAACACATGTAATGGTTTATAGCATTTTATAGCATTAAACATTAATGCATTCAAATGACTTGCTTGTTAATAAAGTAACCAGAGTGGTAGCAGAGTGATGTTGCACTAGAACTAGGCGGAGCATTGAAATGTATACTTTCTACAAGAATACAATGGACAGATGTTTTGGGAAACATCTGACTTTCATTATCTGTCAAATAATATGCTGTCCAAATGTCTTGAGCCTACCCTCATTTTTTTTCTAATGCCTCAAAGGATCCAGACTTTCTTGTGAGTTTTTAAAGTGTTCTTGAGGAATAGTTTTCCAGGCTTTCTGAAAGTCTTTCACAGTTTTTCTTTGGACATTGGCTACTTTTTTCACCAATTTTCATTTTAATCCTCTATCATTCAAGCATAAAAATGGTACCTACTCAAAGGGTGAACCAGCATTGTGTCAACACATAACAGGCAATTTAGCAAAGAACCAATTTTAAATCGTGTCTTTAGGCACTTTGTTACGAGCTGCCTGCCACAAAAACACATAATGTGTTCCCATTTCTTTTCATAGATTCATAGTTGATTCTATGAAAGATTCCAAAGATAACACAGTGTGACAGGCATAAAACAATATTTGTGCACCAACAAAGTGAAACCCCCCCCCCCCCCCCAAAAAACTATTAGCTGAAAAACTTGGCATACTCTGGATTGTGTGCAGTGTCTATGAAAACAGAGCATACTGTACAAGTGGAGGACGGAAGAAGTGGCAGACCTAAAAAACTATTCAGCCAGTAGTGTTTGGGATCCTGTCAAAATGTATGGAATTATAACTGCAGTGAGTACAATCAGAATTTGATCCATCATGCAATACCATCTGGAAAACATCCGATTGGCAGAGACCTAATTTTTAAGGATGACAATGACTCCAAACACACTGCAGATAAAGGTATAGAAAAATACATCAGTTATGGATTGGCCTCCTCCAAGCCAGAATCTCGACATTACTGAAGCAGTGAGGGATAATGTTGATGGCAAACAGAACAAAATGCAGCCAACAAGAAACACTTTGAATGTCCTTTAAAGACATTATAAGAAAGCTTGCCTACGATAGTTCAGGTTGTTCTGAAGAATAAAGATTCATTTTCAAGCATTTTAGAACTGGCAAAAAGCCGCCTCGTGTGGAGTTTTTGCCGGGCCTGCTCATGTATGGCATAGAGATACATACTTAATTTATGTTATTATTTTTAACAATATTGTAGAATCTTTACCTTACATGTAACAGTTTTATTTATTTTTGTATATAATACAGGAATGATAATTAACGGCCTGAAACATTTGAAGTAAAAACACATTTTTACATAAACTTTTGCAGTACTTGCTGCAACGCAGTCCTGATGGTCATCAAAAACATCTTCAGGTTTACCCAAATGAATTGTGTTTTGTTAAGCTGTAACTCTGTGATATTCAAGGACTTTCTTTCTGATTGTTCATTGCATATTTAGTGGTACCTTGAATAAAATTCTGTCATGGATGCAAATTTTGATGAGCGTTAGGTTATGTATAAGCATGTGAAACAAGCGCATGTGAAACAAACGCAGACAGAGATTTGCATTTAAATACATTCACGGGGGGATGATGAAATGAACATAATATGTAGTGAAATGAAAAGAACCGGGATTCTTAATAAATATTTATTTAAAACATTTTCATCAGTTTAATATCATATCTTCAGGTGCCTCCCACTGTCACACACACAAACACACACTGAGGAACTAAGTCACCATGCTGTGGGTTACCTGTGATTTTCCAGGGTTCATTTGTAATTACTGAAGTAAAGCAACTCATAGAGAGCTCCATTTATCAATTTTCATGTAATAAAATGTATCTGCTTTTATTTCTGTTGCCTAACTGTAACTAAAGCAAGAGAAATGTTAAAATACAAAATGAAGGCTGGGCCTGCAGAGTGTGCTCTCACAATACTGAAGTCGAGATCAAGGTTGTAATTTCAGTTTTACAAAGCTACATCTCTTTATCCAGCAGTAACTATTGACCTCTCAACCCCTGCTTTCTTTCTTTTGCTTTCATTGTCTTGTTCCATTTTTTTTCCCACCTGTTTAATAAAAGATACCCACTTTTTCTGTTTCTGTTGTGCCATTCAAAGACCTGAGACCATTACACATTACAACAAGATACACAGCAGAAGGTAAATTCCAGCTTTATTTTCCTCTCCACGCAGCAGGTTGTGAATAAGATTTTTTTAAAAAGGGCATTGAAACACTTAAAGCCTTACCGTGGCATTTTCAAATATGCCATCAAATTGCTCCAACGTGTTGGTAAATGGCTCACGTTCTTTAAAGTGGGACAAAGGAGAAGCCACTGATTCGTCTTAGAGGCTCATCCACAATGCAAACTTATTCTCAAAATCTATTTATACTGGCTAGAAGTTTTACATTTATAATTTCATGTCAAATGACTGTCAAAATCCATAGTACACAACAGCGGAAACCTAGATTTATGAGATTTCTCACAGTTTAATTTTAATCTCCAGACAAGCAAGAGAAGATATTTAACCTGACTAAACCCACTGACTAAACTCCACTGTTCCCGTCCTGTCAGGGTTTTTTTTTTGCCTTTCCTGTGTTTTGTATTCACCCCATTCTTCCTTAATTCTAATAAATGCATGCTGCAGTAATGAGGCAAAGTCAGAGCTCCCCTGTTTCCTTTCATTTGCTGAGATCACAAAGCCAATGCATCACACAGGGGTTTCCAGCACCCTCCCAGCTGACCATGGCTAAATGGTGTTTTTGCTCTGCTGAACACTAATCCTTCTGTCAGATAAGGCCCATTATAGCAGGGGTGTAGCCAGCCCGGTTCAGTTTGAACAGACAGTGAACCCATCTGTAGTAGACAGCATGGTTCTGCAGGCGACGGCAATTCAACGGCGCTGCAGTGTTTGCGTGTTTACAGAAACACTCTGTGTCTCTCTTCCAGCACAACTGGTCGCTCCTCTCTTTCAATATTCAATGGCAGGGATGGATTCGTTAAGGGCAACAGCAACTGCTGAAGGAGCTTCAGCAGCTACGCTTGCGCCACTCCTGATTGCATTAATATTTACAAAGCAGAATGAAGATTATAATTTAATCTGCACTAGTGAATTTGCTCATGGTACACAAAAGATTGTCAGAAGTGAGGAGACACAGGGAGTTTGTAATGCATCCGCTGTGTTCGGCTGCTTTGAAAGCACATGGGCCGTTATATGTACTATTATCCTCTGCATCTGTACATAAGATGTTTATTGCAAAATGAAGTTTGCTCTCATGAAACTCATTTGGAAGTCAGCAGATCTATCATCGACTCTCCGCGACCCAGACAGCCGCATGGAAATGAGCAGCCAAACAGATGCACTTTATTTGTGCGGGAGCAAGCCGGCATTGTTATTTTTCCCCTCTCTGAAAATGAGGAGCAGAGGCTGGACGCTCACAGCCTGAGGGGGATGGAGATTTAACTCAGAAATGGCTCATATATCGAAGCCCACAATCATTGGTATTCTTTGTGCTATATTTTAATGACATACATCAGACATTTCAGCATCGTGGTCGGCAATAGAGCATGTGGGATATCATTTGCAGGAGATATTTTGTTAATAAAATCCTCTCAATTCCTAAATCCTCATAAAGAAAACAACAGATTTTTCTTTTTTATAGCCTCGTACTTAATGGGAAAGAAACTTGCTTCTCACTAGTCATGTTTTCTTTTTTTTGCCTTCTTTGACTCTCTTGAAGGAGGTTGTAGACTCATCTATTAGTGGCTGTTTACCAATTGTTTTCCAACAACACCCACATTACGTGCAGCAACAGCGAGCTCACAGATTGACCACCTGAGGCGCTGTGGGAGCACAAACATCAGCAGAGAAATTAGTTTCCTTTCCTCCTCCTGCTGTTATTGTGTCTGTTCCACAGCTGCACTGTTTTTATTGATGTCATCAGGGGTCTATTCTGTTGATCTTTCAAAGAGGCAACATCTTTTAGATAAAGCATGGTTGAATCTTGGGAGTATAATATCAAGGGAATAGACTGCGAGACGGTAGGGAGCACTGGGAATGGCTCTGCTTCTCCTCAACATCACACACAAGCTCATCCAGTCTCTCTGCCCCTCCTTTGTGTGCCAGCACTTCTATTTTGGTATGTTAGTGCTGTGTACTGTGGGTTGTGGGTGTCATTATAGAACACAAACATCCACACTAATGAGGTTTTTGGGGAGCTGAATTTAAATCTATTAACCTGTTTATTTACACTGGAAAAGCAATAAAAAAGGACTTAAGGAACTGTCACTTTATTTACATTTGGCGCCTAATAGACTGGAGCTAGAGTTAGTTTGGTGTATCAGCCCTGTCACTGACTGACGGCTTGTCCAACTGTCATCCAGTGTTAACTGGGAACAGGTCCTGCCCTCCAACATGCAGGCAAGTGGGTAAATCTAAGAAATGGAATGGTAGACTAGATTTTTTAGTTTTGTTTTTAATATGTATTATTATTTTTTAGGTTAACCATGAACACCTACAACTTTCATTCGATTTTTATGTTCTTGTTTTACTACTAATTAGAGCTTTTAAAAAAATTAATAGTGGTAAATGGACTGCTTCTTATATAGCACTTTTCTACTCTCCTGGAGGACTCAAAGCACTGTATACAACATGCCACATTCACCCAATCACACCCATTCTCACTAGCACTGACTCTAAATGTGCTTTTCTACCAACATTCACACACATTAACACGCCGATGGATGCATCGGAGAGCAACTTGGGGTTAGTATCTTGCCCAAGGATACTTGGCATGCAGACTGGAGGAGCCAGGGATCAAACCATCAACCTTCCGATCAGTAGGTGACCTGCTCTACCTCCTGAGCTACAGCCACCCCATAATAGTGAAAAGACCAAGGTAAAAGTCATGTATTTGAATAATCAAAATTATCTGGATGCAGTTCTCTTTATACTTTATTTTTCTCAAAACGGAAGGTTATTTATCTGCAGACTAGTGTTTCGGACCAGCAAATACTCACTGCATGTGTCTGTGAACACAGACGGTTTGAAAAAATATTGTCATCTCTTTAGTCAAAAGGCATGCAGGTTCATAGTGGGGTGGCTATAGCTGAGGAGCAGGTCACCTACTAATCAGACAGTTGGTGGTTTGATCCAGCCTGCCAAAGTATCCTTGGGCAAGATCCTGAACCCCCAAGCTGCTCTTGAGTAACACATTGTCTAATGTCAACATTAGACAAAAAGCATTTAGGTAAAAAAAAAAAAGTGCAATTGGTGAATTAGATATGTTATATGAAGCCCTTTGAGTGCTCAAGTGGAGAAGAAAAGTGCTATTTAAGCACCAGTCCGTTTCACATACCATTGATGATCCTCTACTTTGAAGCTATGACCAAGATTTTACAAAGAGATTTCATTTTTTAGTCAGTATGATCCAAAAGGAGAGGCTGAGAGCATAAATTCAGCAGGAAAGTTTTTACATCATTCAAGACAGAAAGCTGTTTTCCCATAGACTTCTATAGGACCAGAGGTTCATTTGCAACCTCAGCTATAGACATCTGGTGGCTTTCACATACATATAGTTTTTTGTAACCATCTATGGTTGTAAACAGTTTTTTTTGTTTGTTTGTTTTTTTATTTGTTATTTTTATGTTTTTTTATGAGTTGTGTCATCTGGTCCTGAAAAAGGAATAAAAGATAAATGAAAACCACGATCCAAATGCCTTGGCAGCCATTGTCATAATTACGCAATAGTTTTTTAGGGGAGGAGTTTAACAGTCAGTTATACAGTGGGGTTTTTTTTCCCCTTATCCGCAGTATTCACAGTCCTTCCTTGCGCGACCTTACAAGTGACGATGTTTAGTTTAATTTTAGCAGCCGACATATAAACCATGGACATGGGAAGAATATTTTAATAAGCACTACCTTTCTAAATGTCAACCACTCAGACAGATAGAGATACAGGAAAAACATTTTTTATCCAACTTTATTAAACACCTACTGCCATCAAATAAGAGCATGGTGAGTTAAAATGTAATAACATTTAATACTCAGTTTGGTACAGTAATGCATTACATTATAAAAAATGTAATCTGATCACGCACACAGTCACCAACAGCATAACATAAAATCATCACGAAAGACTAAACTTCCGGTAGGCCATGAGAAGGTGAAGACGCGTGTGTCAGTGGCTCCTGCACTTGACTTGTCGAAATTACGATAATCATCAAAGTAACATATTTTATTCTTAAAAAGCAATACAGTGGTTGTGAAGAGTACATTCTTTCTCGAGATGCCACCAAAAAAGACAAACCCGAAGCAAGTGGCGACTGAAACGACCGATCTTGGTGAGGCCTCGGCTGAAAATGACGGCGCTAAAGCTAGCACCCTGGCTAGTTCTGTACACGAGGAGTATACACAAGGCAATAAACTAGTGCTGTCTGCGATTGCTTCTTTGGACGCCAAGATAATTCAAATGAAAGTGGACATTTGTGATACTCTGCGCGGGGAAATTGCAATGCTGAGGGCTGAAAATGATGAGGCCATTTCAGCTTTGAGAACTGTGATGGAAAACCACAATGTCCAGCTAAAGGATTTATCAGAAGCGGCTACAAGCACGTCAAACTCCGTGGTGAAATTAGAAGAAAAAGTTAAACAACTTTCTAGTAAAGTGGAACAACTGACTGAAAAATGTATTGATCTGGAAGGGCATTCAAAGAGGAATAATATAAGGATAGCCGGGGTACCTGAAGGCAGAAAGAATGGTCAGCACGTCAGTGATTTTGTGGCAAAGCTGCTACGAGATCTATTGGACCTGGATGAAATTCCGTTGCTGGACCGAGCACACAGAGCCCTGCGAGCGACTCCAGAAGACGCCCCGCCACGACACCTGATCGCGAGGATACATTACTACCACACCATGGAAGAAATACTACGAAAGGTTTCCATCAGAAAGAATTTGAAGCTTGGTGATATTCGCGTTCAGATTTTCCGCGATCTACCTCAGGCAGTGGTAAAACGACGTGCAGCGTTTACTCCAGTAAGGAATCTGCTTCGAGACCAACCTGGAGTTAAATATGGACTTCTATACCCTGCCAAACTCAGGGTGACATACAACAGTACGGAGTTGGTGTTTACGGATCCCAATGAAGCCCGCCGCTACGCACAAGAAAAATTTGGATCTTAAAAGGGACGACATAAAGTAGACAAACTAAAGCTCAACCTCTGGCCCAGTGACACTTATTTACTTTGATGCAAAGAGACTAAAACTTGTTATGGAGCTACGATGGATAGAGGAAGTTTTGAGATAAAGTATTTTGGTAAGCTTAGTTTTTGTTACCGCATCCCTTCAGATTTTTTGTTTTTATTTTTATTTTCAGTTGGGACTGTATGGGCGGGGATGCATTGCTTACAAGTTTGTTTTGTTTTGTTATGGTTACACATGGGGAGGGTGGTGGGGGGTGAGGGTTGGGGCCCACATCTTGACTGCATAAGTATGGAAAGTACCAGAATTAAGCCACCTTAATTTATTCAAATGCAAGACAATGGAAATGGAAATGAAAAGAATGTGGACCTGACCTTTAGTACATGGAATGTTAAAGGTGTAAATGAACCCGTTAAGAGAGGCAAAGTGTTATCACACTTGAAATCTCTTAAAGCGGATATTTTCTTTTTTCTTTTTACAAGAAACTCATCTGAAAAATGCTGCTCATAATAAACTTAGGTGTAGATGGATTAATCAGGTGTATTACTCAACATTTTCTGCTAAAACTAGAGGGGTAGCTATATTAATTAAGAAAGGTACTCCGTTCAGGCATACCTCCGCTATAGCTGATAAGAATGGTAGATATGTATTAGTGACCGGGGAGCTGCACGCCATTTCGATTATTCTACTGAACATTTATGGACCTAACCATGATGACCCAGAGTTTTATAGAAAGGTTTTCAGTTTAATTCCGGATATACCGAATGGTAATTTAATAATTGGTGGCGATTTTAACTTAGTGTTAGACCCATACTTAGATAAATCCCTCTCTAAAAAAACCACATTGTGTAAAGGTAGCAACTTTATTAAAACATATATGAACAATATGAATATTTGTGATGTGTGGAGAACTTTAAATCCATCAGGTAGAGAGTATTCTTTCCACTCTTCTGCACATAACGTTTACTCAAGGATTGACTATTTTTTGGTAGATGGAAAAATGCTCTCTCTTGTTCGCAACGTAACCTATCACAATATTATTATCTCTGATCATTGCCCTGTCACCTGCTCCTTCGCACTTAACAACTTCACTAAAGCATATAGGAATTGGAGATTTAACCCACAACTACTGAGCGATTTAAAATTTCAACAGTATATAAATTCTCAGATCTCTTTATTTTCTGATATAAACGATAATGCCGAAACCTCACCTGATATATTATGGGAAACGTTTAAAGCCTATATTAGGGGGTGCATAATATCATATCGGGCCTCACGGTATAAAAATAATAAATTAGAACAGTTAAAATTAGAAAAAATTATCCACGATTTGGACGCCAATAATGCAAGGGCTCCTTCTTTAGATAACACTATCTCCATCCATTCATTCGCTTCCGCTTATCCTTTTCAGGGTCGCGGGGGGCGCTGGAGCCTATCCCAGCTGTCATAGGGCAAGAGGCGGGGTACACCCTGGACAGGTCGCCAGTCTGTTGCAGGGCCAACACACAGGGACAGACAACCATTCACACTCACATATTCACACCTAGTGACAATTTCAATTATCCAATTAACCTATCCCCACAAGCTGCATGTCTTTGGACGGTGGGAGGAAGCCGGAGTACCCGGAGGGAACCCACGCAAACACGGGGAGAACATGCAAACTCCACACAGAAAGACCCCGGCCTGATGGTGGAATTGAACTCAGGACCTTCTTGCTGTGCGGCAACAGTGCTAACCACCATGCCACCGTGCACTACCTGTGCATTAAAATATAAACTAAATCAAATACTAACCAGCAACATTAATAGAGCGTTCACCTTTGTAATTGTACTTCGAATTTGGGGACAAGCCACATAAGTTGTTAGCTAGACAGCTAAAGAAGTTAGAAAATGACAGAATGATTCACAAAATTAGATCATGCAATGGAAACCTGGTTACATCACATAAAGACATAACTTTAGACAGTTTTATGAATCTCTCTATACTTCTCTTTCCACTGCAGGGCCTAAAGATCTTCAGGACTTTTTAGATAAGTGTGACCTCCCTATGTTAGATCAGGTGGATCGCAAGATTTTGAATGCCAAGATTACAACTGAAGAAATTATCAAATCTATTGGTTTATTAAAAAATGGTAAGAGTCCAGGCCCAGATGGGTTAAGGAATCAATTTTATAAACAGTTCAAGACTAAACTTGTTCCATATCTATTTAAACTGTACAATCATGTATACAAAGTGGGCACTCTACCACCAACATTGAATGAAGCAATTATTACAGTACTCCCAAAAAAAGGTAAAGACTTGGAGGAAGTGGGATCATATAGACCTATTTCTTTATTAAATTCGGATCAAAAAATCCTGGCTAAAATACTAGCGAGTAGACTCAGTATGGTAATAGATAAACTGGTACACTCAGATCAAACAGGCTTCATACCAGATAGGAGTTCCTTTAATAATTTTAGGCATCTATTTAATATAATTTACTCCTCTAAGGTGCAACAGGATCTACTTGTACTTAGCTTAGATCCCGAAAAGGCATTTGATCATGTGGAGTGGCCCCATCTCTTTGCTGTCTTAGAGAAATTTCAACTGGGACAAGATTTTATTTCCTGGATAAAATTACTCTACAAGAATCCCACAGCCAGAATCCTCACAAACCAAACATTATCCACTCAGTTTAAGCTCAGCAGAGGGACACGACAGGGATGTGTTCTCAGTCCATTATTGTTCGCTCTGGCTCTGGAACCCCTGGCACAGACAATTCGTACTCACTCTGATATACATGGTTATGACACAGTATATACTTCTAATACTATATCGCTCTATGCTGATGACATTTTACTATACATAACAAAACCCCAAACTTCCATCCCAGCAATCCTCTCCGTTATTGACAAATTTGGCACCTTTGCCGGTTACAAGATCAACTGGGGAAAAAGTGAAGTACTGCCCATCAAATTGGAAAGCAATGAGTGGCTTGCATCTCTTCCATTTAAAATAACTTATGAAAAAATTACATATCTGGGCATCACAATAACAAGAAAATATAGTTCCTTAATGAAAGAAAACTTTCTCCCTCTACTGGAGAAGTTAAAAAACAACATCCAGTTTTGGAGGACACTCCCTATCTCATTGATAGGAAGAGTGAATTCAATAAGAATGGTATTTCTCCCGCAATATCTGTATTTGGTCCAAAATATCCCAATTTTCCTGCCCAAATCTTTCTTCAAAAAGCTGGATACCATTATTATGCCGTTTATATGGAACTACAAAACACATAGAATAAAAAAAGAACATCTATGTAAACGTGGATCCCTTGGTGCACTACCTAACTTTATGCATTACTGTTGGGCATCAAATTTAAGAATAATTTCCCTTCTACTGGATGATACAGCGTTACTCCCCCATGGTTTGCAGATGGAGCGGGAGGACTGCCTTCCTTACTGTGTTGGTGGAATATTACTTTCTCCTACTCCCTCGACAAATACATACTATAATTATAACCCAGTGATCCATACCACGTTGCGAATTTGGAAACAAATAGTTAAACACTTTAAACTGAAACCATTATCAATGAGTATGCCTGTTACAGCTAACCCCTCTTTCCTTCCATCATGTGCAGACGGAGCCTTCAACGTGTGGCAGGAATTGGGAATTCGTAAATTAAAAGACTTATATTCAAATGACACCTTCATGTCATTTCAACAATTAATAGATAGATTCGGACTAATGCGCAGCCATTTTTTTAGATATCTTCAACTACGAAATTATATCCGCACACATCTGCCGCAGTTTGAAAGCATGTCGTCTGACACCTTGGATAGATGCCTTAGTGATAGCCGGGGGTCCGAACAGAGAATTTCATTATTCTATAACTCAGTACAGGAGATGAGTGTACCTTCAACTCACTCAATTAAAGAGGAGTGGGAAAAGGAATTTGGGATTTCCCTACCGGAAGATTTTTGGCAGGAGGTGCTACGCAATATAAATACGCTTTTTATTAATTCCCGTCACTGTTTAATTCAGTATAAAATTGTACATAGGTTACATTATTCAAGGGAAAGACTTCACAAAATGTACCCAGACTGCTCTCCTGTCTGTGAAAAATGTATGACACATTATGGAAATCTGTTACATAGTTTTGCACTTTGTCCAAGGCTTCAGGGTTTTTGGTGTGACATTTTTACTTACCTGTCTAATATTCTTAAAAACAAGATTGAGCCAAATCCAACAGTAATTATCTTTGGGATCTCCAAAGAAACACAAAGTTTACAACATTCTCAAAAAAGGTTTATATCATATGCATTGATTATCGCAAAGAAATTGATCCTGCAGCTTTGGAAAGGCAAAGAGGTTCCTGTGTTAAAGATGTGGCTTGCAGAACTTGCAAATACTCTTCACCTTGAAAAAATAAGATATACCATGAATGGCAATGTGAAAGATTTTGAACTAATTTGGTGTCCTTTACTTGCGTATCTTGGGAAAATATAAATTTTTGGCAGTCGGGGGATTGGGGCCCATAGAGGGTTTTTTATTTATTTATTTATTTGTTTGTTTGTTTTGTCTTGTTTTGTTTAGAGAAACAAAGGAGGCATAAGTTCTACTAATTTGTAACAACTGCGATACTTGCTTCTAATAAAAGATATATTTACACATAAAATCATCACGAAAGGTTTGTTTGTTGTCTGTGTGACTGGTGTCAGGATGACTTTATGAGTAATGTAGGGAGCTTTAGTATATTTCATGTCTGCAGACTCTTGAGCAGGGATCGGTGCAGGTTACTATGGCAACCAGGAAAACAGAGCTTGGAAAGAAGGCGTAACCTTTTACCACAAACCATCATCTTTCTAAAACTAACCAGGTGGTTTTTATTGACTTACCCTAATCAAGTTAATTATTGATGAAACTCAAGCACTCAGACTCAGGACTTCTTTACTTTTATCTGTATTGAAAAGGTCACGAACACAAACAATAATAAAATTTCTTCTCTGGAATCAGTAGATTTGCAGCAACCACTATTTCACAAGCATCTGTGAGTCTATGTTGTGATTCCAGTAACGTTGAACTTTGTAATGCATTACACAGTTCAACACATTTTAATTCTGACAATTCATTAAACAATAAGATATTCTTAGATATCAGAGCGACATCTAAGAATGACATCAGCTCAGATAGGCTCAAGCCCAACTGACCCTAACCCTTCATAGTGAGTATTTGTGACATTGAATGAGGAAAAAACTTAAAACACCATCTCAAATTAATCCCGGTCCCATCTAGGTTTGATATTACTCACTGCCCAGGTGGCTCTATATCACATGACTATATGCCCACTCCAGCCTTCTGATACTTCATTGGTGGATAAATATTCTGGATGTAGAGTGTTTTAATTTTTTGTTCAATATTTTTCTTTTGTGTGCAATCACACCATTGAGAGGCTTGGTGGATAAATATATGATTGTTGTTTTTTTAAATTATTTTTTCTGATATGCCTTTTCTCTCTCTCTCTCTCTCTACTCAAACATGTCTCATTTAAAGTGCTGTCTGCAATATAGCTCTTAATAAGCCTGATGAAGGCCACAGGTCAAAATGTCATGGTCGCTACAAGTGTCGGTGGAGCTTCGCCCTCTTTGCACTAAAGCCAGACAACATTTAGTACCTCTGTCTCATTACGTGGTAGGATGGAGTATAACACCACAGAAATCTAATCTCCAAAATGGCTTATTTTTTCCATCTTCTACACGGCTTTCTATCTGATTCACACATGGCTTCATTATGCCCAGACTTACTGGAACAACACTTTACAGTCTTCAGTAATCATCATCCCAACCTCTGCTGTTCACCTGCTCACTGAGAAAAAAAGAGACTACATCTCTCCTGTCCTCAAGAACCGGGCTCCCTGTTATACAGCACATTCAATGCTCATCATTCACAAAGCCTTCTATAACAAAGGCCGCTTCTACTTCACTGACCTCCACTTCCAGACTCCTACACTCAGCTTCCATTCATCTGATGTGAAGTTTTTTTTTTTTTTCCCGTCCATCCAATGCCAAACCTTAAAACTCAGAATTGTTATAAGTGCTTTTAACATTTCAATGTCGGTGAGGACGCGTACTCTTAGTCGGCTTCAAGATCGGGTATGTTACTGTGGACAAGCACAAATGTCCCCTTTTCACTCACTGGTCAGCATTCCCATCACATCAGTGTCCGTACCAGACTACACATACATCATCATCAGAGTTACAACATGTCTTTACGTTGCTCTCTTCTGTTCTCACAGACAAGGACATCTGACACACTCGAGCCTGTCTTCAGATCATCTGTCAAGCAACAAAGTAGCTGTAAGTGTGGAGATGTTAGTAGCATTTTATCATAACCACATAAAAAATGCAGCTGACAGAAACAGCTGTGCTTCTTCTGAATGCCAGTAGGTAATATGCTTTTGTGGGGAAACATTTAAAATATGGGCAGTTGGAATTTCAACAGATAAAATGGTTAAATTCTTATGTTACCGTATTTTACGCACCATAAGGTGCAATTAAAATTCTTTTTCTCAAAAATCGACAGTGCACCTTATAATCAGTGTGTGTTATGTATGAATTCTGTTTGTCCTCACTGGCCTTTAACTGTTTTTTTGTGGTACACGCTGCTCAAAAATCTGTCAAAAAATGTTTTAGTACGACTTTGGTAAGCTAAGAAGCCGCATCACTTGATGCATTGTCTGAGCATTATGGCTACTGTAGTCAGGAGCCTCGTGGAGTAATCTGGGTCCAAAACTCCGTCTACTTCAGGTCCCAAGTCATCTGAACACTGCAGCATCACTGAGAGTTAAATACTGAACAAGATATAGGATGTTCTGACTGACTTTTGTAGGGTTACTGAAGTTGGACTAGCTAGTATATGATGTGCTATGTGATCGCTAGCAACACAGCTATGTTAGCATAACATAAACACAGTGAAGCTGGAGGATGAACGCTAACTTTTTTTCCACTCGATAAAAGTTAACGTGAGGGTTCCCGATGGTTAGGGACAAATGCAGTCGCATGGCAGGATGCTATAAACAGACTAAACTTCAAGAACAACAGAGATAATCCCTCCACAATACGAGGTTAGTCATTAATATACTGCAACAACATGGGAATAGAGCAGCTGCCAGAGAATTCAACATTAATGAAACAATGGTACGGAAGTGGAGAAAGCAAGAAGAATGAGTTGAGTAAAGTTTGACTTATCTGACTGTTCTGTTTCGCTTAATTCGCCTTATAATCCGGTGCGCCTTATGGTAGAAAAAATACAGTAATATTAAATGATTTGCAAAAGTGCAGCCTAACTAGTCACTGTGCATCTATTGCATTAAATGTAATTTGTCGATTATGGCTTATGCTGTATGGTTAATACTAATGTCACTACTGTAGTTGTAGAGCAGCAGAGCACTTGTCTATATATATTTGTTCTGCAGTAGACGGTGCATGGCATTTCATAACTGGTTACCAGAATTATTTACTTTAAAAGTGTTTAAATACTAAATGGAATGAGTTAATTAGGGAAATATTGTTAGCCAAACAGTTCCTGAATAGGGAATACTTTATTTTGAGACAACATCTGGAGGTTCTTTTATTAATACATTTTCAGCAGCAAATCTGCAAAAGATCTTTGATGCTTTAAAATCCACTCAAGGTAAGTCCACACAGTCTCTGCTGTCAGGCTCGAAATCCTTCAGTATACTTCTAACATGTATATATGTATAAAAAGGGAAACCCATATTGTTCCAATGCACTTTGGTGAGTTTCTGTTTAGTGTAGATGCAGTCTATGATGCATGAACCCACTGAAAAATATATTCAAATGTATATTACATATTAGAAAACAATACTGGAAATTAAATTGGGTATAAAGGATTAGTCTAGCTTTGCAGAAATTGCGCTCTATGATATTTTGGGTAACCTGTTTCAGCGAATATAATCTCTTATCTGTGATTTTGAAATTATTCAGTGAAAGAGGATTATGAAGTTTAATCTTAACAGGGATTTTCATGGTGAAATAAATTATTTTCCTTCCTTACTTCATCAATATAAAGTGATATGAGAAAGGATTTTGCCACCTCAGAATACGACAGGTATGAGAGTAGATCTTCAGTATCCCTTCAAACGATGACAGAGACCTGGATAGGTACATAATTTCCTTTTCTCTGCTGTTATTACTGTGGTTATTTCCTGCTCTGCTGCTTTCATCGTCTGTACGCTAAGCTTAATCAGTTAAAGTGAAGATTAATCCATTTCTGTGATAGCTAGACATGATCATTCATTTGGTTTATTATGTGGTAAGACTTATCCTATCATTGAGCTGTATTTAATGTCTTATTTGCTTCTAAATGAGCAACAATCTATAACAAAGTCTCCATTGTGATAAATATAAAACAACTAATAGCAGAAAGTGTGAAAATTTTCACCAAGAATTAAGTTATGTGCCCATCATGCAACTGTGTAATGCTGTTTAATAATTTATGAGCAGTAATAGAAAGGGAAAGCCTTCATAAAGCAGGATAAGAGACTGTTAAGAGGAAGATTGGTTTACTTTTATGTCTTAAACAACACATATAACAGGTCATCACTTCTTATTTTAGATGAGAGTGTAATTTATAAATGCTTCTGAAGCATATGTGTGCTGTGATACTGTCACAATACACTGTTTAGTCCCACAAAGGTGCTCACATTTATGTCTTGACCACATAACATATTTGCACTCCTGCAACAGGTTTGCAGTAGAAGCATAATATAATATAATATAATATGATATAATGTAATATAATATAATATAACATCTCTATGGAGTTTTTTTTTTTTTTTGCGAGCCAAGCAATCCATCAAAATAATAATAATTTCAGCAGTCGTCTGCATGATGAATTATTTACAACAATGGCAGCAGATCGATTGTATACAGAAGATGGCTGCTGCTGTGACATCAACCACTGGTTTGTAGATCCTTTAGTTTGCATTTTGAAGCTTTTCTTTTCTTTGGAGGTGAAGCAACGATACAGAGAAAAGTTATCAGCTAATGCTACAACCACTCTAGGGAAAACACTGGTTGAAGACTACATACCACGACCAAAATTATTCCCACTGTGTGCAGTAAACTTGGATTCAAAGTGGTTGCTTTGAAGATGGAGACCAGACCTGCTGTCATCAACAAAGCGACTTTGGTGTGTGGGAACCCTCATAAAATGACGATAAAATGGAGCTAGTCTGCTATCAGTCTGCAATGGAATGTGGCTGTGCTAGCAATCCGTTTGTGATAATAAAAACAATTAAACTTTTGAAGTGACAAAAATCACAAATCTTTTCCTCTCTGTTGCAAATCTGTTGCTGTCTGCAGAAACAGAAATTCACTTTATTTACATTCTCTGCATCTACTTGCAATCGGTCACATTCAAAAATACAAAGCAATCAGCGAGCAACTACAGAGATTTCCTAGTCACAAAGAGGTCACAGCCATATTTTTACTCTACTGTAACTGAGCCATAGTGAGAGAAACCTTAGTAAGAAAGATACATATACCTGCTCATCTGTGCTAAGTTATTCAGTTTAAAACCCTTCAAAAGACACTAAGCCACAGAAATCCATTTCAGGGACTTAAATTAGGTGAATTAGGTGAGCGCAATAATGACAGGACACACTGTCAACCAAAGTGTCTTGGGTTATAGTAAGGGAGGTATGTACTCACTCATCTGGTTGCTTTCCTGGGTGTTTACATCACTTCCACTTTCTCACGTGGCCAAATTCAGTACTGATGTCATTGCTCTAGCCCATCTTCCTGCTCACCTTTTTAGACTCTCATTCACCCACCTTCTTTCCAACTTCACCTGATCCTGGTCACTCAGAGCTCCATCCAGGCCTCCATCTACATCTTCATCACAACCAATCAAGACTCCGCAGGATCCTTTTCTAATTCCTATCACTGCTGGGATGCTGTTCTGCTATGACAGGTCATCAGAGTAATTTTTTATCATGTTCAGTTCTTCCAAATGATCTCACCTCATTGATATGTATTTATTATATAGCTTTAATGCAGGAGTCATATTATGTAACATTTAAATATTACATCCCTTAGATGTTCACCACTACAAAGAGAACATTCTCAAGCACAACCTACCATATCAGCTGGAATAGTGGCAGTCTTGCTACAGATGCTTTGTTTTAGCTGCAAAGCTGCGTCGGGCTTTTACTGCGTACACTTCCCTTGAGGTAACCCAACAAGAAGTCCACGGGGGTAATACCTAGATCTTGATGTGAGATCTAAGGATGGAGCTTTGGCGGGTGAAGTATATTTCCACTATGTATGCAATATCTGTTGGTGCAAAAAAAAGGTATCAGACACCTGTGAAAGTATATCAAAATGAACTCCACTGCATATACATCACAGTACACAGCAGTTCAAAATGTAACTGAACAATAAAATGTGTCCCACTGTTATGGGACACCCTGTATATGCCCCTGTTGTGATGGACTAGTTGGGCATTTTAACACTGGCATTGTTGGCATGACAAGTTTCTGCAAGTGTATTTGGTTTTAAGCGTTTTAATATTTCTATTTTTTAAGCAAAATCTACAACAAGCATGTTAACTAATCTTATGACCTTACTCTTCAAGTTAACACATAAAAACATGCCTCCCCCCACCTTTTTTTTTCTTTTAAGGAAATAAAAATGCTGGTAGATTTCATGACTTATCAACATTTTACATGGTTAGCTGACATGTATCCACTGTCATAGTGCTACAAACTCAAATGCTGCCTATATGTGTGTTCTTTGTTTTTTATTAAGCACTAGCTTATTTTGAAAAAAAATCTAGCGACTTTTTTCTTGTAATCTTGCGCACCATCATCCCAAGGGAGCAACACAGTAGCTATTTGTGATGTTCAAAGATAACCTTTGTGTATCTGAGTAGTAAGCAAGACGACTACTCTTCAGACTGTTCATGGATGTATCTCCTGATCATAGCTTTTAGTATCAGATAACCGGGCTGCTTAAATTCCCAGCAGAGACAGACTTTTACCAGAGTCAACCCCATCTCAACTTATCTCAGCTGGACCTGAAAAATTCCAGGCTGTAATCTAAAGTTACAATCAGTACCGGCACATAATCTCAAACCTATTCCTATAGCAGTGTCAAAGAAATGGTAAAAAAAAAAAAAAAGCCCCTGGAGGAGATTCAGCAAGTGAAAATCCTTCTCCGGAGTGGAAGGTGTTAGATTTGATTCAGCTGTTAAAGACTAGAATACTCTAGGTGCATACTGACATGTTCCAAGAACATTAGATATTTAGAGACAGAAGAAAGAAGAAAAGAAAAGAGTATAATTTCAAAGAGATGAGAAAGGGGTTGGGTTTGTTGACCAAGCTCTTTTTTAAAGTAGGCATCTCTATCTGGATTTCCTCTATAATCCTGTCTTTCAATTTAGTGCCTCAATCCCGTGTTCACTGAGGTAAACAACCTGGCCAGCCACAATTTCCTCTCGGTAGCTTGTTACATCCATCCCTGTCATGTTGTCACATAGATACACGAGCAAGGTGATACTGTTTCAATAGAAATGTTTCCAAACTCTGTCAATGCTTAGAACAATATTAACACAAACGTCCTGGAGTAATTGGTGTAGAATATTACCAATGCGGACATTCTGACATGTCCTGAAAATAATACCACAAATGTAATAAATAATCACAGAGCTTACGACCAAGACTGAAAATGCAAACAACAAATGTGCATAGTAAAAGTATCCTTGACCTTGTAATCTGTCTAGGCTCCCCTAGCAATTTTACATTGTCATTGTTAAAGAAACCAGTTTGTAGGGTGGAAGTCAAACACACTGCAACTTAACAAAGAACACCAGGAAATAGAAAAACATTGCAAAAGCACAAAAACTCCACAATTGAAGTTAAATAAAACACAACAAAAAGCAGAACAAAAGGCCGCAAAAGCTCACAAAAACAACCATCACAGAATAGAATGGAAGTGTTTTTGGGGAGACAATAAAATGACGGAACAGCTGCAGAAATGATAACTAAACAAATGGCTAATATATCTACATATTATACAAATCATATGATTAAAACACAAATTACCTTGCATCTCTTTGTCCCTCACAACAGATCACGAATCTTCTACTTTTTGTTAACATGTGTCTCAGTTCAGTCTGTCATGTTATTGTCTCCCCAAAATATCTCTATTTTCCATCCATCCATCCATCTTCTTCTGCTTATCCGGACCGGGTTGTGCGGCAGCAGCCTAAGCAGAGAAGCCCAGACCTCCCTCTCCCCAGCCACCTCCTCCTAACTCTGTCCGGGGGAACACCAAGGCATTCCTAGGCCAAGCCGAGAGATATAATCTCTCCAGCATGTCCTGGGTCTGCCCCAGGGCCTCCTCCCGGTCGGACATGCCCAGAACATCACACCCAGGAGGCATCCTTGTCAGTTGCCTGAACCACCTCAACTGGCTCCTTTTGATGTGAAGGAGCAGCGGCTCTACTCTGAGCCCCTCATGAATGGCCGAACTTCTCACCCTATCTCTAAGGGAGAGGCCAGCCACCCTTCAGACGAAGCCCATTTCCGCTGCTTGTATCCGCGATCTCGTTCTTTCTGTCACTACCCACAGCTCGTGACCATAGGTGAGGGTAGGGACGTAGATTGACCGGTAAATTGAGAGCTTCGCTTTTACACTCAGCTGTCTCTTCACCACAACACACCGGTACAGCGTCCGCATCACTGCAGCCGCAGTACCAATCCATCTGTCGAGCTCCTGCACCCTTCCATTTCGTTTTGTGCAATTTTCTATTTGCTGATGTTTTCTTCACTTGCAGTGCATTTGATTTATCAGCGTCACCGTAAGTTTGAGAGGATCTGAGCTTTGTGGCATTGGGCATTATTCTGCCCTGAAGATGGGCGCATTGTGGTCATAAAGGGATGGACATCCTCAGCAACAATATTCAGGTAGACTGATGATGGTCAGTTGGTACTAAAGGGCCCAAAGGGTACCAAGAAAACATCCCATGCACGATTACACCACCAGCAGCTTTTACCACTGCGGCAGGATGGATCATGTTGTTTGTCGCAAATTATGACACTACCATCCAAATGTTCCAACAGAAATGGAGACACATCAGACCAGGCAACATTTTTTCAATCTTGTCCAGTTTTGGTGAACCAGTGTGAAATGTAGCCTCACTTTCCTCTTCTTAGCTGACAGGAATGCCACCCGGTGTGGTCTTCTGCTGCTGTAGCCCATCTCCTTCAAGGCTTGTCATACCATGCAATCAGAGATGCTCTTCTATATACTTTGCATAATGGTGGTTATTTGAGATATTGTTGCCTCCCTATTGTCTTGAAGCAGTCTAGATATTCTCCTCTTTGACATTAAGGCATTTTCACCCAGAGAATTACCGCTCATGGGATATTTTCTCTTTTTCAGACCATTGTCTTGATGATGTCTGATTGGCTGATTAGACTTAGAGATAAATTATCTGAATTTCAGAAGCGGGACCACGCCTCCAAACATGTCCCTTCTGGGTCTTATCTATATACAACCCCCCAGTTCTACAAGCTGTTCGTTCTCATTTTTGTGCCCCACCCTTCCTCCCCTTTTTTCAATTCTTTCACTTCTACACTTCTCATTAATACATGGGGATCTGCCAGGCCCAGGAGCCACCGCAAATCCCCATCAAGGCCTTCCCCAAATCGCCGCTCAATTCTTGATTAAGCCATTCGCCTTTATCTACTAAAAAACGCTGCCAAATCTAAAATGAGGACGTGGGCCCAGCTAGTGAAATTAATATTAATGAGCATTTAAACAGATGTGCCTAATAAAGAGGACAGTGACTGTGTCATCATCTGTTGTAACAGCATCTAACACTAGAATTAACATATCCTACGTTAGCGAAAAAAAACCCTTTTGAATTCAAGAAAAGGCATGTGATTTGAAACTGGTAAAGCAGTGTTCAGTGGGGGTTTTTGAGCTCTTAGAGTCTATTGGACTGTATTTCTACTCCGTTTGCACATTTGTCAGGTAAACAGAAGCACACGCCAAGCACAAGCCAAGTCACACTCACTGCTAAGGTTGTGTGCATGCTGTAAGAGTCGGACCGTGTGGGAAAAGATTGTGTGCAACAGGAAACCAGGCTTTCTGTCACTATGACTGATACCCAGAGTGCTTGTATTTCTAATAAACCCCTATCTCACTCGGAATGCCTGCATGAGAGAAGATGCACCTGAGGACGGCAGCATCAGCGCAGCCTGTCACATTTATCAGCCTAAACTATTTGCCTTCTGATACTGTTGCTCACAGTTGTTGTAAGGTCGCGTTGACTTTCAGTAATCCCCCCCCCCCCCACTGCAGGTTGTTCTTTATGAATAGACCTCAGGTGCTCTTTCTGGAACTCAGTGTGTGTAGGTCTGCACTTGCTGAGTGCAGGCACAGCAGTGCAACAGAGATTGCTTAAGTGGCATCTTTGTAATAAAAAGAAATAATAGTGAATTTAAATTACATCTATTCAACTTGAGCAGCGATCACCTTACATTGGATATTTTTTCCCTTCACCATGGCATTTCTATGAGAGCAAATGAAAGCTTTGCTAGTTTCAGCCTGGCATTCAAAGTAAATTACAAGCGATCATGGCTTTTTTCTGCTGAATGCCATAAGTCTACAAAAGAAGATTGTATTAAATGCACCATAATTTTGGTACAATATGTATAACTCCACTTTGTGTTTTTGAACTGTTCTGTTGCCTTAAGGTTTGCTAAGTTATTTTAGAAAAGTTTGCCAAAGTTATGCTTCATGGCTTTATTTCCACTTTAATTTTTTCAGAAGAGTATGTGAGGGTAGAGCAGGACATGCACGGGGACAGTGAGGCAGTGGTGAGGTGTGTGGTAAGAGTGACAGATGGATTCGAGGTAGGAGTGGTATTACATCAGGGATCAGCTCTGAGCCCCTTGTTGTTTTCAGTGATGATGGACAGGCTGACAGATGAGGTCAGGCAGGAGTGTCAATGGACTGTGATGTTGCCAGACAACATTGTGATCTCTAATGAGAGTAGGGAAGCAGGTGGAAGAGAGCCTGGACAAGTGGAGGTATGCTCTGGAGTAAAAAGGAATAAGGTCAGTAGAAGCAAGACAGAATTCATGTGTGAAGGAGAGGGAGACCGGTGGAGAAATGTAAAGAGCAGAGACAGTGAAGGTAGATGAGTTTAGATACCTGGGGTCAACCATTCCAACTGACTGTGCACAAGGGAGGTGAAGAAGAGAGTGCAAGCAGGGTGGAGCAGGCGTCAGAAGGACAGCAGCAAGAGTGAAAGGGTCTCACTACATGATACCTGTGAGACCTGCTATAATGTTCTGTTTGGAGCTGGTAGAGTTGAAGATGCTCAGGTTTATAGTAACCAGAATGGACAGGATCAGACATGAGTATATCAGAGGAAGAGCTCAGGCTGAGCAGTGTGGATATAAAGTCAAAGAGGCAAGGCTGAGACAGTTTGGACATGTGCAGAGGAGGGATAGTGGAAATATTTAAAAAAGGATGTTAATTTTTGGAGCCGTCAGGCAGGAGGTTCATGGATGCAGTGAAGAGGTACTGCAGATGGTTGGTGTGACAGAGGAGGATGATGGAGGCAGGTGACCTGCTGTGGAGAACCTAAAGGGAGAAGAAGGTTTTAGTAACATGAAAATTATATAAATCTTTGAATTGGTTTTACTATATTATCACATAATTTAGTAAAATTTGCTTCCTGAAATATTATGAAGTATTTTCTTATTTGTTTTTTTCCACATTAAAAGCAGAGATCAAATAGCAGTTTTGGCTCTCTGCCATGCCATTTAACACACAGGTGTTAAACTAAAAGAAGAAAAAACACTGAACATGGAAAAGTTGACTCATCAAAGTGAGAATTCCCTTTTATTTAACGTAATTTAATTTTTCTGTCCAACATTCTCATTGTATGCAACAAAGGTGGTGGAGCAGAGAAATTCATAAATGTTTTCTACATTAAGGCCTTTCTTTTATGCCGTTTCTTTCATGTGTGTCATTAGGAAAGATTTGTCTTCAGTTCACATATTCATGTTGCCTGAGTTTGGTTTCTCACTAATGACACTGAAAATCTATTAAAAGTAAGCCACTGAATGTACAAGCAAAAAAAAAAAAAGAAAGATTAATTTCAGGCCAAAGAGAAAAATTGATGATAGGCCACAGAAAAAGACGTAGAGAAAGGTGCATATAAACAAACCACAGATGGGAGAAATGAGACAGGTTTTTAGAAAAATTAATTTGGACAGGAATAGTGTGGGGAGGTTTTAGTTACAGCTGATGACTCTGCTGCGACAGATAGCTGCTCTAATAAAGAACTGGTCACAGCAGTCCTCGAAACTCCCTCTCTCTCCTCCACAGGCAGGCTTTAACGCTGGCATTAAGCTGTTGTCAGCTCGCGCTCACACATAACAGAAACATTCTCAGAGGTCAAATGCCAGCCTGCATTGCCTAATCAGACACCAACTGGGACCATCACCATGACAGGGAGTGAGAGAAGGTGATCTGCAACCAAATACCATCTGACAAAATCAAGCAACATCAATCCATGTTTGAGCATTTCATCGCTCATTCTTTTAAGGTCTTTGATGAAAAATGAAAGAGTTTTATGATGATGACTGTCATTATTATTTTTATTATTATGCTCTAGTCTGATCAAAGCATCACATGAACATATAAAATCTTTTGTAAATTCTCTTATCTTAGAGTAGGACTCAGTCATGTTCCATGTCATGAAAATATCACTGCACAAAAGCTGACATCCACCTCAAACTGTGACCAAAAGAAAAAAAAAAGCTAAAGGTTGAGGTGACCTCCATGCAGGGTACCAGCATGGTAGAGTATCCTGTTTATTCCCTACTGCTGAATTCAAAGCCTCTGGTGTATCAGATAATTTGGCCTTTTCCCTTCTCCTGCCATTTGGCTCCATCATTCTTGGCTGTGTTATCTCAGACAGTAAGGACCAGCACCCTCTTCCTCCACCTTCTATCTTCTGGCTCTGACCTACAGGCAGATCAGCTATCAACCAAAAGGCATTCAGTAAGTGCATGATATCATACAGTAGTTGGGACATGGTTTTTTTGGACCTTGGCTTCTTTTTCTCTTATTTCCAGTCCAGTTCTTGTACCTATTTTTGAGAGGAATATTTTTTTTGGTCTGTCTGTTTGTTTGTTTTTGTAGTTAATTAACACAGCCTTATGAATCATTTCATCACAAAAATGGGCACCTAACTCAATGTATGCATGTGTATTTTGCCTCCACTTTGTTATGAGCGTTGCCTAAAGCTTGCCACCTATTCTGATTTCTCTAGTTAAATAAACTCCTCCTCCTAATTAATATGTGCATCCATCCTTTATATTACTGCCATCTTGTGGCCGCAGTCGGCTATTATCGCTGAAAGCACTCTTGTAGAATTGTAGTTATCGGTGTTTTGAGGGTGTGTCTGTCTCCGGTGAACACTGACTGGAGAGCGCAGCAGTGTTATTCTTGTGCTTTGCGCATGCAAATTGTAACTAAACCGCTCCTCTTTGAAGGTAAACTGACGGTAGAGCAGGGGTAGGCAACTGCAGGCCTCGAGTGCCGGTGTCCTGCAGGTTTTAGATGTGTCCTTGATCCAACACAGCTGATTCACATTGCTAAATTACCTCCACAACATGCCTTGAAGTTCTCCAGAGGCCTGGTAATGAACTAATCATTTGATTCAGGTGTGTTGACCCAGGGTGATATCTAAAACCTGCAGGACACCGGCCCTCGAGGCCTGGAGTTGCCCACCCCTGGTAGAGCAAAGTGCAACGCAAGCTGCTGCTGGTCTGCTTTCACTGCTCTCAGATCAGTTACTAGCGCATAGCTAATGCTAGCACAGTTAGCATTAGCAAGTAAACAAGCATGAGTGATTTTAGCATTGTAACAGATGAATTTTCTCTTGCTAATCACTTTGGCCAACATGTGTGAGGAGACGGTGTTTGACAAAGTTTGATAAAGTTGTTAATAACTTCTTTAGTACATCAGCAAGGAAAACTTTGATGATGATGGGGAGGAGGCAGCAGTTCTAACTATGTCCGGTCATATAAAACAGGTAAATTCAACAGGTGCATGCTCAGCTAGTGTTACGGGTACCGGGTGGCAGCACCTGTAGACAGCTATATATGTGTCCTGTAAACAGGAAAGAAATGATCAGACAGGGAGACGTGGCTTGCAGTTCCTGAATACTCCGCCATTATTTATTCAAATTCACAATTATGCACTCCTTTTATTACTTTTACAGTATTACAACTGTGTATTTACTTATTCCTAAACATAGCTCACACATTTTCCATATGTGTTCTGTTACCAACTAGACTAAAGGGAATTAACACATTCCAATGTCATAAACATGACCAATTTTCTTGTAAGACTTGGTTCAAAGTGAATTCCAACAAGACAAATCTATAAATCTCAACTAGTTTGGAAGAATGGTGTAATCAGCACCATCCTGACATGTGCACTGAATTCACAGAAACACTTTATGGCAGAAAACAAGGGACTAAAACAATACAGAATAACGATGGAGCCGATCACTAACATCACAGAGCATAAGGTGTGTGACCCAAACTAACATGCTAACCATAGCATACTGCTAAAGCTGTAAACAAATACTTACAAAAGTCTAATTTACTGTGCTACACTTTCTGTTCGCTTTCAGTTTCCAACCGTAATGGTTAATCTATGCTATATAATGGATGTGATTGCTATTATATTCTATTTCGGGCACGATACGAACCTGTAAACAGGAAAGAAATGATCAGACAGGGAGACGTGGCTTGCAGTTCCTGAATACTCCGCCATTATGAGAAAACAGCGCGGAGCCAGTGTTGCCAACTCCTCAGTAAGGAAAATCGCTATTGGCTGTCCTAAAAGTCGCCAGAAGTCGCTAAATGACATCATCGCCTAATTTGCATAATTGGTCATGCTAATATAATTGTAACCTACGTTGTTGGAGAGAGAAATAACATTGTGGAAGAGACATAAAGTGAGTAAAAAACGTCCTAAATGCATTTAGAATTTATTTAGAACTACAAATTAAATTTATTTTAGCAATTATTGTTTTTTTTAAAGTCAGAATTCCAACCCTGCTTGGACCGGCAAAAAAGACCCGAAATAGGCACTCTGGTGGAGTTACTTTGTGTGTGTGTGTGTGTGTGTGTGTTTATAAGTAGTTTTAAACCTCGTGATCCACAAAACAGCATAACAGTAAAAGAAGAACTGACTGCGTTACAGTCAGTGCGGGAGCAGCGGCTTCGCTCATGCGCGATTCATTTGCAGTTCGGACGCATAGGTGTGAACATCTCCTGCCCTGATAGCAGCTGGGGGAGGACTATCCTCCGCCTGTGAGCGCTTTGGTACGGGCGAGGTGCCCACGGCAGCACCCGCTGCTTGTTGAGAGTAAAAGCGATACCCACTTTCACGTCAAAAAGTCGTCATAAATAAATCTCCAATAACACCAGAAAAAGTCGCCAGATTTGTCGCTAGTCGCTTTTTAGAAAAAAAGTCGCTAAGGGGGTCTGAAAACTCGCTAAATATAGCGACAAAGTCGCTAAGTTGGCAACACTGCGCGGAGCATGCGCTTCAGGCTGCTAACAACAGGCCAAACCATGGTCTCACACTGCCACCTACTGGTACAAAAATGGAGCGTCCGCTACAAATATCCCAGCGTAGTTACCAAGTTTCCTGTTAAAATTACTGTAGTTATTTAGGGCATTCCAAAATGGAAATATCACTTACATTGAAAGTAAAATTACTTAAATTAATCCACATAAATGTGATCACACATTAGTGGGTATCACACTAGCACTAGATTAGCATCTATGAGAACCTCTGAACGCAATGCATTTAACTAGCAGAGATCGGCAGTACTGTAATCCGATTATTTTTTTTCAAGTAACGAGTGTAGTAAGGGATTACTATTGCAAAAAAGTAATTAGTAATTACTATTACTTTCCCGTAAGCATGCTGTGTGTCGCTGAATCTTTGATTTTATTTATTTTCTGCTGTGTTTTACTTGCATCTATTTGAAAAAGTGAGTATAAACACAAAACATTATTTTATTTTATGTGCTGGAATATGCAGAAAATACATTTAAATGTTAAACAAATTTCTTCTTGACAAAGACTCTTGCATATAATTTAATTTTTCCTTGATCCAATGTGCATAAAGTTAAAATTTATAAAACTAATAAAATAATTTTTAAAGAGAGACTTTTTCATTTGATTCAGTTTCATATGATGGATTATGCAGAAAAAAATAGAATTGGGCTGAAAGGTCTATTGTTTTATTTTTTAAAAAGTAACTAAGTAATAAAGTAACTAATTACTTTTGAAAATAAGTAATCAGTCAAATAACAGGATTACTTTCTTAGAGAAGTAATCAGTAATCAGTAACTAATTACTATTTTCATGTAACCTGACCAACACTGTTAACCAGCTGCTTTGCCAACAGTCCTCTTTCATTTTTCATTCATATTTTAATCCTTCCTGTATATATTTATAGTTACCATGTCTGATGAAGCCTTTTAATACTATATATATATATGATCCTCTCAGGAAAACCACTGCACTGCAAATATATGCTTTCTAAAATATGATCCTTGACATTAAACAGAAATAAAGTATGTAAAATGAGCTCAACCTTAATAATAATTAATTTATCACTGACGGAGAACATTTTTTCTGCAGAATAATTATTTTTAGTTCTGACAATGCATTTCATTTAGAATAAATTTACAATGTTATGTGTGGTGAGGTGTTTTCATCATGTTCATCATGTTTCATCATGTTGCTTCTTTTCCTTAAGGAATGGTTTAAATGCTCATTTTCAGCTAATAATAAACAATTTCTGGTAATATTGTAGATATTTATTTAACTATAGAAGTGATAATATTTTAAAAATTCTTCAGCCAAGAAAGAGCGCTGACAGGTAAAGATGTCCATGTAGAGTGCAGAAATTGTTTAAAATTGTTTTAAAATTGATATTTTTTTATATTGGTAAATTGAGGAATATGTTTTGTTTGTTTGTTTGTGTATGTTTGGGGGGTGGCATCATTTCTGCTTTCGTCTTTGTAAAAGTCACTGCACACCACTGTAGTCATCCTGAACACACTGCCAGTGCAGAAACAACATACATGAACAGAGAGAGACACATTGGAGCACTATCAGTCTATTTCTAAAGAATATTTATAGAAATTATAAGAGAGCTCAGGAGAGTTCAGGCTGTGTTTAAGAATAAAGGTGTTCAAACCAAATATATCAACTTGTGAGAAATTACATCCATCCATCCATTTGCTTCCACTTATCCTTTTCAGGGTCGCAGGGTGTGCTGGAGCCTATCCCAGCTGTCTTAGGGCAAGAGGCGGGGTACAGCCTGGACAGGTCGACAGTCTGTTGCAGGGCTAACACATAGACACAGACAACCAATCAGACTCACATTCACTCCCGCATTCACACCTATGTTCAATTTAGTGTTTCCAATGAACCTATCCCCACTAACTGCATGTCAAATTTAAACATATTAAACAAATGTACCCATTTCCTGTTTCCCAAGCAACATGTAGAGAAATGAGGAGCAGCTCACAGTCGCAACTGAACTGTAATTTGATTAAAAAGCATTAATATCATAATATATAAAAGCAGTATAGTTTCTGACTGTCATTCATGTTATACTGAGTAAAAAAGTTATGAACTGGCACCTGACATACTGTAAGTTCAAGGAGCCTGGGAAGCACACTGTGCTACTGTTGCAGCAAAGCTCATGTAACACATAACTATGAGATGAATTTGTGAAAATGTGAATACAGCAGCTCAAATGTTTCTTAAAAACTGAGTCTAAATTGGGCACAGAGTGGGAAGTTTTAATTGCTCTATAATTTCTCATGAGACCATGCTTTTATTTTGTCATAACTAAGCACACCTGTTGATTTGCAGAAGAAAGTGGAGAATAATTAATCGAAATCACGGGTTAATGTCCACATAAGCTCTTGGGTTTCTGTGGTTATTTTCCAACAGTCTAAAGACTGCTGCACAAAATGTAAAATCCAGCCAGGGGACCAGCCTTGTATACTTGCTGCTTGACAATGTACAACATTACTTCAGTGAAGAGTCCAAATTGAAAGTGCTTGCTCCTTTCAGATACATAGCTGGTAAATAAAACACTAGAAAGGTTGATGCTTTTAGTTTGGGTTCATTGGCTAAACAGAATATTATATGTATATAAATGTATTTTTTACATTAATAAACTCTTAAGTTATGTGTTTTTTATTGTTGAATACAAGTATTCATATTTTTGCATGTGGGTTGTTATATAGGATATGTTCACCCTCTTCTTTAAGAGATTCTTACCAAATCTAGTATCATGATGGTGAAGTTCAGTGTGTTGTGTGTTGGTGGTGCTCCTGCAGAGTGCAAACAAGCTAGTTACTTTTTTCATCTTCATTTAATTTTTGGCTCAGCACGCACATTTATTTATTTTTTGGCTTTGTATAATTCTTTGGTTACAATCAGAATAAGCTCCTGTATCTTTGGTTTGCATAATCACATCATCTGGTAGAAAAATGTTGCATAAAAAGATAAGAACAACAAAGAGATTTGTTCTAAATGCTGACAAAACTAAACTGATGATATTGTCAGACTCAATCACTGGTACAGTCTTATCTGTAAGGCTATTCTTGCTAAGAACTTACTTACTGACTTACATTATATAAAAAAAAGTGTGGGGAGTTATTGTCTTCACTCATTTCTTCGGCCTTTTCAAAAGGTTTGCTCTGAATTTATAGAACAAGCATTTAAATTTGAAGCTCCTTCCTCCTGGAACGAACAATTCAACAAATAAAACTTAAGGAACTGGTCTCGTGAATGAAGTTAAATGTGATTTTAAATGATTTGGATGCAGTTGCTTTAGGGTTTAGATCATTTGCCTGGGTATTATTACCTTTGTGCTGCTAGTTTGTGCAATTCCATTGATTGTACTGATCTTTCTTGGCCAGGAAACTCTTGTAAAAAAAATTAATTCAGTCTTACTTTCTCCTGGTTAAATAAATAAAATAAAAAGAAACGATTTTTCGAAATTTTACAATGGTTTACTATCAGCAAGATAAAGGGACCAAAACATATTGGAACAAAAGTTACTTGCGATGTCCACCAACTTGAGAAACTTGGCTTCAAAACCCAGAAATTAAGAATGCAGTGCACCACTGGGCTGGCAGCGGTACATCTTATTCCACACTTCTCACACTGGATAACCTCAGTGCACCCCAAGAAAATACCAGCTGCCAAATGCATTCTGTGCCCTCTGCCAACACAAAATATAGAGAGCCCTAAAACTATACAGCCATGTTGGTAGCTCTGCAAAGCTGCAAACAGGTACAATGGCACTTGGAGCAATATGCTAGTCCAAGCTTGGCATCGTGGTCGTGGCAATGTTATCATGTTGACTTTACAATAATAATCCAGAGCATGGCAGGGATCAAGAGAATGGGTTTAGTTTCATTGATGCTGGAAACATCAAGAGTTAAGTTTGTTCTAAAGGGGGCTTGTATAGGGGGCTTTGCCAATTCATTATTCTTAAATGTTTTAGTTAAAATCACTGTTTCAGTGTGGTTGAGGAGGAAATTTCAGGGTTCATACATCATCTGGAAACCTCTGTAAAAATTCATGTTAACACTGGTAGGCATCACTGAAAGAAAAGGATGTGAGCAAAAGACAAAATTGTCTTAAAATGGATTTGATGAAATGTGGGGAAAAGTATACCTTTACTGCTTCCATGGGAACAAAGAGCATAACTAGCAGTCAGGTGCTGCGAATCAAGCACTTGGATGTCTGATCATCAGTAAGTGTGTGCAGAAAAAAAATCCAAGAGCTTCATTTCAGACTCTACAGGCCTTAGTTAGCATGTTAAATGTTAAAATTCACAATAATAATAATAAATTGTATTTGTTTGTGCTTTTCAAACCACTCAGGGTCACCTTTCAGTACAAAATTAACAAGAACATTATTAAAAGAGATTTAAAATCCAAGAAGAATAAGATTGTAAAACAAAATGGTTGTGAGTGACACTCTGATGGAAACAGATGGGATTTGAACTGTGTCAGAGATTGTAGTGGACAAAGATGAAGTTGTAATAAGTTCCAAAGATGAGGTGCAGCTCAGGTAAAGGCTCCGGCACCCATGGGGTGAAGCGAGGAGCTGTCAGGAGAGCAGCTGAAGCTGAGTGGAGGGCATTGGAAGTGGTGTAAGGATGAAGGAGGTCAGAAAGATATGGGAGTGCCAAGTCACTGAGAGCTTTGAAAGTGAGAAGCATAATCTTGTACTAGATACGCTGGGGAAAGGGGAGCCAGTGAAGCTGGAGGAGAATAGGTGTAATATAGTCAGTAGACCTGGTGCAGGTGATGACTCTCACTGCAGAGTTCTGTACAGTTTAAAGAGTATTTTTAAGATGATAGGGAGAATGGCATTAAAACAATACAGATGAGAGGGGACCAGAGGATGAACCAGGATTTATGGGCTGTGTTGAGAAAGAAAAGATTGTGGTCTTGAAATGTTACGTAGGTTGAAGCACGGTTAATGTGAAACATCACTTATGATGAGGATGATAAAGGACAAAGTATCGTCCAAGACTTTTGACACTATGGGAAAAAGCGGACCACCAGAAAAAAAGTCTCTAAAAAGTACACGACAGCGTGACTAAAGTTTGCAAAGTTGTATCTGAACAAACCACAAGACTTCTGGAACAGTCCTTTGCACAAATGAGACCAAAGTGTACCGGTCTGGCTACAATGCACAGTGCCATGTTTGGTGATTGCCAAACAAAGCATATCAACACAAACACCTCATGCCAACTATGAAACATGGTGGTGGAGATGTATTTTGCAGTCACTGAATCGACCATGAATACCAAATTATTCTAGAGTCAAATGTAAGGACATCCATCCAACAGCTTAAGCTCGCCCCAAAATGGGTCATGCAACAGGACAATGATCCCAAACACAGCAGCAAATCTGCAACAGAATGGCTAAAAAAGAAGAGATTCGTTGCAATGGCTCAATCAAAGCCCAGACCTCACCCTAATGGAAAAGCTTTGGCAGGACCTTAATAGAGCTGTGCATAAGTGAATGCAAATCTGAGTGACCTTAAGCAACGTTTTGAAGGAGAGTGGGTTAAAACTCCTCCACAACACCATGAGAGACTGATAAAGTTGTACATAAAATGATTACTTGTTGTTGACATACTCAGGCTAAAGGTGGCTCTACTAGCTACTGAATGATGCGTATTTGGTGTGCACTGTGTGTGTGTGTGTTTTCTTTACAGCACTCCTCAGAGTCATGCAAAAATATTCTTTTTCAAAGCTGTACATGAATAATAATATCTTACAAGGCCGGAAAATATGAGGCATAGTATTCAGGAACAGTGAGGATTTTTTTTCGGGCTCACTGAGTGCAAATAGGTGTATCATTCCATTCACTTATCATTAAGTAAAAAATGCATTGCCTCAAACAAAGAAATCACTGTCGTTTGCTAATGAATCTATTCAAATGCAACAGTTAAGACAATAACACCTCTGGTCATGTTTGTTAGAAAGCATGATTACTATCCTGGCTCATCTTTTTTTTACTGTACTAGAGAGGGAGAAAAAACAGCAGTGCTCTGACTTCAATATAATTAAGTGATAATGGTGCAACTGCGATGTCTTACAAGCCAATAATGGAGGCCTTTAGTCAATAAGAATTGATCTGGGAGTCATTTCATTAATGACCGAGGCTAAAAGTTATGGTGGTTTTGTCTTAAAGAGTCAAAATAACAGACTTTTTTCAGAATGAATGTTCATGTAGCCATTTTGCAGATTTTGGGGGAATTTAGCTTAAATTATACAGACTGGAGTAACTGTAACTGTGTGTTAAAGGATAATTTGATTGCACTACAATAGCTAACACTTTACTAAATATTCTACTAAATAAACACAGATGAGAAGATTTATACTGATTTCATGACTATACAATATTAACAAAAATAACATGCAGTATTAAACATCTATCGTGGCAGAATACAAAAGCACTAAAATCTGGCAACGCCTTGCTAACGCTCCCTGGTTAACATGATCTATCTATTTCTAGGTGCAGTGAGATTAAACTCTTACATTTCCTATCTGACCTTTAGTAATATGGAGCATATATTCCCCAATTATTTGAAAAGAAAGAATCACTAAAAAGCAAAAGAAATAATACCTAATCTAATAGTTCGGCATTCAACTGGAAGAATCACTGACTAATAATTATTTATTCATTTCTTTATTTAAACAGGCAAACCAAAGGAATTTTTAGTAAACAGGTTTATTTTGCCAATAGTCTGTGTTACTGCACAGCTTACACTCTTACACAAATGATGTAAATTCTTCCACTGCAATATCAAATATAAGCAGTCACCCACAGAAGAAAATTATGCTAGGAGCATAACTTGCATTTGCATGCAAATGCACCAAGTGATTTTTGGCAGAGGCAACGAAGAGGAACCATCATTTAATGGTTGCAGCTTGACATATTGTGTGTTTCTGCGCAACTCACTAATCCTCGACATTGTAATTGTTGGAGTCATACAGGGTTGTCAGGGCATAGAAAGGTCCTGATTAGCTCACACCTTTTACCATTCGGGGCTCTGTTCACAGGCATTTCACAGCGCTTTTAGCTTTGCCTTCTCATTAGTTACACAGGAGACCCGAGGTGCTATCCCTTCATTTAAGCTGATTATTTAACTCTGAGGATGGGCCTTCTCTTCTTTGTAACGTACACCAAGGCTGCTCTCAAACTTCAACCAAGAATTTAACAAGGCAGACTAATTTGCTCCACAGGTTACACATTCAGTCGGCTAAAAACAATAGCCTCAGTTTAAAATTCAATTAGTATAGGGATAAGTAAAAGTACTCGCTCAAACATTTAGTTGAGTCCATAAAAAAATACTAAAAATGTTCAAATAAAATTGTGATTAAAAAGTTCTACAGCTGCAATCATTAAAACAAAACCATTATTTGATTTGTAGATTGTTTTTAATATATCCTCTTTGAGCTATAGTCGGGGAGAAAGGACAGTTTTATGTAATATAAAGATGCTGCATTTTATGAATGAATGATCGCACCTCATAATCGCTTAATTGTTGATAGCATGGCATGAATTTACCAGCATAAAAAAATATATAAAATGGTGAAAATACGTTTGTTTCACTGCATTAAGTTGGAGTCATTTTGAGTTTTAAGGGCTATTAAACAGTCACATCACAAGGTCTAACCCTTCTAATTGTCCCATATGAGCTTCTGTGGTTTGTTTTACAGCTTTGAGCAGATTTTGCCCTGGTTCCTGCATCCCCGAGGTGGTGTTTGCTTCTCTGTCTCCCTCACTGCCTCATGTTCTGATGGTCCTGGGGTGTGTCCACTAGCGGGAACAGCGACCACACTAAACACCTGTTTTTCATCATCCCACTCACCTGCAATACACAAGCGCCGGCCTTTCCTCTCCAGCTTTGCCACATCATTTCAGCTGCCAAAGTGGTAATATCAGGCTTCTTAGGATTTAATCTCTTTCAAACATCGGTATTAGTCTACTTACCTTTTGTCTCATCTGCTTCCCTCAGGATTCCCCCGGTGTGTGTGTGTGTGTGTGTGTGTGTGTGTGTGTGTGTGTGTGTGTGTGTGTGTGCTGCTGACTGGCTTTCCTTAGAAAGCTCTGGACTGTCAGGAAATCTCATATCCCTACCTGTCTCCCTGTGAGTCAGGAGTGAAACTCAGTTTCTGGAAATGCTGCAGACTCACCTGCAGGTCCACTCTGCAGTGCAGCTGTTTGGATTAGATTGGACTTTTGATTAGTCACCCTGTCTGATTTATTTACCTGTGGATTTTGGACTTTGAACGTATTTCTAGTGCAATATTTAATATTATAATAAACCTGTTAAACTGCTTCTGCCATCTGCGTCTGCTCTGGGGTCCTTCTGTCCCAGTGTGCAAAATGACCAAAATGAGTGAATGTTAACATTCACAGTTCTGTTAAATACAGGCAAAAACAATTCTCTGATAAAGACCAAGTAATTTTAACCCACAGGTCAGGAATAACTAGTAAATGGATTGAGTGTTGCGGCTGTTTGTCTCAACTACTCACGTCTTGTTGGGAGAGATCACGGAATCAACTCTGCAAGAGAAAGTATGAGTAGATAGAAACTATGCTGCACATGTGCTTGTAAGGAATAGAAGTTTGCTCTGCAAACCATAACACAAATTATCAATGCTACTGCTGACCTTTTAAACTTATGGGCACTACTGAAAAGGTCTTTTGTTATTCACCACACATCTTCTGTACTGCGAACGTTCAGCTGTGCCACTGCCGGTCAGCCTAAATGGCCCCAAAATATAATGCTGGTGATTGAGGCCTGAGACATTTTTCTCCTGATGGTCACAGTGCTGAAGTGAACCTCTCACACAAGTATTAGAGTCGACAGTGGACCTGCATTGCAACCTCTGTAGTTATTTGCAAAGGGCCACCCGTCTCTGTCTTCTCGGTGTCTTTATCTGCATGAAATGATGTATCACTACTTCAGTGCATAAAATAGGCACATAAAGAGTGTGCTGCCTGGGCTGACACAAGACCCATCACTTCTAACTATGTGACACACAGCACAGAGTAACGGAGAAGAGGCTAAGCCAAACCGCTGACTGCTTATGAAAAAAACCTCAGCTTTGGGTCTGTATGCATGAGCATGTGTTTATGTTCTTTTGAAGCAGCGACAGACGTTAAATTATACAACTATGAAAGAATCTCTGTGTCAGCGATTTTTTTCCCAGCCATTACAAGCTCTTTGACTGTTCAATAATAGATAAGGCTTAATAGCTTCTTCGCTGCTGCTTCTGGCTGTGTTTGACATGTAGTGAGATAATGAATGTAAAAGAGTGCTGGGGACATGGGTCACATGGTTAACATCCTATTCTGGTGCTAAAAATGTCCCCTCGCTCCCTGTTATCCCCCGACTACCACCTGTCTGTGTGTTTTAGACATATTTCTAAAGAGCTCATTTCAATGTCAATATGCCAACAATCAATCTTACTTCACGCATCGCCAGCAACAGTATGTTCAGCTTTCTGTTTTTCTCACTTTATGGGAAAAATTTCCTCTAAAAACTGGTCACTTTATTTTCTCTACCAAATAAAGCAATAACACTTTAAAACCTGGACATATCAGTTTTTAAACTAGAAAACTGTTATCACTACAGCTCCGTTCGTGACTGTCTGTGGCATGTTTGGGCCATTTTGAATGCAGTGAACAATGTTGGGCAGAGATTCAGATAAGCCTGGTACTGAGCACCTCTCATCCCAGCACAGGAACACACTGTCATTTACAGTAAATACTTCACTCAGCCATAGCCAAACAATATGGTGACAGTATGTTGACAGTTTTGCTTCAGCATGGAAATGACAGGTTATTTCTGTTATATAAAATTCAGTCAGCCAGACACTTTTTTAAGCAGTCAGTATGTTACATGTGCGCATAAAAATACCTTCTGATTTTGAATTTACTTTCATGTGAGTGCACTTTGTTTGTTTTTTAACCAGGGGGGATGATTGATGGCAAGCACTCTGACTGGTCTGAGTCAGAAAAGCACATGCGAGAAGATTTAACTCCTTCAGGTGCATCACTCAAGAAGTATTGAACTTAAATCTCATAATCTGCTGGTGCTACTGTCTTATTTTCCAGAAACGTTTGGATTACAGGTATAGATTTGTTTTTGTTTTTAAGGGAACTAAGTGTTTATGCACTGCACTAAAAATGACTTGTAGGGAGGCAGCCTGGGTGGATGACAGAAATACAGATTGGGAGTTTTGCTTCTGTAGAAAGTGCTGCTGAAATATTCTCCAATAAACCAAACTTCTGCATTTACCCGATGGTATCCTATCTGAACTTACAGTGTTTTGTAAATGTCTTATTTCCACTTTCCGTGGCAGTTGACACAGGTTCTCTGGTTGATTGATTTTGCTGCTGGTGCCTTATGCCTGTGTGTGCATGCGATAAGGCAGGTGGTTGTTAAACATGGCTGACATTAGTTAGAAGGTATGAACTCAGATTGAGGTGAGTCAGTATAAACAGATCTCTGTTAGTGGGTCCATCCCTCTGGGTCCGCTGCGCACTGAGGCACAGAGATAGCCTTTCCATCCTTGTGGAGAACTGCTCAGAGAAAATTAGAGGCAGATTATTGATGAACGGCTTTAAGAAGTGAAAGCTCTTCCAGTGTGACAATGGGTGAATTATTCATTTCTTCACAGAGATCATTAAAATTTCATCAAATCTAGTTTGTTGTAATTTTTTGGCTTTTTTTTTAAATCGTGGTTTGAAATATTCACAGTCAGAGCAGAGAGAGGCAACAACACACAATCACTTTTTAATCAAAATATGCCCGCTGTAAGTAGTCCTCGTGTTTTTTTTCCCTTTTGTTCACAAGTCTAAAATATTTTTTTAAAAATCATTTATTTAGCCTTTATTAGAAAACGTGTGAACTCAGGCTATTTTTTCAAAGGTACTTGGCTTTTTAAATTATTTCCACTTTCACATCTATAAAAAGCTGCGGTTTAAGCAAAAGAATCACACATTGTTCATTTAATGCTAACACATCACCACATATCAGTTCTTAATGCAAATCAGAAGGTGACAAATGAAAAGTTAATCACTGATATATAGTGTGGTTCTTTTATGTTTAATTCAAATCTTTCTATGTGCCCGTAAAAATAAAAATTAATTAAGATTTTATATGCTAGATGGCAATCACTGATGACAAGTTTCCCACAGAAAAGCTCATCATGTTACTTATAATTATTACTTGGAAGTTGAAAAGATTTTTTAAACTCCCACAATTTGTGGAAGAAAATCAGATGTAACAAAAAAACAATGCATCAGAGGGCAGTTGCCAGATAAAAGCATTTGTGTGGATAATGGTCAAAAATAGAGCGCGTGCAAGCGCATCGGGTTTTAAATCCTTTTGTGGGGGGTCCAGTTGTTGGAGATTGATATAATAACCAATATCCACTGCCTGAAACAAGTCATTTTAGTCCCCTTATTTTTAAGGCCCCTTATCTTTTTACTGGCTGTCCTCTCACCTGGTTTCTGTAAACACAATCTGGTGTTTTGGAACATCACATCCTCTGTTTTTCTCAAATTTTCTAAAAACTAAATACAAACCTAGTAATAGATATAAGTTCGTGTTCTTTCTTTGTTCTGTAGCTGGAACAGCCTCGTATTTTACTGACAAACTGAGAATGATTTTTGGTCTAGACCACCTTAAGAACACTCTCAAAGATAGGATAAATGTAGCATTATCTTATTGTCTTTAATGTGGTCATCTGAGGCTGACAGCTACAGCTCTGAGCCTGAGATGACACATTAAGAAAATCTCCTCTTTGATGTCAAAAAACATTGAAAATCAAGCAGTCTGCAACTGCCTGATAACACTCATACATACACTGAGTTCATCATTAGAAACTGGTTATTTTTTAATATGATGATGCACTCCTTTAGTGGTTCTTTGTTACTTCTGCAAGCAGGATTTAATTTATAGTGACCCAAAACTTTTTTCTTTTTTTTCTTTTTTTTGGACCAAATGTAGAGGTTAACAGCAACACTTCAAAATAAGAAGGTCTTGGGTTTGAATACACGGTCCAGCTGGGGTGCCCCAGTATGGAGTCTGCATGCTGTTCCTGGAGGCAGCCTCCATCCCCCTGCAACTGTAAATTGGACAAGTGGAAGAAGACTGATGTATGCTTATCCATCACAGTGTAATGGCTAAAATTCAATACCTGGACACACATATTATTACACATATAATTCCATGTTCCTGTTGTCTGTCATAACATACTTTTGACTACCTGTAATTACTGAACGCTTGGTTACAACTGCCTGCCTTGTCCATAGTGTGAGCTCCCATCAGGTATTTCAGACACAGGTCACCACTGCCTAGGTGTGAGGAAAGGGGAGAAGAAAATTATTGGAGTGAAGAAAGACATTTAAAATATTGTGAGGAATACAGTGAGGAAAATTAAAAGCTTCGACCGCTGCCAAGTAGCCCTGTACACTGACAGTCTCTGTGGACGTTCCACCGACAGCTGAACATGTCTGATAAGAAGTGAGCCAAGAAACAGTAGCAAAAAGAGAGGTACCGAGACTTAAAGACAGAACGGTGAGGGGGTGTGAGGAGGATGGTGCTTATTTGATAGAACAAAACTATATCTAATATTAACTTAAATGAAACCTCCTCTCACCTGTTTCTGTACAAGTTCAACTTTGTAATGTAATCGTGTTCTTTGACTGGCCAGCAGTAGCATTTAGATTGCTTTAATTAGTCTAATTTAAAAAAAAAAAAAAAAAAAGAAGATTTTTAAAAAAGATGTCCTTTGGATCAAGGATAAAGTATAAAGTATAGTTTATAATTCCAACAAACTTGAAAGTCAATTTATATCAGCATCTTTATTTTCCAGCACAGCCATAATTATCTTAGGCAAGTTTTCTGCTAATTTGAGAGACATTCAAAGCCCTTCTTTGGATGTTGGCTGCATTTTGCTCTGTTCTCTGTCAGGCTGAACCCACACTGCATCAATAATGTTGAAGTCCGGACTCTGAGGAGATCAATCCATGACTGACCATGTTCCAGGTACAATGGTGTGAAGTGTTTGCCCCCTTCATGAATTCCTATTTTTGTGTGTTTGTCACACTTAAATGTTTCAGATCATCAAACAAATTTATATTAGACAGAGATTACAGAAGTAAACAAGAAATGCAGTCCCTAAGTGAAGGTGTTTATTGTTAAGGCGAAAAAGAAATCCAAACCTACATGCCCCTGTGTGAAAATGTCATTTCCCCCCTAAACCTAATAACTGGTTGGGCCACCCTTAGCAGCAACAAGTGCAATCCAGCGTTTGTGATAACTGGCAATGAGTCTTTTCCAGTTGTGAAGGAATTTTGACCCACTCATCTTTGCAGACTTGTTGTAATTCAGCCACACTGGAGGGTTTGCGAGCATGAACCACCTTTTTAAGGTCATGCCACAGTATCTCAATCTGATTCAGGTCAGATCTTTGAGTAGGCCAGTCCAAAGTCCTCATTTTGTTTTTCTTAAGCCATTCAGAGGTGGACTTGCTGATGTGTTTTAGATCTTTGTCCTGCTGCAGAACTCAAGTGCAGTTAAGCTTAAGATCACGCACAGATTGCCAGGATGTTTTGGTAGACAGCAGAATTCATGGTTCCATTTACCACAGCTAGTCTTCCAGGTCCTTAGACAGCAAAACAGCCCCAGACCATCACACAGCCACCACCATATTTTACGGCTGGTAAGATCTTCTATTTCTGAAATGCTGTGACAAATGTAATACGACATACACCTTCCAAAAAGTTCAACTTTTGTCTCGTCCGTCCACAGAATATTTACCCAGATGTCTTGGTGATCATCAAGATGTTTTTTTTAGCAAATATGAGACGAGCCTTTGTGCTCCTTTTGGACAGCAGTGGTTTTCTCCTTGAAGTTGTTCTTTTGTGACTTCCTGGATGAGTCATTGATGCATTCTTGGGGTAGTTTTGGTAGGCTGGCCACTCTTGGGAAGCTTCACCACTGTTTCAAGTTTTCTCCATTTGTGGATAATGGCTCTCACTGTGGGTCAATGGAGTCCCACAGCCTTAATAATGGCTTTGTAACCCTTTCCAGACTGATGGATGTCAGTAACTTTGTTTTTCAGCTGTTTCTTTAGATTGTGGCATGAAGTTTTGGTTTTTGAGATCTTTTTCTCGACCCTCTCCCATGGGTCTGCCAGTATTCAGACCTGAGTGTGTTTAGTGAACCTGAACTCAGCTTTCCAAAAGATGTGGTTACAATCACAGTTAATTCATGATTTAACAGCAAAATTACTTTCTCACAAAGGGCCAGGTAGGTTTGGATAACATTTCTCTGTTAATCAATGAAATTTTCATTTAAAAACTGCATTTCACTACCTGATCGTGGTGGAGGGGTTTGCGTGTCCTAAGAATCCCAGGGGATATGTTGTTGGGGGGGCTTTTGCCCCCTGGTAGGGTCTCCCATGGCAAATTGGTCAAGATAAAGAGCAATTCAAAAAGACCCCTATCAGTATAAGATCAAGGGAACAGCTCACACTGCCTGGGATAGGGTTACTGGGGCCCCGGCCTGGAGCCAGGCCTGGGGAGGGTGCCCGAGGGCGAGCATGGTGGATGAGGTTCCTGAAGGATGTTGTAGGGATGTCTTGGTTAACACGCCTCTACAGTGTTGTGTGGAGATCAGGGGCAGTACTTCTGGATTGGCAGAACAGGATGGTGGTTTCCATCTTTAAAAAGGGGGACTGAAGGGTGTGTTCTAACTATAGGGCGATCACACTCCTCGGCCTCCCTGAGAAGGTCTAGGTCAAGGTGCTAAAAAGGAGAGTCGGTACATTAGTCAAACCTCGGATACAGGAGTAACAATGTGGTTTTCGTCCTGGTCGTGGAACACTGGACCAGCTCTTTACCCTCACGCAGATACTTGAGGGCGCATGGAAGTTTGCCCAACCACTCTACATGTGTTTTGTGGACTTGGAGAAGGCATTCGACTGTGTGGAGGAACAAGGGCAATATTTTTGCCTACATCAAATGTTGTAGTTGTAGGAGCAGGGGGAGGTCCATCTGAAAGATTACTAACATTATCTTCATCCTTCACTGAAGGTGGAGCAGAAGGCTCAGGAGACAGTTTATTAGGATATGTCAGCTGGAGTTGCAATCTAATAAACTGTGTCCTGAGCCTTCTGCGAAGTTGTCTGTTACATATAGACACAACACTGGTTCATTGAGGTAGATGCCTTATTCTGCTTGACTGATTCATAAGTCACTGTGAAGTGTTTTCATATACAAACAAAGCCACCAAATATAAAATCTGAAAAAGATCAAAGCAAAATAAACAGAAATGAGTGGTGGCTCCAGATTTTGCACAGTACTACACATGCTATACATTTAGATCTCTTTTGTGTAACATTCCACTACTACAAAGTCACAGAGACCTTTATATCATGAATCAGTGCATTTTTTCATTAAAATGCACAGTTTCTAAACTTGCATTCATCTAAAACTGAGCCATCAGGGTTTTAACATAGAGCACATTACTCTGCTCCTCCCAGGTGAGGAGTCGTTTTTAAAATTCATACACACTGTATGTCGTGGTTGCCTTGACAGACTCTTTAACCTTGTATGACTCAGGCTACATGTAATGATAACCAAAACAGAGCTTTTGTGACAGTGTCTTTAGTAGTGTTTCACTTTCAGCACAATGCGCAAGAAAACAGAAGTCTTCGTGCCTGCATTTATCCCTGTGTTTGTGGTTCACATTATTAAATGTTGTACTTTTATATTGCCAGGTCTATCAGAAGTCAGAAAATAAACAACATCCACAAAGTTGGCCCACAGGCCTTCAATGTGGCTGTGGAGATTAGAATGCAAATTTATTGGAAAGGGCTTTTTTGTACATTCCCAATCTTCACCTGAGAAACTCAGGTTTATAGAAGTCTGCTTCATCTTTCCCCGTTGCCTCTATAGCTGAATAAACAAAAGAGCTTTCATTTTAATCGGCTGAGTGAGTTGTTAAATTCAACACATAAAAGGGTAAAACCTTGTGGGTCAGTGAATTTGAATATTTTCTTTTTGGACCTCCACAAAAAAGAAAAATAAATATTTCTGAGTATGCGAGACTGCCTTTATCAGGCTGAACATTCAACCAATATTCACTTCATGGTTTGCACAGCAGGCAACTGTTTTTAAAAATAATCCAAGAACTTAAATAAACAAGAGCAAAAACACTGTATTTTGGATTGAGCACATTTCCCACTAACATTCACATCTGTCTGAGGGTGTTTTCAGTTCCATTGTTTCTCAGCGGTTTTGTTTTTATTAACCATTTCCTCTATGCAAACTATTTTCACAGCTGTGCTGTCTTCTTCCTGCCTTCCTGCGGCAGTCTAGCTGGTTGATATGGAAGAATGAACTGCCGGAAAGAAATTACCTTGGACTGGATCCATGCAAAGTAAAACCATTTTTGAAAGGATAAAGAGCACTCTCAGGGTTCACATCACATGAGTTATCACCGTCAATGTGAAAACGGTGTGATAATTGCGTTGTCTCATGACACCTTTTGATGTTTTCTGCCCTGCTGAGTGATAATAACAGTTTTTGTCAATTAGTCAAACCTGATCCCAAACATCAGACTTTGTGATAATCTCTGTGGGACCCTGGTTATCGTGTAGTTTTTTTGTACCTGAACAGAGATCACTACACACTCCTGTGCTCATCACCACTGTCCACCCTAGTCTTTTAATCTGTCATCTAGCTACATGTTCTCTGACAGGGAGGCGTGTCTGTTAGACCAACAAGTATTTCTTGTCAACTGGGTCTTGGTCTAAAATTGTTACACTATGGGCCCAGACATGCTAGGGCACCCAGAAGTGGTGCTTGCAGACCAGCGATATTGAAGGTAGGCGGCAGTGTTTTTCTTACTCAGGGTTACACAGTCTGCAAATTTAGAAAGTCTTGCTGCTTTTACCTTGTTTGCTGAGGAATTAAACTTTTCCCAAGTGGGATTTTTTAAAAGGGCTACTTGTTCTCCCAGTCCAAGTGCATAAGAGTGCAAATTATTTAAATTATTACAAGAGGTCCAAAGGAAATGGCCGTACTGTGCAAATGGGGCTGTAGGTATTATACTCACTACCCATTTAGCCACAAACCATAACCTTATATGGACTAGACTAATAATGTTGTATATTAGGCCTATTTGGAGGACTACTACTACCTGGGGATCACAAGTAATTTTTTAATATTTGCAGATAATCTGTAATTTTAATGCTAATGCTAACATTCCCCTGCAATATACCTAGCATATTTTGCCAAACACAGACATTTAGACCATATTTGGTGAATGTGGATGACTTTTGTTTTTTTGTTTTTCTTTTCCCATTGCTCCTTTGTTCTTTCTCTTTAGTAGTTGAGTTATGGAGGCTCCATTGGCAATTAGAAATAAAAGTCCCGAATGTATTTCCCGCTGAAAATTAAGTAAGTGTTGTCTTAATGCATCCTCAGTGATCTAGGTAAGGAAATCCGAGAGTTGATTCTGTTCATCTGTAGCGTTTTCAGTAGGAGAAACATTTAATCAGTCATCCAAGTGACTTCTTTAGTCTCACCTGAATGCAGGTTTCCTCAACCTCATAAACAGTACATTTGGATAATGATTGAAACTAGTTTGCTATTCATCTGGATGAATTTTTAAGTAAGGTTTGCACAGCAGGAAGACTCATTCGTAGAAAGAGGAAAGCTTAAATGTAACTGTTGTATTTTGGCTCAGGATTCAGACAACTGCTGGCAGTTTTTAAGTGTTTATTTAAAGGCTGGTGTGAACAAGTGGGCAGCTGGTGAGTATTTACAGGTAACTGGTTCTCAGAAGCTCTGTCAGAGAAGAGAGAAAGTGTTAGAAACTGGGAATAGTCCAGAGGGAATGGTTTGCTTATTGAGTGTTTTGTGATCTGAGATTTCAGCCTTGCTTGCAAGGAGCTGCTCACAGGTGTAGAGTGAGCAGGGAGGTTCAGAGCTGGTATGTCCTTTGCTTTGCAGGGAATTTGAGCAACTGATTGGAGCAGGAGAGAGAAAGGCTGTAGGTGCCTGCAGTTCCAAATCAAGGCGAGTTCCAGGACCGCTTCCAAAAGCTGAAAAAGAAGGAGTACTGAGAAACAGAGTTACAATGTGAGGAATTCTTAATGGCACAGGTAATGTAGAGAGCCTGATCTGGCAGAAATCTGTGGCATCCATCAGCCTGGATATACTGCAGTGTTGATTGCTCCATTCTTCAAAGCTGTGGAAAGGACGGCATGAGCTAGAGGAAGTCAGAGAACAGGGAAAACAGAGCCGGCCCAAATACTCCACCTGAAACAAAACCCAACCCAGCTGGACCGTGACGTTATCAGAGGAGCAAAAAGTCTGCAGGATGGTCAGATGAAAAATATGCATTGTTACATTTGGTAGGAAACAATTTCTGCCTTTCAACCAGCTCAGCAGTTATGATGGAGTGTATTCAAATCAAAGTTTGGTCTGCAGCTGGCAACACAGAGGTTAGTAAATTTGTGAATAATGTGAATAGTGCTTTGGACAATCTAACTTTTATGATCTTGTAATTAGAGGCTGATGAAGTATTGGTTTCTTTCTGACCAGGATTTTCTCAATAATGCTTGGAGCAAAATGCAGCTAACCTGCAACTAATATATTATAGATGTTACACTAAAGATATACCTACAGTGGTTACAAACAGTTGATAAAATGAGAAGGTCCCACAGTAAGTCAAAGTGAAAGTGCAATAATGTGGAAATTAGTGTGGAATCAACAGTGTGCCACCATATGTGACTCCAAGTACAGTGTTTGCCTTTGCAACTGCCACCATATGAGGGGAAGCAGTGTGAAAATGATGAATAATAAAAGGATTAATTATTTCTCACCCGTACCACCAAGGGAGAAACCCCATATGGAGTTTTCAGTGAATGAATTAAACTCACAGATGTTTCAGCATCTGGTTGATCCTTTTGGCATTTGCCAAGGCAGGATACATTACTGAGAGGGACCATACATGCTCTTTCCCCTGTTTTCGTGTGCTCACTTAGGCACTTCAAAGGTCTAGCACTTAGTTTACACAAAACTAAAATAAACTCCTGACAGGCCTGCCGCCAGCTCGCTTTTGGTCTAAATTCACACTGAAGTTTGTTGATTGCTTGCAGACCTGTAACTCAGATAGTGGGATCAACACAGCTATCGTTTACCTCTTGATTTGATTTTCTTTTACTTCTGTTAGTCTTCAAATTGTACAAAACTTTCAGAAACAAAATACACAGCGGAAGGTGGGCCTGTAATTGAGCTTGGCCAGAGCAGTCCTGATCACGGAAATCAATACATGAACATATACACTGGGCTGTACACGAGGCTTAAGAAGCTCTGGACTTTGTCATGTTGAAGCCTAAAAGCTTTCAAACACACAGAGTGTAAAGAGAGGTCTCACAGATAATCATTGCTACAGGAGTGAGTTATGCTGTAATCAATGTTTTCATAATTTATTACAAAAAAAAGAAGAGCAATCACTATTTTTTATCACAATGTCAAGGTCAGAAGTTAATTATTTTTTAAGTCTGCATAACAAAGATTATTTTTTACACTAACAGGTCAATTTATCTCTGTAGAAAAAGCAGACACCATGAGATTACAAGATAATTTACCAAGACAACAATGAAAATAGTTTTGTAAAGATCACTGTGTAGTTATGGAGAAGTCTGCGGTCCCCTAATGTGGTTACTGGCAAAGTTAGCAAGATGCAGTGCCAGTAGCTAATGTTATCTCTATCAGAAAGATACAATGCAATTTCTGTCCATGTTAGATCCTGATTGCAGGCTGTTGCACTGATCACTAACAGGTACCTCTTAATTATTTTCTACAATGGACAAGATACCATCTGTGCAGTTTACCACACAGTGTGAGAAAAATGATACTTTAAAATAATAATAATGCTTTATTTCACTTTTTATGGAGAGAAGGGGCATTTATACCAAATTTATAATGAGCTTTAGTAAGTTTTTATTTATCATTAGCCATACGGATGTGAGCAATAACAAAAGAAAACAGATATAGCTACTGTGTGTCACAGAAGCAATTAGAGACTGGCTGTTTATTTCAGAAATCATAGTAGCTCACTTTCTTGCCGATGAATTAAAAAAAGGGATCATTTCACAAATCCACCCTTCTGTTGGGAAACAAAGTCTTTTTTTAAAAAAATTCTGTAATAAATTGTATACTTTAGCTATTTGGGATATTTTATTAAAGTGTTGACAGGGGGGGGGGGGCTAAAAATAGCATGCTTGTTGGTATCTTTTTAAAATGAATAAGTAATCAGTGTCCTGTTGTATTGATCATATGGCAATGTTTCACTGGATCCACGCAGTTGAAGACATATAAAAATAGATATGTTTATAATGTCAATGTTAACAGAACTCTGAGAAGTGCTGCTACTGGTAGCTACAGTGTGTAGTGCCACACCATGATTCACTTCTTCCTATAGGGATACATTGCTTTCTCTTCTGCATACCCTTATCAGGGTGTGGCTACCATATCCCAGCTAACATAGGGCCAGAGTCGGTGTACGCCCCTCACAGGTCCCCCAATGTGACGCAGCGCTAACGCAGAGAGACAGAAAACTATCCATACTCACATTCACAACCACAGTATGGGCAATCTAACCCCAATTTCAATAATGAATTGCAATTCACTTAGATGATTTATTTTGATAGAGAAATTAATGTATTTGGTGATTAGACTCCAGAGACCCCTCATGGCATAACTGGAATCCCAGAGATGATAGGATTTAGGACTGGACCCCCCCAGAGTCTAAGATAAGATAAGATAAGATAAGATAAGATAAGATAAGATAAGATAAGATGACCTTTATTAGTCCCACAGGTGGGAAATTTTTTTTGTTACAGCAAAATTGCAAAGTCATGTAGCAGAAATTAGAAAACACTGGAATGCAATAAAATACAATAAAATAAAATACTATATACAATAGAATAAAATAGAATAGAATAATATATACAATAGAATAAAATAGAAATAGAAATACTATATACAACTGAGTAGGAAAATACAAAAATACAACTTTGTCAGAAGAAGAATTGCACATATAGCAGTCTTATTGCACATGTGTGGGTTTGTGTGTTTGATCAGCTGCAAAAGTCTTTGTTGTGGAGTCTGACAGCAGTGGGGAGGAAAGACCTGCGAAATCTCTCTGTCCCACACCGTGGGTGCCGCAGTCTCCCACTGAAGGAGCTGCTCAGTGCTGTCAGAGTCTCCTGCATGGGGTGGGAGATGCTGTCCAACAGGGATGACAGCTTAGCCGCCATTCTCCTGTCACTCACCACCTCCACTGGGTCCAGAGGGCATCCCAGAACAGAGCTGGCCCTTCGGATCAGCCTGTTCAGTCTCTTCCTGTCCCCAGCAGAGATGCTGCCTCCCCAGCAGACCACACCATAAAAGATGGCTGAGGCCACCACAGAGTCATAGAAGGTCTTCAGGAGTGGGCCCTCCACTCCAAACGACCTGAGTCTCCGCAGCAGGTACAGCCTGCTCTGCCCTTTCCTGTAGAGGGTGTCTGAGTTATGAGTCCAGTCCAGTTTGTTGTTCAGATGAACACCAAGGTACCTGTAGCTGTCCACAGCCTTGATGTCCATACCTTGGATGTTCAGTGGTTGCAGTGGAGGATGCTTGTGCCTGCGGAAGTTCCAGTTCTACCACCAGCTCCTTGGTTTTACTGGCATTGATCTGGAGGTAGTTCAGCTGGCACCAGTCCACAAAGTCTTGAGTCAGTCCTCTGTACTCCTTGTCGTCCCCATCAGTGATGAGGCCGACTATTGCAGAGTCATCAGAGAACTTCTGCAGGAAGCACTGGGTGGAGTTATGGGAGAAGTCTGCAGTGTAGATGGTGAAGAGGAACGGAGCCAGAACCGTTCCCTGTGGGGCCCCCGTACTGCAGACGACCCTGTCTGACACACAGCCCTGAGTCCTCACATACTGTGGTCTGTTGGTGAGGTAGTCCAAAATCCAGGTAGTGAGGAGATGGTCCACTCCAGAGTTCTCCAGCTTGTCCTTCAGAACCGAGGGAAGAATAGTGTTGAAGGCACTGGAGAAATCAAAGAACATGATTCTCACAGTGCTCCCAGCGGTCTCCAGGTGAGCGAGGGAACGATGTAGGAGGTGAATGACGGCATCATCCGCTCCAATGCCAGGTTGGTAGGCAAACTGAAGTGGGTCCAGTGATGAGCTCACTGGACCCACTAGTCTAGACACTAGTGGTGGTGAAGATGAAGACTGAGGATTGAATAGAGCTCTGACTGAGGTGTCTGAGGTGGAGAAGTGGAGGAGGTTGCACAAAAGAGAGTCTGAAAGGGAGAATAACAGAGAGCACATATTTAAACCACGCAAAGCAGAGGCTGATTGGCTCAAAGAAGGCCAGTGAGAAGAATAAGCTCTTGAGAGTCTCCCTCTCTCGTTTCATTAAACCAGTAGCAGCACTTCTGTTTTTTCTATATTTAAAGTTATTTATGTTTTCATGGACAGAGTACTCAATAGTGTCAACCAACTGCAACGAATGCCAACAGAGCAAAAGGACTTGAATGAACCAGTGCCATTCTGCCTGAAAAATGTAATACAATATTAAACTTTGTCTGATGGAATCCAGAGGTAGTTGAGGTATGCATTGTGAAGGCTTGGAATCTACTTTTCCCTTTGAATCTTCATCAGAATTTGTTATGTAGTCAAAGTTTTTAAGTTGCTGTGAGTAACTGGTACTTCAAAAACTGCCTGGATTAGAAAGTAATCCCTCCTCAATCCTATCATTTTGACTTAATCTCAAACCATTTTGTCACACCAAAGTCACATCTGGGACTGAGCAGACCATGACATCCGAGCTCTAGCAAATGAATTTTTCTAACACTTCAAAGGCAGTCTGCCACAGCAAGAGCACCACTTTGCAACAGCAAGTTCATCATGCTCAGACCTTCGTACCAACTTCGTATGCAATCTGAATTGTTCTGATTCTTAAATATAAGACATTTAAAGTGAATAGAATCAAGTTAAACATAGTTGATCTCCTTTTGTTTCCCCTTTTTTTCCTGTGTATGCTTATTCATATACCTATGTAATGTAAGGAGCTTGGAAACAAAGAAACAGGACTTCTTAAGTTCTTCCAGAAACTTCAGAAAGAAGTGAAACGTCCAGTCGTTTTCATTCCAACCCCCTTGACTACTATGACCTGGGTGACTGAGAACCTACACAGACATATTCCTATGTAATGACTTTACAGAAAACAGTACATATAAAGAAATGTGTTACTCCCCAAGTGATATAAACGTCTGAGTCACTGGGCATTTTCAGCATGCATCAGAAGTTATGATTGGATAATTACATGAAAGGATTTTCCGAGATTTCATTTGGTTTGGCCAATATTTGTCAAAATCAATTAACTTCTTTTGAAGCAAAGAAGCCAGACATCCACTGGTGTAAGCTCTAATCAGACAGCTATGAAGAAACTAAAAAGGAAGCTGTTTTCCAAGATATAAAATAAAAATATTCATGTGATATCATTCAGCCTCTACCTACAAATAAGCCTGGTCCAGGGTCTTTTTGAAGGAGACAGATACAAATAGACTGTTCCCATTTAATATTTAAACATATTTAGACACAGTAAAATAATGAAGTAACAACTGACGGCTATAAAGGAAATGAGAAAAATTGTACTGTAAGTAGTCAAAGGAGTTTGCAAAGAAAAGCGTCTGGACTTCTGTGAGTTGCTTGAAGACGTTTCACCTCTCATCCGAGAAGCTTTGACTACGATGACCTGGATGACTGAGAACCTTCACAGACATACTGTAAGTACCTTTGGTGAGGTCTCTTCTCTGTGGAGTTTGCATGTTATGTCTCCATGGATTTCCTCCTGGGTTTCTTTCCACAGTCCAAAGATATGCATACTACTATTACTACTACAGCTGTTACTACTACTACTACTACTAATAATAATAATAATAATAATAATAATAATAATAACTTTATTTATAAAGAGCTTCCAAACAAAGTGCCAAACAGTTATTTGAAGATAAAAAGATAAATAAATAAATAGATATTCAAAATCTAATAAGCACAGAATTAAGACACATAGGATAGCACACAAAGGATAAGCGGAAGCGAATGGATGGATGGATGGATGGATGGATGGATGGATGGATGATAGCACACTCCCCAATAGTCTTTTTTCTGGCTTTAGGAACTTTTAGTGGGCTAATTTAGGTGGTGATTCTAAAATCATCCTATGTGGGAAAGTGAGATTGTATGATAGTCTCCCTCTGTGTGTTAGCCTTGTGATGGACTGCCAACTCGTCTAGGATGTACCCCACCTTTCACTGAGAGCTGGGATGGGCTCCAGCCCTCACACCAACTTCAATAGGTGGTTAAAAAAAAGTAGATCAATATTTTACTTTTGAAATATTTTAAAGGGAAAGAGACAAACAAGAGACACAAACGATAGTGTAAGTTTAATCAACAATTACCATTTGGGTATTTTAAAGAGGATCTTTGGCACGTCCTTTGGTTTGGAAGAGACAGCACCAACCTGAAAAGGTTTACAGAGTCAAAAGCTTTGATTAGATAATAAATTTCATGAGACAAAGTTTTTAAAAGTTTAAGACACTGTTTTCAGCTGTTATTGTTCAGGATAATTTTGGGGGGGGGGGGGGGGGGGGGGGGGGTGTTCAGTTTAAATTAAGCATTTGAGAGTTAACCAGCCAATAATCTTTGCTAATCATTGTCACCACTACAAGTAACTATACCTGTCGTTATGTATTTTTTGCAATGAAACCTATGTGTATGCATTAGTTTAATTCCATTTATTAATAATATTTAAGTGGAAACCTGAGCTTTGATAGTGTCTTGGAGCCTTTGGTAGATGCTTGTAGTGACTGATGCTTCTAGTGTGTTAAGGAAGAAGGTTAAAAAGAGAAAGAAAAGGAAATGTGCATCCTCTCTGGGAAAGTTGTGCATTCTTACTGTATTTGTCATTAAATTCTTAATAATATTTGAATTATAGTAATTGTTTCTACTTAAATTGCCATCGCTGGATGATTAAAAATGCCATCTTCAGCTGACTTTAGCAATTAAAAAGAAATCACTCTGTTTAATATTCAACTAGTTATCTTTAACACTCCCCATTGTGACAAATGTCAATATGTTAAATATGTTTGTTTTTCATGGAACAACCAGCGCATTTAAGACATACCAGTGTAATAAATACACACTCCCATACAAACAGTAGCCTTCATATATGTAATAATAAAATAAGTAGTGCTTAATGTTTAATGGATAAAAAATAATCATCAAGTTGTATCACGTTTTCAGTTGTTTTAACAATTTATGTACGTTTTTATTTCTTTTACTGTGTAATTAAACTGAAGCAAAGAAAATGAGAGTTGTAATTTTTAAGTGCTCTTTTGTTTGAAAAAAGGAGGTTCTGTTTTATTGCAGTACAAACAAACAAACACGTATAAAATAAGCCTGAGTAGACAAATTACATGGTTTTCATCAACACTGCTTCCCCTCAGGCATCGGCGTAATCTGAAAAGGAAAGCTAGTGTTGTGCAGTGTAAGGTAATGGCCACAATTACATTGTTTTCTGCTGTAATGTTTGGTCTGTTCAGCAAAATAGCCTCACTCAGCCATCTGTTTGCTCTTTGTGTGTCCTTCAATTCACTGCTATGTGCTATTAGTAGTGGCTAATCACAAAGCTGAAAGGTGGACTGAGTGGACCCACCAAAACGAACACTGGATGAGAATAATTTGTTGCGTATGTAATAAATTAATGTTTGTTATATATTGTTTTGAAATGTTTGGGGATGTCTGTGTTCCTGAATTCTACATCATCACTGAGCTGTGATAGAGCAGGTGAAGCTGAGTACAGGTTTTTAACAACTGTCTGTTTACGTGAGCCTTGCGGGATTGTTCGGAGACATTACGAATGTACAACACACTTAATATTCCCCCATGTTAACCATCATCTAACCTCAGCTTTGTTCAGACAAACAAAAACCTCTAAGATCATATTTTCAGAGATATTTCATTTTAGAAATATAATAAACATGTAAACACACACACACACAAAGGGCCATAAAAAACCACATAAATCAAAAAAAGCAAATACTACATCTGTTTCCATTACTGACAAAAACATTGTATAGTTGATCCATCTCATATCCATCAGTCTAACTCATACAGAACAGACTGAAGAATTTATTTGAATTATGTTACTTTTGTCCTCTTTGCTTTGGAAAGACAATGTGAAAGCATAATCAGAAAATATTTACCATTTACTATCCATCAGCTCCTATCCAATAGGAACTTATTAAATGTTTAAATCAGTTGCTGAAGAAATCTATCTATCCATCCATCCATCCATCCTTCCATCCTTTCTTCCATCCATCCATCCATCCATCCATCCATCCATCCATCCTTCCATCCATCCATCCATCCATCCATCCTTCCATCCTTTCTTCCATCCTTCCTTCCATCCATCCATCCATCCATCCATCCTTCCATCCATCCATCCATCCATCCATCCTTCCTTCCTTATATTTTGAGCATCAGTTCTGATTAGAAAAGAAAACTTGCCATCTTTGGCTCAGTCCAAGTATAATTGTATACCAAACCGCTCATCTGGAAGGAATGTAAATCACCATCTCTATCAAAATGCCTGATCTCACTCCCACAGATGGACAAACTCAGGATCTTTAGGATCAATCAAGAAATTACTAGTTATTTGGGATCCATTTCTTGCACTTAGACAAGGCCACGAGGAGATTAGTGACACTTCCTCCTAAAATGTGATGGACCTCATTTGTACATTCCTAACTGAGCATTTTGCATTACAGCTATGTGCTGCTATGCCATGCTAGTAGTAGTAGTAGAAGTAGAATCGTTGTTGCAGTTATTTGTATTACATTAGTTATATAATCAAATGGCAAGGGTAATAAAAATGCAAAACACTTGCATTAGTACCCTGGACGTGTGATCTTAAAGCCAAATTGATGCACATTTGTATAATAACAAGGCATCGAATTATAATAATTACAAGCTTTTAAGTAATTTTTAAGTATCTGTTCTGCTGCTGTACCTTTGTGGATTACGTTTTTCACTCTCATGGTTAACGTTCATCTGCATCAGACAGTTGCTTCAATACAAAAGCTCTAAAACACCACCCACTCGTTAACAAGCAGCAAAGAGACACAGTTAGTAACTATCTAGTGAACACAGTAGTGCATGTATCATCAAGAGAGCAAAAGAGATAAATCTCAATAGAAAAAAGAACAAAAACAGAGCTAAAACTTAAATTCACCACATAGTCATAAACTGCCTTAAAATGAATACTAATGTGGCTTGGTGACAGCTGGATATGTAAGTAACTGTTAGCTAACAACTTAAAATACACCATGAAGAAAAAAAACATACAGCCATACAAGTTTTTTTGTCCTCCAAAAAAAAGAACAAGTGGTCTTTTCCTTGAATGGATAGTAATATGTTAATATATTAGTATTCATCATTGAGTGCAGCCACACCATAATATAACTTTTCCTGAATATTGAGCACTGGCCCAACATGTAACACAGAACTTTGTTTGTTTTTACTTTGACATATATGATACTATTAATTATGTAATAAAATGTGAAAACTAAAGGTGAAATTTATAGTGTGAAAATATTACAGATAAAAAACAAGTGAGAAGTCGGCAAACTGGTGTCACGAATCAATGTAGCAATGTAACTTTGTCATGGAGGAAATCAGGATTTGATCAAAAATAATTATAGTATAGAAAACTGGCATTGAAACAGTGAACACAGTTTTCAGACTCAATAGCATAATGGCCTGAAAATTGTTTGATAATTGTTTTCCTACTTTTGCAAATGAGCAAAAACAGGCTTTTAGATGCTTTACTCGAGTTGAAGTCACAGTTCTACTTAAGCAACAATACAAATGTTTGAGCATCAAATTATACGTAAAGCACTCATTGTGCAGAATGGCCCTTCTGAGAATTATAGACTTTAACTTATTAAATCATAATTATTGAGTAGTTAATTGTATATCATGGGCAGGAGATTATTTTAATTCTGTTGATACATATAATGCAGGGTTGCTTTGTTTATAATAATACATTGTAATACAAACTCAATGAGTCCAAGTACTGCTGTTGGAACTGTTTGGACTTACAGTTATAACCATCTCACTGCAAACTTGCACTACAAACCTAATGTTACATAACCAGAGTCTGTCTAACAAAAATATTTAAAAATATATACATGTTAAGGTGCAATACAAAGGACAATACTTGCATCAAAAATATATTGGAGTAAACATACAAAACACTTAAAAAAAACTTTTTAAAAACTGTTCAGTTCAATTCAATTCAGTTTTATTTATATAGTGCTAAATCACAAGTCACCTCAAGGCGCTTTATATTGTAAGGTCAAGACCCTACAATAATACAGAAAAAACCCAACATTTAGGCGACTCCCTATGAGCAATCACTTGGCGACAGTGGGAAGGAAACACGAAGAAACCTCCAGCAGAACCAGACTCAGGGAGCAGCAGCTGTCTGCTGCGACTGGTTTGAGGTGAAGAAAAATTATAGTGTACTAGTTCTGCTTTCAGAAGTTGGATTCCTATTTGAACCATGCAACAGATGTTTAACAGGAAGCAATTCTGAAGCACAGGAGAAGTTGAGGTTTTGATTGTTACCTCATCTGCTCTCCTTGATTATAACTGTGGCATCCTCTGAAATCTACATCACTTTTATTATTATGGTGGAGAGGTTTGAAGAGGTATAAACAGAAAAAGGTAAATGGTAACAGGGTTTTATAATATGGCAACTCTGAAAGGGGACTTCACTTAAGTCAAGATGAAAAGGTGATAGTGCCACCAGTAACAGGTCGTGTCTCATTTGGATCAAGAGTGTTTTGTACAGTCTAAAGCCAAGTTAACAGGCGCTGCTTTACTGAAAGCGTGTTTTATAATCTGAAGAATATGTATCTTTGTTTTCTTTATATCGCTTGTTTTTTGTGCACCTCTGTCCAAAGGGAGACACCACTGGTTGGCTTTCTGGGGGAGCACTTTACATAAACAGCTACAGCTGGAAGAAAGCACTCTGCATTGAGCTTGCAGCTCTTTCAATTTATGCGTTACAATAGCTTTCACAAACATCATCAGAAATCCTCTGCTGGCAATAATGGACCTCTATTCAATCGCTGGCTCACACTTATCCCGCCAAGTGACATTGCCTGGTCTTTTGGACATCCTAGATAATATTATCTCTCCTGCACATACAATCATTATATTTCTACAGCACATGCTGTGAATGATCAGTAAATACCACACACAATAACGCAGGATCTACACACTTACATACCAGCACCAATGCAGTAATTAAAAATACACACTAAAGCACAAATGCACAACATTTACTGCAACATATGAGAGAATAATGAACAGCTGTCAGAAATATAAGCCTTTTTAGGTTTGGCTTGGGTTATCATTTGAGGCTGATTAATTTGCTGTAGTTTGTCTATCATCCAACAATATAGGTTAAGTTTGCATCAACTCTTAGAAACATGTATGCATATTCTGTGTCTCTATATTGTAGATCTGTGCCAGTTGTCATAGGATAAGAGGCAGGGTACACCCTGGCCAGTCTATCACAGGGACAAAGAGACAACCTAGTGGCTAATTAGTGATTCTTAATTAGTATTGTTATAATTATTAACTGGGTTAATTCAGCACAGAACATGCAAACTTCACACAGACCCAGGACCTGCCTGCTGTAACAGGGCACCACCCTGCAACCCAAAACTTTAAACATGTTGAGAGAACTTTGCATAAAGAACAAGATCCTCTGTGTCCATTTTTTTAAGAGACACATTGCAAAAACTATTCAACTACTTGTGTCCGGTGTCTCCATTATTCTTGTATGGCTTCTCACTGCAATCTGGCTTCCTAAATCCACAGTTGGTCATCAAAACTTTGGCAACTTTTGCCCTGAGGCATTTAACCAACCGCTGGGATTTTGTACATGGCTGGCAAATAGCACTGAGAGTCATGTGGCTATTTGTTTTCCTCTCAGATTACACACTCCTGTGTAAAGAGGGTCTACCTTACAATATAAAGCGCCTTAAAGTGACTGTTGTTGTGATTTGGTGCTGTATAAATAAAATTGAATTGAATTGGGGAAAAAAACTGGTATTTTCTATTCGTATGCTTATGTTCGACACTCTATATCCATTTACCAAACATATATTAAAAAAATAGGAATCTCTCTCTCACAGTAGTAAGCAGGATTCCATATTTGGGGATTAAAAAGGCTCTCGGGGGATTGGACAGTACTAGAAGTACAGCACATACAGTACAAGGACAAGGTCCCCTCAACAGTCTCATCTGAGAACACTACTGGTTTATTCAATAGAGTAAAAATATTGCTGCTGGGCACTGAACCCAGTTCTTTGTAGTGCTTTTCCCTCCTGTACCACCCATGTCCTCCCCCAGCTGTGCTGACTTCAACTGTGCCTTTAGTTCAGGTTGAATTGGAGCACATTGTATCCTTCCACTACAAGAAATGGCTTTGTACTGTTACAAAAAAGTATCAAAAGCTTTGTGTCATATTACACACCTGATATTGTCCATTTGGAAAAAGTGTACATTCAGTACTTTTCAGTGTGTTCCATTAGTGCTTATATCCTCTTTCCTCTTCTCTCTTTGCAAGTTTAATCTTTCAAATGATCTGTGTGTATGACACACCCGTACAGCCACAGGAAACACATACAGATAAAAATTATAATAACATAGTACAATATCCTCTCATGCATATTTCTTCAACCTTTATAGTGAAAGACTATTAGTCACTGTGACACTAAAAGGCATGAATAAATACAGCTATGGGTGAGTGGGTCAAAGGCCAGTGAGACAGAAGGGCTAAATACAGTCTACAGTTTGACATCTCGCATACTTTGGCCAAGGTGGTACGTGGGGTTGGATGGTGTGACACCTTTCAGCATGCATTGGGGGGGGTTTTTTTGTAGTTATCTGTTTTTTTTATTTTAATCTTCACCTCTGCTGATATGAGAGAATACTTATTTTAACCTCCTTCTCCTGTGTCTAGGAATAATACGAAACTGTGTGTTAAGTAGTCGGTAACAGCATGGTGGGGAATGACCTGAAGAAACGCATAGCAGACAAAGGACGCCATAAAAATAGCACGCGTCTGCCAATTTCTCTCAAAAATGTATCATTTCATCCTTGAAACTGTGTCCCGTGAAACACAAAGCAGAAGGCACTCAGGCATGAAGGATGTGCACATGCACAGAATACATATTCGTATATGGAGGAACCACACATGCTTTCTCACCGTTTACACAGTACTCGTGTGGGCACAGGGCAGAAGTGTAAAGTGTAAAGGTCCCTTTTATGTTCATTGTGTAGCTTTAAGGCCACGGGTCATTGTCTCTGGGAATGTCATTTGCCAGAACATTTTATGACACTGCTGGTCGACCTCATAAGCCCCAGGGACGCTGCTGAGAGGAAGAATCTTTGTATTAAAGCTATAAATAAAGTCATTGGAGTTGCGATATTGTTTCGAACCTCTAGGCTGCTTGCTCACTCAGCTCCAGCAAAGGAAAATTTTCTGACTGTGACAGGTGTTAGAAGATTGTGTTTGGCCTCTAGCCTTATAGAAGAAGTTCTCTTGACATAGGCTACTGACCAACAGGATGCTTTGAGTGAGACACTGGCCCCCGATCAGGTCTACCTCATCTGATAGAGTAAGTATCCCATTGTACTAAGTTTCACAGATGGGCAGTCCCCCCAGCACTGAACCACAAGCCTGTAACATGGTGATAAAATAGAGTAACTGGACAGTGTTCCTCCTGATACTAAAGCAGGCAGGTTAAGGTCCACTGACATCTGCTTATAGCTTTCTGGCATTTAGTTTCTACCACATGAAGGCAAATTTGGAGCAAGTTTAAATGATGACTGTTGCTGGAGCAACCTGCGTGGTCATTATTTAAAAATGAGTCAAGGCACTCGAACAAGTTCAAATGCAATTGCAAAAAACAGCAGCAGGGTGAGAAGCAGACGTTGTGGAATCCATTTAGACAGGAAATGTTTTCAACTTTTTTGTTGTATAAAAGTGAAAAATGACGACTGATGAGTGTTAAGCGTGAATCTTTGCACTGCAAGATTCTTCCTCCAGTATTTAATTTAAATTTCAGTTAATTTCAGTTATTGTTCATTACCAACTTGTTCTCTCTCTCCATTTTTCTTTCTAATTGTTTGATTGGCTGTAGAGACTCAGCTCTATGGACTGACTGGTTGTCTCTCCTCCAGCAAAGAGCTTTGTCTTCATTTGCCTTTCAATTTTGTGACTGAGCAACGTTTCCCCAAGATGTTACCCAGTCACCTGCAACTGGATGTGGCCACAGCTCCAGACAACAGTCCCGGTCTTTTTGTGACTCGATATTGAAAACCAGCAAGACTGAAAATCAGATACAGATTAGATGTGGGAGCATCTGCCCAGCAGAGTTAAGCGCAATAACCAACCATAATGCCATTGCTATGTCCCTAAAAAAGGGCTAGAGGATGAGGGGAGTAAGGATAAAAGAGTCTATGTGAAAAAAAAGACTCAGTGAAAGGAGGCTGAAAATGAAGACACTGTTATTAAAATGCTCATTCCATTTGAATCAGCAAATTTTTACATTTTAGCTTGCTTTAGCAACAATAAATTTTCTGTTTCAACATTTTGCATACAAATTATGGGCTTTTCAAGGTGAATTTTTTTGATATAATGGGACTTTGCAGGAGTGATGGAAATTGATACACTGATTCATGTTGACGGTAAGAAAGGACAGGATAAATTACAGGCTTTTTTTATCTTTAATAGTTTTTGAGATGTTCAAACATTGCCTAAAATTTCAATGTGCAAATAAAAAGACCCTGAAAGTCAGTTGAATGGACTTGTTTAAAAGTATTTGACATATAAAGGTAAAATTTCACAGCATCATTATCTATATCCAAACCTTCTACCTTAACATTTTATGCAAATAGGAAACAGGCAAGCACGTTGATTTGAGATCAAGTCAATGAAGCTACAAGGTCCCCTCAAAAGGTGCTGTACCAAACATTAAAACAAAGACATCAACAAACCAGATGTACAGGTTACAGAATAAAGGTTAACAAATGGTCAAAAGAAATGGCAGCAACTACCCACTAGCAGCTCAGCATGATCAAAACACTAAAGCTCACCACACTACAAAAGGTGGCCCACACTGAGAGACTGGGTAGCTCTTTCACGGTTGATTGCTGAGTGGAGGCAACTGTGAACTAGTGCTGGCTCCACAGGAGAGATGTGTGGCAGCTGAATCAGTGAGAGAAACAGGGGACACCCACAGGAGCGTGCTAGGGCCGTAACACACCCTCTCATATGTACAAACTATGTTTTGTAAAACGGGGTCACATATCATGTTTGCCAAGTTATTCTTTAACACATTTGACCACTATCGGCATACATGTACTTTGGAGCAAGAGCATAAATACCAAACCTCAGCCTATACCATAACAATGGTTAGGTGAGGCTAATGGATCCTCCCTGTATCCTTTTAATAGGCAAGGCACAGTGGTCATCCACTCTGAGGTCAGACAGCTGACCTCTGCTGTTTAAACAATGGGCCTGCTGTGCAATCCTAGTAATAGCAGAACATTTAGGTTGAGATGGATGTTTATTCTCAGCCAGAATGAGGACCTTGTGTTTTAAATGGCATAAATTTAAGCTGCATTTGAAATCAGTTACTAATAAGTGTGGGGAAAATGCTTTTAATGACTCTTAAATAAATATGCATAAATATTTATGTATACAGACAATGTTCAACCTTACCTGTTAAAATATGCTCAAGATCGACTGTTTTATTACTTCTAGATCAGACAACTAGTGTGATTTCTTTCATCAACAAGGAACTTAGTCACCAGGAGCATCCTAATATACAACTAAGTATTGTGTCAGGTTCCTGTGGTTTAGAGAAAGTATTCAGAGAAGCTAGTCTGAACATGACACCATGGCTTCTGTCCACTGTTCATATTCTTTTGTATAATATACAGTACAGAGCAAAAGTCTTGAGCCAATAGTCATTCTACCCCTGAAGGGAGGGAGTATTTTATCGACTCCATTTGTTTGTCTGTCTGTTTGTTAGCAGTTTTCAAGACACCACATTCAAACTCTCCTTGATGGTAGATACCAATAACTTCTTCAGCTGATTTAATTTGTAATTTAGTGGTCAAGGTTGCACCAAATGTGAAAATCAGAAAAAAAAACCTTTATGTGACCCACAATGTTTTATCATGTTCAAATTTCACAACAATATACTTGGTCTTGGGGGAAATGAGTACCTAGGTTGGCCAGGCATTTTATCTTGACCTTCATTGTTAGCGCCTACTGTTCAAAGTTAGTCTTGAAAAAAAGAATTTAAGAAACCACATCAAGTAATATAAATAATATGAAAGGACATGTATAGAGCTGTCCAACACACTTTTTATTCTTCAATATGACGTCCTACAATGCAACAATGACACCATAACAGGCTGACATATGTTAACAAAAACATCATAAAACATCAAAGTTGTAGTTTAGCCCTCGCCCTTTCAGGTGGGGTTGTGCTCACTGAGTGCTGTTGTTTGCCTCACAGACTCAGACTCACTTGTCATTTTTAAATTGGTCTAAAAGAAATAGTTCCTGAGGCTTTCTGAAGGTCTTCCACACTGTTTTCTTTGGATATTGGTTACTTTTTCTCTCATTTTTTGTCCAGTCCTTATACCTGACCATTTCCAGAGGAATTCTTTTAAGCCACTTAACACTGACCTATGAATCATTCAAGCATAAAAAAGACACCTAACTCAAAGTACAAACCTTTGTTGATTCTACATGTACCTTATCAAAGAACCAACCTTAAACTGGATCTTTAAGCACTTTGTTACTAGCAGCCTGTCACAAAAACACATGATGTGTTGCAGCTTCTTTATTGGAATCTATAAAAATGGCAAAGATAAAACAGTTTAATCCATCCACTGCAAATAAGTCAGAAAAAAATCCAGCGAAGACCTGAGACAGGACCCAAGAGATGCATCTCGACCTTCAGTTGTTTCATCTACTGCTCGTTGGAGACTCTGGTTCAAGGATGAGTTTCAGCCAGTAGTGTTGATGGAATTATGAATACAGAAAAGTCAGATTTTGATCCACCAAGCAACGCAGTAAAAGCACACCTGGACAAAATAATCATCATTTTGATCGTCTTGACAGGAAACAGAAAATGTAATTCCCATTTTCCTCATAAAATGTAAAGAAATGAGGAGTAGCTCAAGACTTTTTGTACTGTATCTTTTTCCTTCCACAGAATACAAAACAGTGTTGCATAGAGCATTCACACGATTCAATACAACATAAAGTAGTGTTTCTGACTTATTACTTTCTCACTAAATCAAGGCACGACTATTATTGTCAGTTGAATGATTTATTTACACAGCAGAGATTAGAAAAGATTCAGAAATTTCCCGGTTCCCTGTTAAAATGTTTTACCCTTGATGAATCTGTGAGACACAAAAAAACAACACAATGACGGGCTGTCGTCATAGGCAGTATCTCAGAACTGTATTTTGGTAAACGAACAATTTTGGAGCTTGTACTCTAATCTTAAAGTAAAAAAAAAAACCCTTCTTGATGAAAACATCCCAGTACAGCCATTATTAACGTCTGAATTATACTCGACTACAGGGGTTTAAAGTGAGGCTTTCAGTATCATAGCATGGAAAAAACCCACTGAGGGTCGGCCGGGTCATCTTGTGCAATATCATCACGTTCGCACCAGGCAGAGGACAGGGCTTCAACACCAGACAAGATTACAGGGGGTGTCTGTCTCTCACACTCTATTCCCACCAGACCACTCTCCTATTTCCATAAAGGGTCTTCTCAAACGATTGCCTCTGAGGTAAGCTGTGCTTCAGAGAGTGAAAGAGTCCAAATCTGTGGACCTCTATTCTCTGTCAGCTCCATTTGCTGTTGAGAAATATGATCTGTTCTGTTGTTAAAAAAGAAAGAAACAAAAGTGAGAATGTGGTTTAGAAGTTTGAGTATTTTTAAATGTATGTAGTCCAAACTTGGAGCCACTTGTCCTTTCAGAAGGACTGAGAACACCTGGATACTCAGCGCCAGAATAAACCAGACTGAGGATGAAGAACCTGAGATCCAACTTATATATATATAGCCTCTCATCTCAAAGCATTCAAAGCAAATAAACCAGCAACATTAACTCAAGGGTTTGAGATTAGATGAAAAACCAGAGAGGCTGGCTTCTGTCTTGTCTCTCAAATTCCTATCTATAACTTTTTCATAATTTTATGCTTTGATTTTTTTTAATTTTCTTTTTTTGTAGATTTCCTTTATAGATGCTAACTGCTATTTTTATTATGCTTTAGTCAGAAGATTAATGGTCTGAGCCCACGGGGTACACAAGAACAGGCAGCTGTGGGCGATAAAACTGGAAGATCAATGCATTTTAACATTAATGATGTTCCTGTTAATTATACCCCAATCCTGCTGGAGATACTGTTGGCACAGTCATAACAAGAGTTGTTTATGTCTTTGGTGAAGGGTCATTATATGTACAAGCCCTGGTTGGAGATCTATCCCTTTTTAATTATCTCTCCATTTGTTAAGTCCTGGTCATATACCCACTGCATCATGCTGCCAGCTGCACTTTTGAACTATAATGAGAAGGAGCAAGATTAATTATATTTTTAATGCAAGGATGTAATAAACTAAATAACATCACGGAGGTCATACAAAGCAAACACTATCACAAGAATGTCCTGAGGATAACAAAAACCAACAAACATTCAAAACGCAAAACGGGCAAATCTAAACGTAATATTTTGATTTGTATAATTACAGACACTTTGGATATCAGTCAGTGTTTGACTGGCACAAAATCTTCATATCGCCAATACACAAAGGCTTCGTGGTTGGTTTCACTAATCCGAGAACAACCACTCTACAGTTTAATAAAAACTGTAGGTTTTGTTTTAACTTTAATTGGTCTTTTTAGTGTGACTGTAGAGATGCCTTGTCGCTTTTCAGAAATTCTTAACGGGATTTGATTTGGAAGCCCCGACAACCAAAATCCAAAACCGCACCATGCTTTCAAAAGAATAATGAAATCTTTGTCAGATGAGTCGACAATTAAATTTGCGTGTTCAAAACAACGGATTATCTTGGTGGATGGTTGGAATTGAAAGCATTCAAGTTAATTTCCCCCCAGATTTCTGGAAAAGACAAAAACACATTTGCCAGACGTGCTGAGAGACGATCCTCGAGAAAAGCTAAGAGCTCCCCTGTCAGTAGTGCGTAGCATTGTGTGGTGCTAAGTGCCTCTGACTGAGTTCACTGAAATCATCTGTGCCTTCATTATCACCACAAAAACTGTACAAAGTCAGTTGAATTGAACAAAAAAGATTGCATGACTTCATTGTTTTGTATTTTGGTTTAATTTTATGTACCATTGGCTTTTAGAAATACTTGGGTCCAAAAACTGAAATAGCAAGAGAGGTTTGGGGCCATGCTCCCTACTGAAATGTTGATTACCCTTATCTATATGTACATTTTAAGATGTTGGCAAACATGGTCTCATCTCTCACTTTTTGATTTTTAGCATCTCTGCAGCATCTATTTATTTGTTTCTCTCTCTGTCTGGATAGATAGACAGATAGACAAACACCTTTCATCTGTGTATCATTTCTCAAACTGCACATAAATACCACTGAAACATCGTTTCTACTATATCATATTTATACATTATTCCATCATATTAATGAAGGTTTCTTGGCTGCTCCCTTATTCACAGTGGGAATAATCCTTTTTATTCTGCACCTAATAAATCTTAGCAATGACAAATATCTAAATAAAGGTCAGAATTCCCAGCAGATTACAGACTTTTCATTTTGTAGCGGGAAAACTAAAAACCGTATGTGACATTTACATTTTTAATTTTACTATCATGTGAACTGAGAAGCATTTTTCTCCATCCCAACTACTAAGTTAAGAGTAATGTTAGGATTGTACTCGTCTGAAATAAAATCACAAAACCAAACAACATAAACATTTGTAAAGAATATAAATATGAATATGTAATTACTGTTTTAACTGCTGTGTTGTCAGGCTTTGTAAAATCACATTTTTGTCACCAGACTATTTTGTAACAAAAACTATAATCGAGTATTTAAACCTTGCTTAAAGTTACCAGAAAGCATTTAAAATAATGCATCAACATCATTACAGTATGCTGCATCATGCTATGACCCCCCTAACTAGACTTTTCAGTTGGATCTGATTTCATTAGCGGCATCTACTGTGTCATTTACCTCCTTTATGTAACTGTGGCAGTTACAGACCATTAGCTCTTTCGGGGTTGGATACTGTTCGGGTTCCAGCAACAGGGATTGTGCTGCTGCCTCCATCCAAACTAAACTGATACATATATATACACATGTATATATATATATATCGCACATCCAGGAGATGTCTCTTGCATAGATAATAAAAATACATATAAACACACAGTAATGTCCCTTGCTACATTTTGCTTCAAAACAGAATTCTTTTGCTCAAGGGCGGCATTGTTGTGTTTTCAAAGCACTAGAAAAGGTTATGTAAAACATGTTTTTGGATGCAACGGAGATCCTTGCTTGCCACTCTTGTGTCACGCATAGTCTAAAATGACAAACAAGCCCAAGTTTCCTGTTGTTCACCCTTCTCCTATGGGGATAACAGTGTAAATGTGCAGCAATCTACTATGCTAGGACTACAATGCCTTCCCTATCATGGTCTGTGTGGACGCACTGCATTTCTGCAGCGCAGATTGAGTTCAAGCCCTTTTACTACTAGCAACAATCTAGGCCATCGCTTTATTTTTTTTTTTTCTGAAATGAGGAGTCTGTGCGATTGACAGGGTGTTAATAGTACATGGATGAAATGAGAGCTGTTGTCTGTTCGGAGCAAAGGAAACAGCATCTGTGCCTTATACAATATATATATATATATGTGTGTGTGTGTGTGTGTGTGTGTGTGTGTGTGTGTGTGTGTGTGTGTGTGTGTGTGTATATATATGTCCTGACAGTAAAAACGCACCTACTCTTTGGCCTTCCACACATGCTTATTATTCAAGCTGTTGGCAGCACTCTTCGTGTCATGCAGGTATGGAGTGTAAGAGATCAGGCTATTTCATGATAGTTATATTCAGAGGTGAGCACATGCACACATGATACATTTTCTGCATGGACATCACTGACACTTTTGAAGCAACACTGACGCAAATTTGACTACCAGCAGCAATCATAGGTCTTTTCCAACAATTGGTTGGGCTTTGTTTTTGCTTGTTTATGGTACCTTAGGTAAGAAATTTAGACAGTACCGGATCCTCCAGTGTAACCTATTACTGACTGATCTCCACAGTCCTTATGTGCAATCTTACAGTTATATACATGTCTTGGTGAATTCTACAGTGGAAATCCACAATTACTGGAAAATGTGCCTGCATGTTGAATATAACATTAGATTGTTCAATGCAATATTTCCAAAGGCACGTTCACCCAGTATTTATTTATATTTTGCTGGGAAACAGGTGCAGTGATTTATTACAGCATCTTCAAACATAAATGGAAATCCAATATGCAAGGAAGCACACAGTACAATTTCTAACCAGCTTGAAAATCAGCACAGCATGAACTCAGTTTCATGTAATTTCTATAAGGACCCTTTAGGAATAGTTCTCCAGACGTCTTCATGGGCGTTCAAAGCTCTTTGGATGTTTCTGCCTTTCGTCCCGATCTTCAATAATGTTGAGGTCCAGGCTCCGGAGAGGCCAATCCATGACTGATAGTCATGAGAACCAGCTTCATGTTTGGATTCAGGAGACAGACACTATCTCTACTTTTAAGATTAGGCTTGAAACCTTCCTTTTTGATAAAGCATATAGTTAGGGCTGGATCAGGTGACCCTGAATCCTACCTTAGTTATGCTGCAATAGAAGTAGGCTGCTGGGGGATTCCCATGATGCATTGAGCATTTCCTTTTCAGTCACCTTTCTCACTCACTGGGTGTTAATAGACCTCTCTGCATTGAATCACACTTGTTATTAATCTCTGTCTCTCTTCCACAGCATGTCTTTTGTCCTGTCTTCCTTCTCTCACCCCAACCGGTCGCGGCAGATGGCCCCGCCCCTCCCTGAGCCTGGTTCTGCCGAAAGTTCCTTCCAGTTCAAATGGAGTTTTTCCTTCCCGCTGTCACCAAAGTGCTTGCTCATATGATTGTTGGGTTCTTCTCTTTAAGTATTATTGTAGGGTCTACCTTACAATATAAAGCGCCTTGAGGCGACTGTTGTTGTGATTTGGCGCTGCATAAATAAAATTTAATTGAATTGAATTATACTATATATACACTATTCTCTAATTTCCAATTGATTTCCAGTGTTGGTAAAATATGTCAAAGACCAAAAGCTAAAGATAATTTTTTGCTGCTGTCTCCACTTCTAATTTTGTTTTCTCCTGTTGTCACATCTTCATGATAAGCCTTTGTTATGTACATTATGACAGCAACAGCCTTTAATCTTGACAATCATACACTAAGTCCAAGCATGTCTGTGCAAATGCAAGTGAGTGCTCATGTAATGCATTAACAGATTTGACACCAAATTTTAACCCAGTTGATCCAAAATGAGACTGAAAGTTACCACAATAAATGAATCAGTCAGTGTCTCCACATCTGCGTGTGGAAGTGCCAAGAGATTACAGTCTCAAGCACTTTGAAGAATTGTGCCCGCCAGGATTTGACTCTGAGAAGACACCGGTGCTGTCACACCTCACAGGGAGATTTATCGAAAGCTCTGCAAGAGGGTGCATGATTTCACAACACCTCTCTCCTGACTCAGGGGTCAGTGACAGTGACTTATGTGAGAGAAGACAGAAGTGTCATGGGGAAAATATGTGTGTCGGCTCACGTCAACCCTGGTCTGCTCTCATATATGAAACAATAAGAAAGCCCTTGCAGCAGTGATATAATAACTAATAATGGCATGATAGCATGACAAGGCCGAGTACAAATTAAAGAATTAAAAGGTCTGATCAGCAGCTCTGACCTCATGCTGCTATGGTAGTAGGAGATTGAAACTGGTGATATTTTTTTAAATAATAGTCTCACGCTGAAAAAGGCAGGCTTCTATTTCTAAAGCAAAACCACTGAGTTTTCTAAATAATGCTAATTCCCCCTAGCAGCTCTGTTAAGTTAAGCTAACATTGGTTGTGGAAATTCACTCTCCAACTTTAGTTTTTTTCATTTAACTTGCTTCATAAGGGCCTCATAAATGGAGTCTTAAATATGTACTTGATTGCTACATGATAGTGTACTAAAAGACAGAGGCTTAGGCATTATCTCCTAATTTAAAACTCAGCAACTTCTAAAGTATCCATTGTAGTTTTACTGCAGAGTGGATCAGGATCCTAATTTGGTTCTAATGTAACTCTGACTGCTAAAAGCTAAGACAGACAACATATTTCATCCTCCTGCTTTCAAACAGTGTGCCTCACTTTTAAAACCTAAAAGAGAATGTTTTAGGATGAAGTCTGCGCGACGACCTTAACGGTATCTTAAATAACAAACGTGACTGGGATGATTGATGTAAAAGAAGTTGGAATAAAACCTGAGGTAGCATTGAAGACGTTATTGTGTTGGATTGTTTTGAATAATCTGCAGCTCTGAGGTGATAACTAATTAAAAATTTAAAATCCTGTGGCAACTGAGGAAGGTAACTGAAGAAAAAAAACCAGCAATTACTTGTTGCAGTGTCAGCAGAATCTCCTAAGTCACATGCGTCAAATGTGGCCCGCCATGTCATTTTATGTGGCCCGAGAGCTTGTGCATGAATGTCTGAAAATAAGCTTACTGTATGCTGCTTAAAAGCGCACGTTTACTGTAAACTACGTCTCCCACAATGCATTTTGATTGAACCCAATGCCCCGAGGTCGAGACGGAGAACATCTTAATGTGGTGTACCGCCAGATCTGATATTTAAATATAATAATAATAGAAACTTCAAAATCTCAGCTAAAAGCTGGGAAAGAAATGAAAGAGCAGGTAAACAGATTCAGCAAAAAGATGTAAAACAAAGCACGGACATGCTCATTGGGTGCGGAAAGCTGACATCTCACAGATTCTGAAACTCTAGATTTCGTAACTCTCCAACCAAAATTCATTGAACCAGCAGCTGAAGAAGAGCAACACATCACACTTCACGCTTAGAAGACATTGTAATGAATTCCCACTTACTTTGGCTGTCTTGCTTCCACCGTGATAAAAATTGCACTTCCTCCACAGCTCTATCTCTCAGTGGGCTTTTTCCATCAAAAATCTCTTTTTTCTGCCTTATTTGCTTGCTTATTATGCACCAGTCTACCACAGAGTGTTGTCGACCAATGTTTCTTTTTCCCAAAAAAATGACATTTCTGCTATTCAGTCCCAAACAAATTTCAACTTTCATAATTTATGCCAAATTGCAAAATGCTTTGATATGTCTCTAATAAAACCTCTGCAACTTTGTGACAAACAGAAAAGTTTATGTTTTTCACTTTCTAGTTGAGATTTATATAGTAATTAAAAAAAAAATAACAACATCCACAACAACAAAAACTGGATAGTCTGGTCAATGAGCTACCAGAACTTCTTCTGTTATTTTACACATTTATTTCTTAGGTCCAAAGAGTCGAGCTGGCAGATTCCTTTCTTTGTCACAGCAGCTTTTTCTTTAACATGTAGAAAAACAGTTACATATGTGACTGCATTTTTAGGTAAATAGTTGTATATAACTTTATTGTTTACAAATGTTTTTACGTTTTTTAAAATTTACTATTAATATTTGCATTTTAAGTTATGAAAATAATTCACTAAACATGTCTGTGGATTTTACAGTATTATGATTTTATGTTTTTTGTGTGATTACAGATCAGTTGTGTTAATACAGTATGTCAATGAAAAAATAACTGTCAATTCAGACATGTGAGGTTTGCTGACAATAATGATACCTAACAAGGTAAAAAAAAAAAAAAAAAGTATGGCCAACTATATCCTGGACCCCAGAGGGTTAACCCCGTACTCAGTCAGTCAAATTTTCGGTGAAAATGTTTTCATGACAGCGCAGATTTCTGGCGTTTTGTGTAAATGTAAGCATGTAACCATCTGATCATTTCTAATGAAAAAAAGAGTGTGAAAGTTAAGCTAGACTTGTGTTTGTAAATGAACCACCCCATGTTGTGTAACTTTCTGGATTTTATATTTACTGGGTTACATACTTATTTAATATATAGGCTATACAGGACAGTAAAATAAAAAAAAATGCTACATAAAATGTTTTATGTAACTGAAACATTTATTTATGTGGACCAAAGAAAATAAGAAAATTATAAACTATATTTATATGAAATGTGTATAATTACTGCATTTAATGTATTTTAACTATATATAATGCATGTTACAGAATGTAACACATTTTCACCAAAAATATGTGTAAAAAAAAAATGGCTCTGATTTTGCCACCCTAAGAAAATGTCACTAGATGCGCCCCTGGTTCATGCACCACTTTATTCTGTTCCTTTTACTTGTCACTCACACACACTCATGATACATGCATCAGCAGCAAATTGGGGCAAATTGGGGACAGCAAATTTTTCTCAAAGAGCCGAGCAACAAACCAGTCACACAAGATTTTATTTTTCTTGTACTTTCTGTGAGATTTCCAGTAATGCAGAGCATGTAACAAACACTCTCTCATTTTCTCTCAGACATAAGTGTGTGGAAAGTTTTTTAAAAATACAGCTATCATCCCATCACCTCACTGAGCCTAGCAAATATCGGTTTCTCTGTATATCAAAATATGTGGCAGACTTTTTAAACTGCCGGTACGCACACGTTCAAAAGGAAACAGTGAGACAACTCAAAATATCAAGGAAACTTTATTCAATATCTTATTGAGTTTTGTCCATTTTGACTGTTGTTGACTTTACTGAGACTTAGTTCAGGCAGCTTTAATTTTTAATTACAATGTTCCTGTGAGGTTAACAAGTTTTCCTTTGGCACAGAATTTTACACCATGCACCCTTCCTGATGCAACCCTCCAATTGATCTGGCAGTGCACTAGCTTTGTGCTTACTCTAAGTTGCTTACTTGGACGTTAAACACATTTAACTTTCAATGTTATGTTGTTAAAACAATGCTGAATAAAAAATGAAGGGGACTCGACTGAAAGTTACTTACATGGTTAGCACTTTGAGCTAACAAGTGAAAAATCACTGGTTTGTATTTGGAGCCAACGTGAAGGCAACATTGTCACAAGTTGGAAAGTTTTATGACTCTAGAATTTTTTCTTGACTCAAAAATACACGATATTGAAGATAGAAGTCTATTGTTAACCTCATTGGTATAATGTAATTAGGTGAGTAAGAACACCTGAGCTTTCAGTGTGCTTGCTCATAGGGGGTCATATGATTGTCAGGTTTTTCTCTGTATCTACTGTTGTACGATTTACTTTGCAATATAAAGCGCCTTGAGGCGACTGTTGTTGTGATATGGCGCTATATAAATAAAATTGAATTGAACTGTATAAATCTTAGTAAAGTCAACAACGAGAGACAAAAGTTGAGAAAACTCAAAAAGTTACTGAATCACAGCTTAATATTTTGAGGGGTTTTTTCAATTTTCTTTACAGTGTAATAGGGCACAGTACACATATTAATAGTGTATATTGCCATACAGTGTGTCCAGTTTTCCACTTTTTACACCCATTTATATACTTTAGTATTCTATTCATCTTACAGCAGATACCACTGACTGCCGCAGAGGTTTGCATCTATATAAAATGTCTTATCCTTACCTGCATGGACTTTCTATTAGTGCCAAAGCTGGAGTTGCACACAGTGATGACCCTTTTTGTGTTGACACAACATGGCATGCATCAGAAACCATGTAAACTGACAACAAAGGTTGAATTCTTCTGTCCTGCATTGCTTTGGTGAGAAAATTACTTGTGACTCTAATATAATGAAGTGCATTTTAGATGCTTATATCTTCCACGAGACCAGTAATGTTAATAAAACACTAATAGCATCTCATTGCAGGATCATGTTTATTCTAAATCTCTACAGTGTGCACTACTCTTTGAAACCCACCACTGTGGTCCCTGCAAATGCATCCAGTGCAAGAGCGCTACCCAGACGCTAGGCCAGAGATAAATCCTACTCATTTCCTGTGTTGACAGTCTGAGGCTGCTTCCTTGACTCGGTAAAATTAACGGCCCAGAACGTTATTTTCCCATCCAATATGCTGCCATCAATCATTCTGTGTGCCTTCATCGCTTTAAAAAATTATGTGTCACTGTTTTCTACAAAGGCAAAGCAACAAATTTAGTCACCAGGCAAAGGAGTGATGATAAAATGCACAAGTCTGACGGTAAAATGAAGGGGCCGTGAAACCTCTCGATGACAAATTTGAATTTGGCCATACAGGATTAAAGTTACTGTGCAACAATTAGTTATGAGTAGTTAGGTGCTTTAATTAAGAGAGTGGGGAATGAATAAATGTGCTTCAAAAATAAACGCGGAGGTGCGGGCCGACAGTGTACAGTGTAGGGTCACATTTACAGGCTTCTCTGATCAATTCACTGACATCGGTAATAGCAAGGTATTTGAAATTACTGCAGCTCGAGAGCTTTCTGTGACTTGCAGACTTACCGAGAAGAGGCTTACACACTGACCTTACAAAATAACTAAAGTGCATCTAAAGAAAGTGCTATTCACATGTCATTTGAAAATACAGAATCCTGGCAAAAGATTTAAAAGCTGATATTCTCCTCAGTAAGTGCATAAAAGGAATTTATTTTGACAAAAAAATGAAATTACGTTGGCTTGCACTTTATTTGTGAAGAGATCTCAATGTGAGGGAAAAACTAGTGGCTGAAATAAAGTGTATTTATCATAGAATGACAACTAGCCTCATGTTCCCTGATAGACAGAGAAGAAGGTATATTACAGCTGTAGGCTGTGACTGCTCCTGCGTGAACTATATGGAGTTTTATTGCAGAGCGGGAAATTGCAAGTGCCAAGGAACAGAAGTGAGTGACATCAAGGAGGATAGTATGGTAAGGGAGCATGTAAAGCGCATCCTCATTTCACTTCCAGGCTTATGCTCTCCTACTCCCTGATCACAGAACAGCAAAGGCTGATGGGAGAGCGGATGGGTGGGGGGAATGTGATTTGAGGGCATCGAGAAGCGGAACTGACAGAGACGGATTCACTGTGGCCCAAGCATGGAATTGCTTTTCCTTTCCCCTGGAACTGAGCTGGAAGTGTCTGCGGCTGCAAACAATCTCTAAGCAGGAGCTTTCACAAAGCCCAAGAGCCAGAACCATGAAAGCTCAGAGGCAGGTGAGAAAAACGCTGAACTATTTAGAACAAGAAAACGGGTAAAGTCAGCTTGAGTGCCCAGAAAGTGTTGCATCAACACAAAGTTGTAATCACAAAATACTGTATGTTTTCCATCTTACAACATTAAGTGAAAAACATGCGTTTGTTCACACAGTACCTGTCTGTGCATTTAAAGTGCAGACTATGTGTACAAAACCCTTCTTGGTGCTTATATGAGAGGAACAGAGTTCATGTGTCCACTGCTGTCGTGCTGCACAGCTAATTAGACAGGTGTTACAGAGCCCCAGGATACAGATAGGAAGACATGGGAGCATTTCACTCTCTCAGTTTGACACAACAGAGAAGGTGTTCTGTTCAATTTACACCTTAACCTGAGAGGAATTCCACGCGGAGTTTGGTCAGGTATCCTAAAAACTCGAGGTCTGCAGGCAGTTTTATTTGAAGACATACCTCCGTTCCTAACCACAGTCACTGCTGCTACCGTCGTTATGACCGTATTAAATGAAAACCCTATCATCGTACTCCACACTGCACTGAGCCACAAGATGAGATGTTGCAATGAAATGCATCATTAGAACCTATGTGCATTAGCTTAAAAACTACAGATTAAACTCCTGGTTTCTTCTAATGGTCCAAAGTCTCAGAGTTAACATTTGCTCTAAAGAGATCACACGAGCCCCTGATGTTTCACCTCTAATGGTGCATGTCTGGGAGGACACTGGGCATTGGACTGAGATCCTCATTGCTACAAAATCTGCTTTTAACATTACTTCTCTTTTGCACTGCTTCTCCTCAGGTCGACAATGTTGTTAGACCACAGTCTAAACCAATGAAGATGTGAGAGACTTTTAAACTCTCAAACAACCAAGTTTGTCCATGCTGGAAATGTCATTCATGTGACTGAAACACAGACAGGATTATTCGAACTTCTACTGGGGTGACTTTTCCTTTGTCTGTGTGCATTTAACATGCATCTGGAGCAGATAATAAAAGAAGTGAAAGTGACAAACATCTACAATGAACAAGATATGTTGTCCTCCTCAAATGTTGCTTGCACAGCTCAGTGTGGCCACAAGGGGTGTCTACTGAACCAAAGACAAGAGAGTAAGAATAACTGCCATCCAGTAGATATGACAAGGAGGTCATCTTACTAGCTATTCTTCCATCTCTAATGTAAGCATTGCATTTGGCCATTCACGGTAATTACAGTCAGTTGTTGCCACTTTAGAGACACATGTCAAGCTCAATGCAATATGCAACATGGTTCAATGTGTTCCTGTTTTTCTGCTCATTCCAGCAGATTAACATCAAATATGGAGTTAGAATGCCACGGTGCATCAGTGAACTCAGTCTTTAAATAACAATGCCTTAGCACAAAGGCAAAGTCCAGTTAGTCGTCCACACCTAGCAGAGTGTGACTTTTCTTTTCTGCAAGTGTGCTCTCTCTGTCGTGCTTCTGAAACCTCCTTCATCCACTCTAAAAAATTAAACGAAAAAGTAGAAATTGCTTTTCAGTAAATAGTGACAGCAAAACGGATTCGTGCCATGTTACAGGCGCTAAATCGGGATGTCTTGCATTGCTGGCAAAGTGTAATGCGATGCTGTGACAGGAGCAGAAAAGGCTGCCTGTTAACAGTATGTAGTTTAAAGGCAGACCTCACCGAGGACGCTGTTGTCGACGTTCTTTGAGTGACACGGCAACATCAAATACAAGTTTCCACAATGAATGTCGTGACCTCGTCACCTCGGTCACACGGCAGAGCAGACAGCTGACAAGTGGGCAGGAAAAAAAAAACACCCCCTACCCAACAAGCCCTCGATCAGCTGTCAGAAACTCGCACCTCAAACAATCTCACCTGACACAAAACCGGTGAGATGCAGAGAGGATGAGGAAAGCACAAGAAGGCTAAAAAGGAAGGTAGGTAGTCTGATAAAGAGGAAGAAGAGCAAAGGCAAACAGATGGTGGGAGAGAAAGGTGAGGATCCTTAAAAAATAGACAAGAGGACAAAAAGGGAAAATGCAAGTGCAAAAGTGAAATTGATAAAAGGCTCCAAAAGTTGATAAAATTAAAAACAAAAGAGTTAGATAGTCAAATGTAGTGAAACCGGGGCCATGCATTATTCTGTTGTTATCCTGTCTGATGGCAGTCTCCAAAGATGTACTTATTTTTTTTTCTTGAGGTGCAGGCAAGCAGTCCAACCTGTGGAATGAAATATTAAAGAGCTCATATCTGCATGCATGTAGATCCCTGGGTTCAGCCTACATGACATGACAGCATAATCCCCAGTGCTCTGAGGTTCAGGCACAGCATTAAATGAAGAAGCCATGCAGAGCGATGAAGAGAAATAGTTCCTTCTTCCCTTTAATTAGGTTTGAAGGTTGTGAAAGACCAGAACATGACACTGACAGTTGCTCTCTGTGGGCAAAAGACAAGACCGGGAGACCAATTTGTAGCCAAGTCATTCAGTACTACTGTCTCACTGACCTGCACAGGGATGGGAAGACGGTGGTAATAAGAGAACAGCAAATTGTCAGATTTTATTAAATAAGCAATTTGTGCAAAATGTTCAACAAGTTTAAATAAAGTATTAACCCAACAACTGCTTAAAGTAATAGTTTCACTTTTGGAAATTATGCTTTTGAAACATATTGGATACTAATGGCAGCTAGCTAGCTTAGCTTAAGGACAGGGTCTCTCTGAAGTTTGACTTTTACCACAAGGCTGGAAAGCAAAACTGCTTTATCTAAAAATTTGACTTTTTATAGTTGTTAATTAAGTATTATGTTACCTTGTTACCTTGCTTGCAGCAATGACAGCATTACTTTATAAAAACCCAGCAAACATGCACACTTGGGCAACAGTCAGCCGATTTCAGTACATGCTTGGGGAGGAGGTATATAGCAGAGTGATTTTGAGGAGTGAAGATATGGTCAGTACTTTTTTTTAATGCGCAAAAGAAGAGAGTAAAGTGCAAACTGCCTCCATGACAGCAGACAACTGTATTAATATGCTAGCAGCACAACTCTTTTCCAAACATCAAATAACATGCTAACACAATGCTAGCCAAGAACACCAAGTGATTAAATTGAGTGTATGCTGACCTCAAACCTGCAGCCAGAGCCTGAACTTCAAAAAGGTCACAAAGGCATTGATGAGCAGTCAAGCTAACAGCATTGTGGCCTCCATTCCTGTTCATGCAGCAGAATCTCTGTGGTGATCGACAGAGTTGACATACTTTGGTTTTCAACTTTGCTTTGATTTGTCTGCTTTACCTTCATACTCATCCAACTTGCAGACCACCACAGCAGATATTTTAAAAAGATTGAATGTGTGTCCTCATTAGGATTGAGATTTGTGCAGATATGTTGGACTGCAGCCTCAGATTTATAATGTCAGCTGGTAATTATGTGACAACGCATTCAGATCAAGTTAAATAGAAACATGAAAGTAATGTCAGTGTAAAAAATTACTTTCAAATTTACAAATTAAGTAACATAATACAAAAATTTACTTTAAAATAAGTTTAAAAAAGAAAGAAAAAGAAAAAAGTAATGAGTAATAAATTACTTTTTTTGACAACCCCAGCACTGTTCTAGACAACGTGTGCTTCATCTTTGTACAGAAAATACATAGTTATGTTTGACGTTTAGCTCAGTGTGTTTTTCTGTGTGTGTGTGTAATATACAGAAAACAATGCTCTCTATAAAAAAAGAGCGTGCAGGCAGTGTGGGAGTGTGCAACTATTCTCCACAGGATAGGGTGCTAAATGAAATGTAGACATTGTGAATGACGCTACATAGGTGTGAAAGACAAAGTACTCTGGGAAGTAATAGCGTTCTGGGCCATGTTTCCATTCAGGATGCAGACAACATTTTTTCACATAGCATGGCATTACTCAGCCATGGCAGAAAGAAGATCAGTTGCCGCTATGGGGCTTCGTGAACCGGTGAACGTAGGGCTCCAGGGATGACAGAGTGGGGGAGGACTGGGGTTAATGCGGCCTGCAGTCGGGAATGTCTGGTGTGGAACAGAGATGGGAGAGCAGAGGACAACTGTGTTCTCCCTGAGGTTAATATAGTATTATCAGCTGCACAACTGTCCTCTCATAGCCGCATCTATTTCAACAACTGCTGGAGGAAAGAAGGGGGCGGGAGGTGGGGGGATGAAGACAGAGAAAGATAAGGGAAGAAGCGACAAGAGAGAGAAGAAGGGCAAAAAGGGATGAGTGAGGAAAAAACCTAGAAAACAAAGACAAAATACATATTCTCAAGAGTGGACAGGAAAGTTTGAAAGCCTTGAAAGTTGATAACAGATTTAATTCTTCTCATATTATTTAATTTTAATGGCATAAAAACACCATAAAACCCCAACACAATAAAACAAAAACAAAACAAAAACACTAAGATGTCAGAAAATAGGAAGGTAGAAACCAAATCTAATCATTCTCAACTGGGGACATGTAATATGCAGGAGCTCCTGTGCCTGAATATGTTTTATAACTTAAAAGCAATAAAAGGTAATTCCATACTTTATTGACTTGAGTATACTCCCAGTGTTTGTTCCCTGCCTTTAGATGAAATCACAAAGACTCCTGCTCTTTCTTTAAGTTTGTCAAGGATCACAATGGAGTATGATTGATGCTAGGCGTCGCTTGTGGCCCCATTTTTCTGCTCTAAATAAACTGAAGGATAAATCCAGTTGCTAAGCCAGTCCCTCTAAGGGCTGACCTTTTGATAAGCTCATCTCTCAAATTTATGGCAGCTCGGAGAAGCATTATTGCCACAACCTAGAAATGGTTCATGTTGACATAAGATCGTTTACAAGCTTCTCCCCAGAACCCTCAAGGCTCAACATCTCTATGTGTGTACTAACAACGAGAGATTATCCTTGGAGCAAAATAACTTCAGCCTCTGCTTCACCTGAGATTGTGTTGTTATCGAGAGTGCGCGGTGGCAGAGACGGATTTTGTGTACACAATCCTGATATTTCAGCACCACAACTTCCCAAACTTTTTTTTTTGTCTCTCTCTGGATTATCCAACTTCTCTATCGCCTGCCGTGTTCATCCCCCTCCTCCAGCTGAATTCAGCTGTTGAACTCAACCCCACAAATGACACAGGTCAGAGGATCCAAAGTTAAAGGTGGCTGGTGTTGGTGGTGGCGGCAAGCTACTGTTGTGCTACCCAACAGCGAAAGGTGAGCGTGATAAAGAGGGAAGGGACGGTTGAATCACTCATGTGTCCTCTGATTCTGGTTATCTGTCTCAGGCTCCTTGTTTGCCTGCATGATCCAGGCTGGAACCATCAGAAGCTCCCTCTCTTCCCTTTGTTCATGTCAACCATGACTTTCACTGAACTCGGAGCACACTGTTGAGATAAGGGCTCCAATCAGACTGACTGTGGCAATGGAACCGGTGAGAAAACATGGTGGACGGAGCCATCTGGCTGGCTCTTCTCTGTCCTCGCTCTGCTGAGCACAAAGCTGAACCACCTGTCTTGTCTGCTGCACTCTATAGCAGAAGCCGAGTACCACCAGGATGGTAGAACAAGATAGTGTGGGTATGGTGTGTATTTGTTTAGTTGTGTGTTTATAGTAAAAAACAAAAATGCTCAGAAAGAGAAGAATGGCTTTACTCAGTGGATGGGACTTTGTTTAAGTCTCTATTGGTCCTAAGGAATCATATAATACATCCCCAGACATACACCAGATATTTATCCCACTTTCTAAAAGCCTGCAACTTTATTTTCATGCCATCTTCTCTATCGACTTATTGACTGAGGCTTGAGCAAGGTCACCCGCAGAAGCTTCTGTGACAATATTCTCCCAGAGAATATTGGATTTTATCTGCATCTATTAGCAAAGCATTTGGCATGAAAGAAGAATCATTAAACATTTAGTAAGATACACCACTGTGCTTTGAAGAATAGCATTCTGCCAATGTTAAAACCCGGATCATGTCTCTGTAGCTATTAGGCAACGAGTGAGCATGTTTTTGAGTCCCAGATATTGCTTCTTTTTACAGTTGCAAGACAGTAAAAGTCACAAAACTATGAATAATTTATAATACTGTGCAAAAGGTCTTGCTTGGAAAATTGGAAATAGGTGCAGCAATTTACTGAAACATGCAACCATTTATGGAAATACAGTATATAAGGGAAAAAATGAGGTTTGTACAGTTGCAATGACCTTGAAAATCGATATATGATACGACCACCTTCAGTCTAATGTTTCGAACCTTCACGCGGCCTTTACTATCTCTGGCAAGCTTTCTTGTAATTTATTAAGTAGTCTTCAGGAATACTTCATCGAATCTCTTGAAGGACACGGAAGCTATTCCTTGGATGTTGTCTGCCTTTTGATCGGTTCTCTCTGTCAAGATGATTTGGACTCTGTCTTTACGGGTATTAATAGAGTAATAACACTGCATTTACATTGTGTTTGGGATCGTTTTCATGCTGTTAAATGAAATCACTGCCAACCAGATACTTTTCTGATTACATTCCTTTTCTGCATCAATTTTGACAAAATTCCCAACACCACTGGTTGGAAATCAGCCACAGACCATGACAGAGCCTCCACCATGTTTTACTGATGATGTAAACACTGACCTCCTCTGTACATGTTGATGACAATTTAAACCAAAAGTTTCACATTTTACAATAAGACCTGTTGCTACTGATTTCCAGTCCAGTTCTTGTGTAATTTGGCATACTGCACCTGTTTCCCTTCCTTAAGAATGGATTTCTAATGGGCAGATGGATAAACTCAAGGACCTGATGCATACCTCTGGTCTTTACTGGATATGCTGTAGATACTGAAGCTATCTGCTGATTATTGTTTATAAGCTGTGGATAGTTTTTTAGCCATGCACCTTCTTCCTCTGTCCTCCATTTGTCCAGTTTTTCACATTTTTAAGGACAAACTGAACACGATCTGATCATACACCATGCTTTTAACTAATAGCACTTTTCGAATCACCTTATAAGTGCAAATACATTTTTTTTTATATTATACGTTTATGTTAAACTCTGTTATATTTGGTGTAATACAAGGACTGGACCAAAAATTAGTGAAAAGGGAGCCAACTTTAAAAAACATTCAGAAAACCTGAATGAATATTGCTTAAGACCACTTAAAAGTAACAGTTTGGCTCCTTGGAAGCAAAATATAAAAATATGAGGGGGACACTCAAGACTTTTGCACACTATTGTATTGTCTATCCAAATACCTTAAAGTATATTTTTTTTAAACTTCCATTAACACTAGCATTAATCATACCTGATCAAATTACTAGATAATTTTTCAGCTTTCTCCGTTATATCAGCCAACAACAGAAGCTGTCGGAAGTCACAGCCATTTTATAGAAAGATATCCGAGTGTATGGGGTGAGACTCAACAGGGAGACTAAGGAGAAGCCGACATCTATCGAGCCCATCAGTGACAGAATATAAGACAGGATGCTCCAAAGAGAGAGAAAAGACAAAGCCCTGTTGGATCCTGGCAAAGTGATAAGTGCCTTGACCACGGCAGTCATTACACCATCAGAATTAAATGATAAGATTCCAATTACCAGCTAATTTAAACCACCGGTCAAATATGAGAAATAAAGGATGGAAAAAAGGATTTTATGTTGTAATGGCTTTCTGCAGGTGAAAAGGGAAATTGAGAAAATCTTGCAGATATTAAATAGGGTTGTATAAATGACCTGCCTCCATAAAAATAGCTCATTGCCTCATTAATCTACAAGGTATTCCTGCCCTTTTTCACCAACATGACTAGTGGAAAAGTACCAACTTAGGAATACTTACATATACCGACGCTCTCCTTTAAAGTTTGTTTTTGCAGCTTAATCAGTCTATGAGAAATTAAAGGCAAGTCTGCACAGCCTACATTGTCCTCATCCGAACAGTAGGGGGTCTTGTACTCTAATTAATCTGACTAGTCTCTCTGCTGAAGACTGGATCAGTTTGCAGGACTGCTGCATTATTCAACGTAGCCACGGGGTAAGAGAGGAAGTCTGTGGTCTGGAGTCACCTTACTCTGAGCTAAGGAGCAAAGCAAGAGATGGAGAAAACGATGAGGGAAAGACATTGAAAGTAATGGAAAATGAGCAGGGTGCGGTGGAGGGGTATGATTAAAAGAGATAAGGAAAAGAAACAGGGCGAGGGATCGGAAAGGTGCGTCAGATCAAATGGTCAATGCGGTTCAAGGTGACAGGAAAATGTTAAAAGATCACATCCGCATTAGAAACCGCAGGTGGGTCAGAGGGGATATAGACAGAAAGTCCATCTTTAGCCATCAGGTCTGCACTTCTGCTGACAATCTGATCGTGAAACCACATTGTGTGTTGTTGTTTTTTCAGCTGTGTATGCATTTTGTACAGAACATCCAATAAAGGCTGCGACAACGTCTCTTTTTCCCCCCATTGCTCATTTATTGTTAATTGTTGGTATCGCTCAAAAGAAAGATCTTTCTACCCCGATATACATCTCTCTTCTTATTTTCTTTCATTAAATACACACCATGTCCCCACAAATACAATGATCAAAAACACAGTAGTCATGTACTGTTGGTTCATACAGAAAACAACAAGTGAAATCAAACGTCCTGTGTTGGCAGTTGTCACTCAGAAATAGTCATAATAAAAAGCTTTGGAATGGTAAAAGTATAATGCACTCACAGTCGTGGCTAAAGGTTGAAATAAATCATATGGATCGGGTTATTCTGAAATCACTGAAATGAAATGCAAAGCGTAACGAGCGTCCGTACACGCCTCATGAGCTGTTTCGCTCGCAGCGCTGGGATGAACGCTCGTCGTTAAAAGTTCTGACAAAAACTCACAAAATGGTCATTTACAGCAACATTCAGCTTTATGGTTATGTTGTGGTTACTTACTATACGTCTTTACTCTGGGCAAACATATAATATATTATTCACATAACATAATATACATCTGTATATACATATTCCTTCCACCCTTAACAAAAAAAAAGTGTCCAGGCACTTCCTTCAGCAATCTTTTGCCAGATCACTGACTACAATGTAGCTACCTCATTCTTCCTCCTCATCACAAACGAGCTGCTCTATTTGAGAATCTGTGGGAGTCTGGTGATGTTTGTATACTGTTAGATTGCTCACATATTCTGGTTATCCCACCTGAACCAGAGTGTGAGCTGCAAACTAGCAGCAGGGTTGCCTTTCTCAGCTTCTGCAGGCTTCAAGCTGTCTCTCCTTGTTCATTAGGGTAGGTCCTGTAGTGATACCTTTACCACCCTCCCTGAAAACCTCTACTTAAAGGAGTCTCGGGAGATGTGTTGGCGCATAACATATTTTAAAAGGCTAATAATGGAGCTTATTAGAGATATTTTTGTGGCTATAAAGCAAAAGTGATAAAAAAACAAAAAAAAACAGAAAACAAAATCTCTTCCTTTGTGTAATGGGGTCTTTGCAAGAGCATGTTTCAAAGTTGTCTCTGATCATTATGTGTATCACACATCCCAACCTGACTGCTTCTTACATTGATTCAGGCATAAAGAGTTCCAGTGCTCTCCAGGCTCTGGCCAACAGCTGAAAAAGAGTGGATTTTGTTTATCCATCAACTCTGCGGTAAGTCAGCAGCAGGGTATGTGGCCAACAGCTTCTTACTTTTACTCCTTTTTTAAAATCACATTTCTGCATTAAAAAAATATGTCCGGCAATGAGCAGTGACCCAAAATAGCATTCCCGCCATCTACTCAATCTTAGTGCCCCCTACCTCCTGTTTTCTTTTTAATCTGTTTATTTTACACCAACAGGAACAACAACTGGCTTCAAGTGTAAATGAGCCCCCCTCTTACCTGAAAGGTTTAGGACAAATTCAAACAGGCTTAGCTTTTCTTTGACTTTTTTTTTTTTTTTTTTTACAGCACAACCAAATGTCTCGGACAACGAATGAGTAGAAGAGGTGCAGACTGAGACCTGTGTGACCGCACCAGTTCAGACACAACGGCGCATCATTTTTCACACCAACACTGTGGCATCTCGATGCGTTTCAAACAGCTTTCCCCTCCTCTCCTTTTGCTGTCCCCGGTGAGCATAAAGTACAAACAATCACTTCGGAGCAAGAACATTAGCTGATGCAGTACATAGTGTTTGTTTGTAGGCATATATCAAGATGAAGCAGTAGAACAAAGAAAAGGATTCAAGTCAGTCAGTGGGATTGGCACCGTGACAGTAACGAGACAGGAATCTCCCTCGGTGGCACCAGGCTCACTGCCAGTAACGCCCACCTGTAGCACACATGGTAATCCAGCACAAACATTATGGCAAAATACAACACATTGCACTACTGTACAGTTTCTGCATCAATACTGTTGAATACTGGGCTGGTCTGCTTTACAATGTAGGTCTCTTAAAATCTCTTGTTGTTGTTTTCTACCTCAGGTGGAAAACCTTTTCGATTTATTTGGTGGTTTCAATAAATCTGTCCTATCATTAGAGAATAAGGCAGTTTATGGTATGGTAGATAAGTCATGCCACGAGCACAGTGGACCGTTATTTTATGTAGCTCTTCCACGTTTAAATAATGCTGCTGTAACTCCAGAATTAGATCCAGCCTCTTCGGTTTGTACGAATGAAATGATGAAACACAGCCAAGGTGACCCTTGTTTAGATGAGACAGGTCCACTTTGTAGCTCCAAATATTGTTTTGCTGCTACAGAAACCCTTAGCACATACAAGATGTAGTCCAAGAGGCAAATAGGACCAAGAAAAGCACAAAAAAAAATATCAAAAGAGATAAACATCACCAACAAGGAGGAAATCACAGCTGTACATTAAAGGTTAAAAGTCAGAACCTTGACCATGTTTTTTTTCTTTCCTCTCCTTCCTCTACAGTCCTTTCAAAGCCAACTTCACAGGTCCAAACATTAAAGTAGAGGGGGGGTCACCGGGTGACCTCTGTCTCCAGCGCGTGGGAATTTGCTGCTGTCGTAAACGTTTAGTTGCTATCTGCCTTCAAAGCAGTCCAAGTACTCCAGGACAAGGTCATAGCAAAATCGATACTGGTCCTAAAGAAACAAAAAGGAAAAACACAAAACTAGAGTCAAAAATCTCAAATGCATTGAATTTGGGGTTTTTTCCAATGAATTTACAGACTAGACTGAACTTCCATACCAGAGACTCGACCATGTTGGGTTTGCAGTTGCGTAGAGTTTTGACAGCATAGAATACGTCTACCATGTTCTGATACTGGATCATCTCGATGAGGATGTTGCAGGCACAGAAGGTCCCGCTACGGCCGCCACCATTGCTGTGGAAGGGAATACATTGTCTAATAACTATTACACAGTACAGGCATAAATCAACGCTGCTGCTGTACCTATGCACAGGTATTCATATCTGTGTATGGACAGTACTCAATGCTCTCTGCCAGATCTGTTCAATCACGTGGTGATTTGGACTAGTTACAGAAGTTACACAATGCAAATACTGCAGATACTAAGGAAATGAGAGATGATGAACACATGGATCATTTGCTGCTCATTCCTACTTTTGAAAGGCAAAGCCATGAATGTATACAAGCAGCATAGCAGCCCTCTCTGGCTGAGCTGATTAAAGCTGTGTTTGTGGATATGGTTAATGTTCAGATGTTACATTTATGGTTCAGTCCATAGTGCTATGGGTAGATGCTGCTGTAACTCCTCTTTACTGCTCTAATGGACATTACCAGAAAGCTCTGCTACAGTTTATGTCAGAGATTACAGCAGCAATATTAGAGACTTCAGTGCAATAGCAAAAACAATCATAAAGAATCAAAGCTTGAAAACAGACCAAAAACAAGAAGCATCAAACAAAAAGCATGACCAGGCCAATCTACAGCAGTGTTTCCTTTCTTCCATTTATCTATTCATCTTCTACAGCTTATCCAGGGTCGGGTCACAGGAACAGCAGCCAAGTCCAGACCTCTTTCTCCAACTTCGGCAACTCCCCCAGCTTATCCAAACAACGTAAAGGTACATCCTGCCAAGCTGAAGATGCAAACTCTCCGCATGTCCCGGGTCTATCCAGAAAACCTTGCCAAGGAAACATCCTAATCAGACGCCTGAACTACTTCATTTGGATCAGCTCTACTCGGAGTTCCTCTCCTGAGCACAGCCACCATTGGAAGAAAACCAGTTTCGGTTGTTTGTTTCCGCAGTGTAATTCTTCCTGTCATCACTCAGAACTTTGTGATAAAAGGTGAGCATAGAAATGTAGAATGACCAGTAAACCGATAGCTTTGTTTTTACGCTCAGTTCTCTGTTCACTGCAAAAGACCTGCAGATGCTGCACCAGTCTGTCTGTTCACTCCTTCACTCCCCTCCCCTAACTCATAAACAAAAGCAACTTGTCCCTGACTCAGAATGTGCACTCCACCATTTTCTGCCAAAGGACCATGGCCTAGTCATGCCCTCAGACTAGAAGGTGCTAATGCTCATTCTCACACTGCACAGCTGTGAGCTGCTCCAGTACAAGCTGGAAGTCACCACCTGGTGATGGCAACAGAACCACATCATCTGCAAAAAGCAGCGATAAGATGCTGAGAGTGGCATCCTTCTAGCACTTGGCTCCACCCAGAAATTCTGTCCATAAAGATCACGAACAGAATCAGCCTTGCCCAACATCCACCGGGGGAAAAGTCTGACTTATTCCTGGCAACGATAACCAGGCTCTTACTGTAGTTGACATGGACCGAAAGGCATGTAACCATGTAACAGTCACCATAAGCGGTCAAACACCTTCTCCAACTCCACAAACCACCCAGTACACTGGCTGCTCAAACACCCAAACATACTGAAATATTCTTAAGAGGATAAAGAGCTGGTCCAGCGTTCCACAGCCAGGATGAAAACCACATTGTTCCCCCTTAATCCGAGGTTTGACCAACACAGAGTTATTATAGTTTTGCATTTTTTAGTTTTTATTTTTATTTCAGTTTCAGTTTAGGTACAGTTAGTTTTTAGAGCTGATTCTCTTATTTCAGTTTAGTTTTTTAGTTTGTATTAGTTTCAGTCTTTTAAATTATTATTGTATGAAAGGCATATGCCTGAGGTAAGAGTTAGGAAAATCAGAACTGGTACTACAAAAAATAAAACCCTTTTTGAAAGCAGTTGACTCCATGTCTTGTCGACATCCAAAGTCGCAATAAGCACATCTATCTATGACTCATCAGGCAAAACTAACAAATACTCCAACTAATCATATAACCTCCATTTTATTTTTATTTTTTGTTCATTTTTCAAAGTCTAGTTTTTATTTTACTGACATATTTTTCACATCTGGTTTCAGTTTTTAGTTTAATTTTAGTTACCTATTATAACGTTGGACCAACTGGCATATTTATTCTCAATCTAGCGTTTCCCAGGGTGTGAATAAATATGGAGAGATAAGAACATCACCCTCGAAGTAAAACTCACGGCTTTTGCATGCAGCACACATCTCAGTTTTCCTCTACTTGAATGCTCGCAGCTGACCTATAAAGGAAGTTCAGTGCAATGCTTATAAAAATGTACGGCATCAATGACTCTGTCGAGGCAGTACAAAAGATTATAATATAAAACACAGTGTTGATAATATCCAAAGATGGTTTGGGGTTGCCTCTGGCACAAAACAAGTGCAGGCTAAAAACTGTCTGAGATGGTAAGAGCTGGCCACTCATGTGCCTGCTGTGCTGCCCTGTTACTAATGTGTCGTGATAACCAAAGCAAAGATCCTTCAGTATATACATGACCATCAACACAACATGACAGGTCATGCAATCCTTTAATGATCCCAGCAGCTGTCTCAATTAATACTAGCTGCTGATGGTAAGACGACTGGTTGATTTAGTTCATCAAGATATTATTTCTCTCTCCAAAGGTACAGATTGTTCCTGAGTACAGGTGAAGGTGTTTGTGGTCAAAGCAGCTGCAGTCTATTTATTATACATCCTATATCATATAATATATGATCCAGAGGGAATGGAAAAAAATTAATTAAAATTAATGCAAGCTGACGAGTGTGAGGGGAAAATAACAAATGGGCAGACAAACTGTCAACACAGAATTTTCTACCATGACCCTTCTGGGGCTGTGTAACATTACCATTGCACAATCCTGATATTTAGTAGCTGTTAGCAGCTTCGTGTAATATTTTATTTGAATTAATAAAAAACTAAAGTTTGTTTTTCTTGTGTCAAAGAAAAGAAACATAATACTAAATATGAAGTTGTATAACTGTATAACAGACTGGGGTGGAATCAGTAGTGAGCAGAGAATAGGTGGTTTGTGGGGAAAAATGCAAGTCAGAGTTGCTTTGGGTCATAGTGCAGTATTTTCTTTCTAAACTACCGGTTTATGTTAGGAGTAGGCCCAAGTGAACGTAAAATTGACATAAAATGAGAGCATTATCGAAGAAAAAAAGAGGCTTCGTGGCTGTTTTCGCTCATGGGACACTACTGCATAATTTAACAAAGTGTATGCCATGAAATAAATATTGCTTGAAATGGAATATAAAAATCTGACAAGTGATTGACAAAAAAAGTTCAAGCCTTCTTCATTCAAATTAGTTTGATCTTTTTGATATAATTTGCAATCTATAATATATACTTAGTCATGCTATTAGTGTAGCACTGTGTGCAGGCAAACTGACCAAATTAGCTCAGACTGAAATAAAGCACCAATAAACGGTTGGATATTTGTACACAGACATTTATGATTCCCAAAAGGTATCTGATTGCCGTTGGTGGTCTACTTTTTTCCTCGCACCACTACGAGAGCAACATTTGTGATTCTGAGTGAAATGTTTCAACAGCTACCAAATGGATTGTCATTATAGCAAGTGCCAACATTCATGGTGCTTTTTTTCTTATCTGATACCCTCAATATGACAGTTTTAGTATATCTAACATTTTCTAAGACTTTATATTTGGATGGTGATCACCCTCAAGTGCCCTGAGGCGACAGTTGTTGTGATTTGATGTTATATAAATAAAATTAAAATTGAACTGATTACGGCTGATGTTACTGGCTAAACATCAGGATCATAGAAAGAATAAAACATAGATGCTGTTTCCTGGTCAAATGCAGAAGTGCCTGAAAGGTTTTATTCCATCCAAAAGCAACCAAAGGGCGATAACTTGTGGCAGCAAAATCACTCCCAGTCTCTTAGAAGTTGAGGCAAAAACAGCTTTCTGACTCAGCCTCTTTAAACACTTTACTACTGATTTGATGGTTTCAGTCCCTCATTTCGGGTCACACACAAAAAACCCTCACTGGCTAACAAGCTGTCCGTCACAAGTCTTTAGCCCCACTGAGTGTGCATTTTAACATTTTGCAACCAAGATGGTAATGGTGGAAAAATCCATCTCAAGACTTCAAAATGGGACTTTAGAAACTAATCATTGTAGCTACATCCATTTTTTACACTGTCTGTGATCAGCATGTTAGCATTATCACAGTGAACGTGCTAGCATGCTTAGACTGTTAGCACGGCTTTAGACTAATATCTTTATTATGAGTTTATTTAACAAATGGTGGGCAGTGGGTACATATGCAGTACTGTACAGAAGTCTTGATCCATCCCCCATTTCTTTGTATTATGCTACAGGAGCAGTGATTTCTTGAAAGATGCAAACATAGATGGAAATACAGTGCATGAGGCAAAAACAGAGTTTTTACAGCGAGCTTGAAAGTCAGTATTTGCTCCGACCACCTTTATTCTTTAACACAGCTCTTAGGCAGCCTTCTTGTAATTTCTGTAAGTAGTCAGGAATAGTTCTCCAGGCTTTTTGAAGGACATTCAAAGCTCTTCTTTGTGTTGATGTTGGCTGCCTTTTGTTCTGTTCTCCATCAAGATGATCCTACACTGCTTCAATAATAAGAGCCAGGCTGGAAAATGAAGCTAGCAACAAAGTGCTAAAACATACAATTTAAATCTGGCATATTGACTCTTGGCTTAGTTGTCACACATAACAGTGAGAAAAAAACAATTTATCTTACGAGACTACTTTAACAGATAACAAGATGAAAATCGGGATCCTTGGACGCAAAATACAAGGAAATGATAGGAGGCTCAAGACTTTTCCACAGTACGGTACATATATATATTATCTATATGTACTCGTCTTATTTTTCCAGGATGAAATACATGTTTAACTGAATTCTGGAAAACAATAGTAGAGTGTAAGCAGAAAACAATCAGTAATCTGATGACCCTGTATCTGAATTCTTATCTATCTCATAAAAACAGCATTTGTTTAAATTGAAACACGATATGAATATAAAATATTTATAAAACATAAGAACAGCTATATGAGAAACACTGTAAGTAGTTTGAAATTGAGAAATAACACAATAGTGTGGCATTTTTGCCTTGTATACTCTCCCGGTCATCATAAATGTAAGACACTATCAATAAGCTGATGAAGGACAAGCCACTTCCTCTCTCCTGAGACAAATGCAGCGAAGGTGGGCCTGGGAGATTCTGCAGTGCATAGAAGCAATATTAAGGCAATCAATCGTCGTCACTGCTTTGGCAGTGCTGGATTTAGTGTAGTGAGAACCATCGCATTCTGTATTAAGCTATAATTGATTTGATCTCCATAATCTCTTTCCTGGTTGTCGTGGGTAACACTGTGTGACAGCACTGAGTGATGTGCTTCTGGATGGGGGCGGTGGGATGAGCGTGTGATGGGTTGGCAATGAGCTGGACGGCCCATTCATATTCATCAGCAGGGTGTGCTCTCCGGGGCTTTAGGACAACACAGACGCATATAACACCACTGACTTCACAATAGCACAGCGCAATTTGATTTTCTACAATATAAATACTGCCATGACAAATCACACTGCATCTCATCGTGCCAAATCGCACATGACGACACAAAAACAAGGCAAGAAGCGGTCGCCATTTTTACATTTCCTATGTTTTTACGTATACTTTTGCGACATCTCCCACCAAGAAAACGGTGTCGGCTTAAAATGCACAGTCTTCAACAGCAGCAAGAGCTTTTCAGAAATAGAATGGGCACATTACTGCCTTTTGTATCAATCTGCGTGACGCATGCTGCTAAAACATTACTCACAGGCAGTGCACAACTGTGCGTCCTTCTCCACACTCCCTTTGCCACTTGTGCACTTGAGCCAGCAGGTTGAGGAAAGCCTTCTTGGAGTCTGGAACGTCGCGATATGCCGACCAGCGCAGAAACTGGAACTGACACATCACCAGCTGGCCCTCTTGGAGCTTCAGATACAAGAGAAAGCACACAACACACATATCTGAGGCCATTGTTCTCTTTTGCTGAATATATGTGTGCATGTGGCAAATAAATTGTTCTGGGTGTTTCTGTACATCTTGTGTGGTAGCCAGTTAGAAGCCACTTTTGAGTGCTCCCCAGGCTGCGTGTTGGCATTCAGCGCTGTGCTCACTCAGCAGCCTGACTTTGAGATATATGGGTCTGTGGGAGTAAGAGGGGCCCGCGCTGTGTCTGAAAGAGGTCCCTGTGTGTTCATAACCTTGTCCTGCAGAATCTCACCCAATACTTAAGGACCAGCAGAGAACTGTAAGTCATGCAAATTGGGCCGGCAAAGACACCGACGATGCATGGAGGAATTGCCTCAGTGGAAGCGGGATTTACACAGTGTGCTCTTTTTTGTACTAACCACATATCCGTACATATGCTTACAATGCACTTCCTTTGACTTTTACTCACTACCCTTGTATATCATTGTCAAGCAAAGGAAATCTACTCACTAATGCACAGAGTGGGGCTGAGTGAGGGAGAGGTGTGTGTTATTTTTGTGTGATTGTATTCCTTCCATGCTGCGTTAAGTTGCCCTCTCCTTGACTGTGATGTGTGCTGAGTAGAAAAGAGGTGCCATAGGTAGAGAGGGGAATGACGGGGGCAGTCGACACAGGAGGTGAGGATGCCAATCAAGACAGGAAGTTCTGGGCACCGCTTATCGTGCTGCTTTTAATGGCAAACGGGAAACGCCTTGCATACAGATTTCTTTAGTAATTGGTTGATGTTGATCCTGAGCAGAATGCAAGCATGTGCTTATGTAAATTCCTGAGCATAAAACATGCATAACTACATATAAACAACACAAACAGCCAACACAGTGAAGTGAAAATGAGCTAGTCCTACATATAAAACACATTTGGGAATTCTCTTCAGCTGAGGAAAGACCACACTAACATTCCACTGTGCTTCCTCGACTATGACAGAACCACTGGTGCTTTTATTTTTTTTTTGTTTTTAGCCTATTTTCTGAGCTCTACCTAACGCTGCACTGTTTAAAACGTGTGACGAGCTTTATGAACAATTCAAAAGAAAATCTTTGCTGCCGAAAAGAGTAGACGGCAACTGAAAATATGTCAGGCATCACAATGATGAAGGGTTCCTTTTTAGTATGCCAACGTGCGCATAAGAGAGGGAAGACACCTATCTAGGTAATAACAAGAAGAAATTGAAAAAGCGAAAGACTGACCTTTATGGCATGCATGTCAATGGCTTCCTCTTGCATGTTTTCCACGAAAAAGAAAATTCTTATAATAAAAATCATTCTCATGGGAATGTTTGATGGAAGCACTGGGGGCTCTGGTTCAATTTTCTGGACTGCTGAATATCAAAAGAATGTCCTTTGTAGTACGTATAATAAAGTCTATGAATAAAACTTCTACTCATCTGCCATTGTGCTCGATACAAATTTCCAGGCTCTCGTATAGAGTGTATTTTCTTAAGGGGGACTTATTTGACAAACTCTTCTGTCCCATGAGGCGTAAACTAGTGAAGTGCTGCCGTGTTTGCATTAGTAACGCAAAAGCACACACTATACGGAAATATAGTCTCATGTGAAACCACGAGTTTCAGTTTGCATCCATAAAGGATATTGTAGAAAATGTTAGATGTATAAGATTTATCTAAACCACCTGAAATACTCTAGATTTTCAGGTGCACGTTCGAGGTGACAGCTCTGAATGTACTGCAGGTTAAACCTCCCGCTCATACATTTCTAAAGCAGTTTAAACTTAATATTTGTGAAATATCACCGAGCTCAATAAAATGTCCTGCGCTGGCTGTTTTGGGATGACAATGACTCACCCTCGTGACGTTCTTGACTCGAAATAGACGAGTTATAACGTCCTCGTCCGCTGACATAGACAGGAACTCCACTTCCATCGGCCCGTACTGCTGTAAACCAGGCTCCGGCCAGTACTGGACACATGGCTGCACAAACAACATGGGCAGAGATGAGTTCATTAGTGATTGAGCTTGAAAGAAAATGCTTTTTTATGTAGCTGTGGCCATAATACTTGTTCTTAGAGCTTTGGATTATCAATTGCTGCTGGTGTTTATTAAAATAAAAGCAGCAGTTGGGTTAGTTTTTGTGGAATTTAAAGAGCCACAGTAGTATTAGTTAGAGAAGCATTGGGAAAGGAGAGACCTAATGTGCTTTGAGAGATTTCAACAAGAGGGAGACAGAGCACCGCAGCCCCGCAAATGAACTCTATAACAGAGTTCATAACAAGATCTTTCACTGGACATCTTAAAGTGGCTATAACTCAATTTTCAGACAAGACCCCACAGGCCGAAAGAAACCAGATGAAAACTTTTTAAAGGCGAGTGGATGAAAAGTGGGATTGAATAGGATCATTGCATTTGTTTTATTTTGTCTAGATTAGATAAGGTGTTGCAAAGAACACCCAGAAAAAACAGCACAGCACCTATTTTCCCCTTAACATGTGTAAACCAACTGTAAAGATAAAATATTCGGAACATTTATTAACATTTTAGCAATGCTCGTCACAGCTTTGGAGGTTATACTGACAGTTTAATGCTTGAGGACAGTTTTTACAAACTGCATTTGGTAGCTTTCACATTTAGTCATAAAAATAATAAGTATCTCTGTCTTAGCATATATATTTATAAATCCAGCATTGTTTGGGCTCTACTTTCTTCCTTCTTCAAATTTTTCCATCTTAGACCAAACTCAGAGTAAGCGCCTGTTTTTCAAGGATCTGATGCACTGTAATACATATTTCACAAAGTTAATATTTAAAGGTGGACTGAAAACCTTGTAAATCTAATGCCTAAAGGACAGAAAGGAGACTGCGTAAGCTATTATCTTCAGTGCCTATGGCTTTTTACAGGTGAACTCTGCAACTCACCCCTTATTCATGCCCATATTCATTATGCAAGACTGTAAATACAAGGTACTATGAGATTATACACAAGTACTTTAAATCGTCCTTCTAGCAGTATTAATAATAAATTGATGAAGGCCAGCGTTACTTTGTGTTGCAGACTTATGTATTTAAATTGTTTTTGACTCTTGTAGTCTGCATCCTTATTTTAGGACCGTTCTCACTCGTTTTAATGCTTTTCCTTGGGCTACATTACTGGACTGCAAAGATTTCTTCTTCCTTTATTGCCAAACTGATGAGACCCAGTTGTACCTGTCCCACAAGCTTAATTATTCAGCAACATCGTTCTCTCTGCACAACTATTTACGTGCCATTAAGGACTGGAAGCTTGCCAATCTCCTTAAGCTTAATTCCAACAAAATGCAGTCAGGTTGTGCCAGCTTTTGGCTCTTTCACAGACTATGCGTTTCCTTCTGCTACAACTCGAGGAGTTACATTTGATCAGCTTCTCAGTCTGGTTTCCTATATTACTACCACAAGCTCATTAAATCCTGTTTCTTCCAGCTGACAAATGGCTTGAAGAGTGAAATCATTACTTTTCTTTAGGGACACAAAAGCAAACTACATGCTCTTTATGTTTGCGCGATGCTTATAATGATTTCTTGTGTCGTAATTAGAAGAAACTATGTGAAAGATATGCTTATATTTATGCATGACCACATGGAAAAGACAGGTCTGCTGCAGACGTTTGGGCTGATAATTACCTGATAGAGCTCTTAAAGCTGGGCTAGAAAAATCCATAATAACTTTTCAGCATAATGTTGTTGTTAATTAGCCTTCAGCATTCCCTGTGAGTTCTGTTTTAAGACTTTAGAAAATTGCAGTACCGTGTGGCAGTCACAGATCTTATCTTTTCAAATTCCACGAGAGTTTATTTCTTTTTTTTGCCTAATGTCATCTTAAGCCCTTATTCACCTGCTCCAACAACATGAAATAGCTAGTGTTTAGGACTTAGCCTAGCAAAGACTTTAAAAGTTGTGTCCTGCAGATTAATTTGTTTTAATAATGTATTCTGAGAATTTATTTTTGGAGCACCAGTTTAGCTCACTGGGTTTAGCAGGCAAACCATATGGCATAAGGCTAATGAAGGGGTCTGGGTTCAAATCCACCCCGAGACAATTTACTGTGTCTTCCCCCTGTTTTCTCCCAGCATTCTGTATTCCTGAAGGCTAAAAAGGACAAGTAATGATCTCATGTTATGTTTCCACTAATTACTTTTAATATTGTTTGTGTAAAAATAAAATTTAAAAAACAGGGATTATATGCTCATGAAAAAAAGTGGGCTGGTTAAAAAAAAAATCTAAGATGTGGCTGGAGGGTAATGCAAGCCTATTCTTCAGAGATGTATCTTGAGGAGGGAAAGGAAAAACTGGGGCGAGCGTTATCTAGTCATGCCTTGAGATCAATGTGGTCAGGGATCAAAGCCCAACAAAATGGCATGAAAGAACTAATCCCGAGCACAGTAAGATACAGAAACTGTAAAGGCGGGGGATGTCAGGGAAAGTCTCGAATAAACTTCATACAACCCCAAGACTGCGAGTAAAAACTTGCACGGCAAACAGTGGCTCCTCTGTGTGTGTGTGTGTGTGTGTGTGTGTGTGTGTGTGTCAGATCTCAAACGTTTTAAGACATCTCTCTCTTTTTTCAGTGTCAACAAATCAATGGCAATAAAAAGTACCTAACACTTTGACCTTACCCAGGCAGAGTTTGACTGATTTAGCTGGTTGAGCATGACCACTGCCGTGCAGCCGTAGTCAAAAACCAGCCGCCAAAAATCGGCCGTGGTGCCCGGCAGAGGGTGAGGGGTCACAATGAAAGCAGCCTGCCGGTGGAAGCTGTCAGCGAGAGCAGCATTGATGTAATTGTTACTTTCCCCTTCTGTCGTGACCAGGAACGCAAGGGCGCGATCAGGCGGGAGGACATCCATGCTGCGGTTCTTCTCTCGGTTTCTGGGTAAGAGAGCAATGCTGCACTCCTCCACATCCAGGTGGGGAGTCACAGAGTTCAACGTCTGAAAATGGAAATGTGTAAGAGGCCAGGTGAGAGGAAGGTGAGGATAAAGTGAAATTTGAGAAACCATTTAAAAGTGGAATATGTGAGGGGTGATGAGACACCGCAGAGGAGTCTGAGATCTTAGGAAAGAGAAGGAGGTAGAGAAAGTGAACGAGACAGGAGGAGGGAGGACTGGAAAACAGAGAATGCAAAAAGACCAATGATGGTAATTGGTTTAGTCTTTTATACGCTGAGCATCAGCAAACTAACTTAAAAGGAATAAAGCATAAGATTGGCAAACTGCGTAACAAAGCTGAGTGCAATAAAACAAATAAAAAAGAAATGTTGCATACTAATTTTCCATAATGAATTTAATCATAATTACATTAAACAACTTGAAAAAAAATATTTGAATAATTAATGCATAGCATCAATAATAGATCTGTGACTTGCTGATCTCAGTGCTATCAATTGGCTGTTAGCCATCTACAGGATGACAGAGTAAAAGGCAAACACAGCTCTTTGGGTGGTAGGGAGGCTTTTAGCATCACTGCCTGACAGAGAAGTTTACAGGATCAAAGCGGGGAGTGAAACACTTTCCTATATGAAAAGGTAACAGTTTGTTGCACCACCAACATTACTGCTCCCTAATACTCAACATACATCCATCATAATTTATACAATATGCATATTTTATGAGGATTAAATGGCTCAAAATCATAAGGAGAAGCGCAAGTCTTTTTCGGAACCGCTTTGAAATGCTAAACCAACGTGTGTGCTGGTTGAGCAGTGCGGCAGAGGAAGGTGAATGAAGCAGGTGAAGCGTTTTGGAACACAGCTGGCTCTCCTGTCTCCTAATCAAAATCTAATAAAATCTTCTGAGAGCACATTCCTTTAAACCACTCGAGGGGACATCAGTGGCAGTCGCAAAGAATAACAATGGAAACTAACATCATGTTTCATGTACGCACACATACATTATAGATGCAAACACACCACAAAGCGATATCTATTAGTCTGTTCCTTTATGCGCTCTTTGTCGAACTGGTGTGTGCGCTACAAAGAGCATCCTCGTCTCTGCGTGCGTGTCTGTGTGTTTTTTTTTGTTTTTCCCCAACAACCGTTCATCCTTCCTCCTTCATATCTGACAGGCGTGTTTGAAGTTGTTTGGATGAGCAGTTCACATATTTTGGTTAAAAGTTGACTGCATGTGAGGTATTTATGGAACACCTGTGTGGTGTAGCTGCAATTACCGCCTCCACCGTGAATATATTTTCAACCTGTGGGAAACCATGCAGTGGAATCCAGGCACAGTGAAAGCACCTGCTAAAAAAGTCATGTGAAAAAGAAAGTTTTCACAGGACAGTGCTGTCGAGTGAAATTTTAACTACACCTTTCCTGTTTCTTTAACAATTAAGAGGGTAAGTAGCAGCAAGGTGCTGCTAATCAACTGCACTTGGCTAATTGATCATCAACAACTGTGAGCACCTGTAAAAGCACATGTTTTGGCACTTTGGTGCTCTGGAGGGTTCAAGTGTGTTAACACCTGGGATGTCCGCTCCTCGGAAAGAGGGGACATCCCAGGAAAATTCACCCTAAGGTCAGACCGTGCAGTGCTCCGAGAAACTGTAAAAGACCTGCTTCTCAGACTCTGCAGTCCTCAGTTAGCATGTTAAATGTTAAAGTTCATGACAGTACAATTAGAAAAAGACTGAGCAAGTACGACTTGCTTGAAAATGACCTAAATTTGAATTCCATCTGAACAAACCACAAGATTTCTGGAACAATGTCCTTTGGACAGACCAAAGTGGAGATGTTTGACTATAATGCACAGCACATCGGCACAAACACCTCATACTAACTGTCACAGATGGAGGTGATGGTTTGGGCTTGTTCTGCAGCCACAGGAGCTGGGCGCCCTACGGTCATTGAGTTGACCGTGAGCTCCTCTTGGTGCTAAAGTATTCTAGACTTAAATGTTAGGCAATTTATTTAATAGCCAGAGCTTGGTTGAAACTGGATCATGCAACAGGACAATGATCTCAAACACAGCAGCAATTCTCTAACAGAATGACCAAAAAAAAAAAATCAGGATGTTGCAATGATCCAAGGTCCAAACTTCCGGCTAATTGATGGTTTGAGTGCTGTGGATAAATTAATGCCTGTAAACCTCAATGAAATAAAGTAATCTTGTAATGACGAGTGGACTGACAAAGTCATACAGAAAACAATTCAGCTTCATGTTATTGTTGCTGACGGTGCTTATTGAATCGTGGGATACACTAAAGTGGCCCGTGTTTAAAAACAGCTTTTGTGTTTCTGTCTGTCATCAAGTTTTGTCTCCTCTCTCATGCTTATTTCTGTTTATTATCTGAGGTCTGTCTATGTTCGTCCTTTCTGTCTTCACTTTCACTTCACCCCCCCGAGAACATGGCTGACTCTCCCTGAGCCCGCTGCAGCCGGAAGGACTGTTGATCGTTGGTGAGCTCTCTCGAATATTCTGGGGTCTTTACCTTACAATAAAAATCGCCTTGAGATGACTGTTGTTGTGAACTGGTGCTATATGTTAAAAAAAAAAGAACAAAAGAATTGAATTGAATTGAATTGAATCAACTGCCTGCAGGCGAGGGTGTTTAGGGAACACTGGTTACAGGGTCTACAGGTAGCCTGAATGTGAGATGCTGAGAGAGCACTGGAAAGTTAAAGCATTGGCAGACAGCCTGAAACTCACAACCTGTAAGATACACGATACATTTATCTTACTTTCAGCTAAAGAAAAGTATGTGCATTGTCCGGTGGCTGTGCTGCTATCTGAATATCAGCCAAACAATATGAGCTAAAATGAGCAAACCTACACTACATAACTACAAATGACTTCTAACTTGTACACAGTGGATCATTATTGTGGCTCATTCCGACTTTGCAGCAACACTGACCTGAAACTCCTCTCGAAGCTGCGAGGAATTACTCTGAGAATCCACTCGCAGCATCTCTTTGTAAGTGACAGCAAACTCATTCACCAGGATGGCCGTCTCTCCACACAGACACGCCTCTAGAATAGCATCATGGATAAAGATATACTGCTCCTGAAAAGACAGCAGGTGACATAATTTAGTTCATTGTTCTGGCTTTTGAATAACACATCAAAATATGTTATCTGAAGGTTGTAAGCAACCAGATGCTAAACACTACAAATGAAGCAGGTTAAAACAGAAGCAGGTGAGAAACGTAAGTAGTTGTAAATAAATAATCAAACAATAGTCAGAATGGGAGAGATTTTTCATAACCCGCCTTGTTCTGAATTAAACATGTGCTTTAATGTTAGTGGTGTATCAAGGCCGCTGGAGAATAAATAAATATTTATTTGTAAACAAACACATGCAGTGCGCATTTAATTAGTGCGCCCCTGCAAATAGCTACAAATGCAATAAACAGCCAAGTCAACGTTGGATTTACATAATAAGAGGTAAAAATGCAAATGATGTGCACATCAAAGAACAGCACGTGCCTACACAGCAAACTGACAAACAGACATTCTTTTCTCTAAAACTTTAGCCGTGACCTTTACATACATCTAGAAGTGGGAGTATGGAAATGTACCCCCCTCACTTTTTGAATTCCCAAACAACAGAAGGAAAAAAAAGGAATTTTTACAAGCTTGGCTTTTTTGGGAGGGTTTGAGAAGATTATATTAAGGACGGAGACGTCATGTCACCTGCTAATTATGTGAGATATACAAGAAATTGTGATTTCCTCGGCTGCACTGCTGTCCTCACCTCAGTTTGAATCATGTTGATACGTCGAGAGCAGAGGGTTTTGACGCAGTTGTAGATATCCACCACGCCCTCACACTCGGCCATGTCCAACATGACATCCAGCACAATGTAGCAGCCGGTGCGACCTGCCCCCGCACTGCAACGGAAAGTCCATCTTTTATAAGGAATTGTGTCTTAAAACATTAAAGGAGCTGTGCATAAGATATGAGGGACCCATTGGCACAAATGGAACATAATATAATCACTGTGTTATAAATAAGTAATCAATATTGTTTAAATGGCTAAGAATGTGACAGATCTGCCCAATCTTCTATATCTACAAAATGCAAGTACATGGGTCAAAAGTTTACATACACTCGTGGGCATGAATGTCATGTTAATTCCTTTGAGTTGTTCTTTTTCCAGGTGGGAATGACTGTACAGCATACATCTTTGATGGCTTTAAAAAACAAGAAATGGCTGCACATGCTTGAATTTATTTTGGATCTTCTCTCATCTACACAGGGTCAAAAGTAACATATAGGCTGAAATATAGACAAAACTCACCAAACTCTTTTAATTATTGGTGATTAAGATTTTACAATGTCCCTAAACTTTCCTATTAACTTCTCATTAGTGATCAGGATGGACTACAATTCAAATGATCTCTTTGCAGTATAAAAAGGATTTGTTTGAAAGGAGTCACTGTACTGGCCGATACTCAAAGCAATGGGAAAGTCTAAAGAACTCTGTGAAGATCTAAGAAGGTGAATTGTAGATTTACACAATTTAGAAAGGTTTCTTAGAGCCATTTCTAAATAACTGCATAATACAAGATCATCAGATCAAACAAGTTATTCGAATGTGTCACTACTTTTGCCGGGTCTAGAAGAAGAAAGTTGCCACCCCAGAGGAGAGGACATTAGGATGTTTAGGAACAACTCAACCATTAAGACTCAAGCCTACATGAACCATGAACTGTAAACTGCTGGAACACCACAGTCAATGTCCACATTGAAATGAACTTTACATCACCCTGCACTGTGAAGTTGTCAGACAAGAATGAAGCCTCTGCTCCAAAATTGTCACCTTCAAGCTCAACTGAAATTTCTGACTGCCCACATGAACAAGCCAAATGCCTTCTGGAGAAAGGTTTTATTGTCAGATGAGACAAAGATGAAATATGTGGCCACAATTACAAGTGATATTTTTGGAGGAGTAAATGTGAGACTTTCAAACCTAACAAAACTGTACCAACTGTCAAGCAACGTGGTGGTAGCATCATGCTCTGGGACTGTTTTACTGGCAGTGGTACTGGTAGATTGTAAAGTGGAAGAAATAATGAAGAAGGAGGCTTAAACTTAGACTGAAGTCCTCCTGCGCCATTCGGCACATTGGGTGGCAAGTCTCCGCCAGCGTAATCGGTCAACTGCAGCTGCTTCAGCCTCATCCCATGCAATATCTAAGGTGCATTGATCATTGATGAAAGTCCTCCGCCAGGTTGTTCGGGGGCGGCCTGGCTTGTGTCTTGCGAGGGTGGGTTCCACATGATGGCAATCTTGAGCAGTCGATGTGGGAGGTGGCGTAGAATGTGACCTTCAAAGCACATACGCCACATGAGGGGGACGTGTGGCAGTCAGGCGGTGGATTTCTTCATTGGTGACATGAAGAAATCCACCATGATAAGAGACCTGCAGGATCTGTCTTAGCCATTGTTGTTGGGCCACACTGAGTCTTTTGGCGATTTTGGCTGATGCTTTCCACGTCTCACAAGCGTAGATCGCGGTGGGTATGACAATGGAGTTGAACAGACGAATATCAGTCGCCAGGTCGATCTTTGGAGTCGGCCAGATCAGCTGGAGCCGCTGGAAGACCGCACCTGCTTTCGCAATCCAACATACAACGTCATGATCAGCATCTCCGTAACTTGAAAGGATGCTGCCCAGGTAGGTGAATTGGTTCACCTCCTCCAGCGGTTGACCTCCAAGAAGGAGGATCAGTTAGGTCAATCAGTTCTTCATCTCCTGAAGGTGGAGGAGATGAAGAAGGAGGACTATCTCCAAATTTTCCAACGTCACCTCAAATTAACAGCTTAACGGTTGTACCTTCCAACAGGACAATTATCCAGAACACAGATCAAAACTGGTTTTGGAATTAAGCTTCCCAAATGGCCTTCCCAAAGCCCCGACCTCAACCTCAACTCTGAACAGAGAAAATTAGCTGACTACACCTAAAAGTCGCACCTGTGCCAGGAAACCAACCAATGTAATTAACTCCACCACTTCTAATAAATGAATTATGACAGAAGCTTCATCATGCCTACCAAAGCATCTTAAGGAGGTACAACTTGCTAAAGGCCATTTAACCAAGTATTATATTTGACCCTGAGAGCATTAGAGAAACTCAGAGATAAATTCAAACTTGTGCACTCAATTCTTGATTTGTAAAGTCATTAAATATGTTTGCTGTACAATTATTAAACCCCTGAAGAAAGAAAAGTTCAAAGAAATTCTTAAAAGCCCCAAATTACCATCACATTCAGGCCCATGTTAGAGTGACACATAGATATCTTACAGTAGACTGCAGTTGTTTAGCGAGAGAGAGAGATTATACATATCTGTTACACTGAAAAAATGTCATAACAGTTTTTATAACACACAAAAGTTGCTCATGGTTAAGGTTATCAAAACATATATAGCACTTGCAAGGCATTATGGTACCTGCAGTGAACCACAACAGGGCCAGCATCCGGTGGCGTAGAAGCTTTAACCCTTCGTATAAAAGCCAACAATCCAGTGGCGTGATAGGGCACCCCATGTTCAGGCCAGGATGTGAAGTGGAACTGACGTACCTCGTGCTTGGTCGAGTATCCCCTCTTTCGACAGAAACACAGTACATGTTAGTAATTCGGGGGAAAAACAAAAAACGATTGGCATTCTAATGCTAGCAATAGCCTACAGGCCTTGATCTCGCAGAAGATACGCTACAAACTATTCGGAGACTTTTTCCCTCTGTGTGATAGATGTGACAATTTTTTCTGGTTCAGAGTGAGGACACGCAGGACATTATTTACGCGGGGTGTTAGGTCCTCTAGGACAGTTAGGCCTCTGGGCCCCACATGTTAGGAGCAGCTGCAATCTGACAGACGTGCAGAAAGGAATTACTAAGGCTCTAGGGAGCTCAAGGAGGGGTAGCAGCTTTCTCTTTTCTTCTGGGAGGCTGCTGCAGTCACGTCGCAATTTCTTTTTCCATACAGAGATGACAAAGTAAAGCAATGCAAAGCAAAGATTTGTTGAAGACAGAAATCCAAAAAAAGAAAGTAAAAGAGCTATGAAAAACAAGCTGTCACCAGCTCGCAAACTCATGCCGATTTGAATAAGCAGCAGTTTGTGCCCGTGGAGAACGACTGTGACAGTGTGATGATAATGCTGTGTTTGTGCCACTGTCACTCCAGCACTGCTCTGAGCCCTTCCAATGAGAGATCCCCCAGGAGATTGACAGGATGGAGGCCATCGGGGGCACGGCACTGTAACAGCTATGCTGGAAAGACAGCAGGGGCATCCACAAAGCTACTGGTGTTAATTCCTCTCAGTTTAACTCAGGGACCTCGTGTCCATCAGCAAACCCCATCTAGTATCTAATCCCTTCTATTAATGCTCTACTTCTAATCCAAATTCCTGCTTCACCAGGTAACGTGATTAAGTTGCGTTTACATTGGTGAACCACAGAAAGAGATGGAGCAAAAACAGAAGAAATGCAAAACTCACCCTCTCCACAGCAAAGGTGCGAACTGTGTATTCAGCGAGTGTCTCTGTCTTAAGTAGAGTGATTTTGATGTCACCATACATCTCGGTGTCCTCTGGCCAATATTTGCAGCATTTCACCTGTTTCAAAAACGCAAAGGGGAAGAGTTAAACTGTAGAAAATGTGAGAATAGTCAGTCTGCAGAAAGAGAATAGTCAAGGCACAATCTATTTTTTAAGTTTTAAACTTCTAATTCTCCTTTTATATGCTATCAGCATGTTAACAAATGGCTCACTGTGTTGCATGAAATCACTACCCACACTTTTATTGAGTGGATTAAGCGGGTTGGTTTATGGTTTTGTGCACAAGCCATGCATTTATAGACTCCATCATGAACCGACGGCTCTCTGCTGAATTCCCACTGACAGGCAGCGCTAACTCAAGCAAAAGATCATTGGATGTATAAGATCTTTCTCAAATCTTTTCACAAAGGACACTGGAGGCTCAGTCATCTTTACTTCCTAAAATGAAGAGTAATGGACTGAAGGCTTAAGTTAGGGTTTGTTAGATAAATCTAAGAGCCCCCCTAACATGTTTCCTCATGTCAGTATTGGATTTCTAGGGACTAAAATCCTTCCTGCGACATTCGAAATGAAAGCAATGCATTTAGAGAGAACGCATAATAAAATACTACTCTTTAAAAACACAACCAAGCCATTTTCAACAATTCATTCCAAAGTAAAGGAGATAATTGTAAAATGCATGAACATTATTCAAAATAATGAGATGATAATAATAAACATGAAGTACTCAATTTCATGGTTTAACGAGAACAGAAATATAATGATGTGAAATTTAACAAGTTGAAAATGTTTGGGGGGGGGGTCCACACTTCAAATGATGTGGAAGAAAAAACTAACAACCTGTTCTTTTGCAGATATTTTATCTTGGAGAGTAAAGAGAAGAAAAACACAATAATCACATAATGACGGGGACATAATGAACAGCAGGGCAGTAATCTTCTTTTTGTACCGCCACCCAGTACAATGGAGGTAATTCTTTTTAATTTAATGGACGTGTTATTTGGATTCAGCCACACAGACCACTTCTCCAAACTGGACAAACAACTACTGTGTCATTTTAACCATCCGCCACAGTATATGTTTCTCCCGGCTTGACTGAAAAGGCTGGAATATTTAAGGTGGGATTTAAAGTAACTATGTTTATGTGAGGTAGAAAATAATACTGCTGAAGTATAGCAAGCAGAGTGTGTTCACAGACATCAGCTCTAGATTTGTGGCCTGGAATGCTGTGTATATTCATTTGCAAGAATTGCAGTTTCATGATGTTGTCATTACAGACAAATGGGGGATAATCCATCCAGCAATCCTTTGAAATGCATGCATTCACCGAAAAACTCCACAGTAGCACACAGAGACAGGTTTGTGATGATTTCTGGATATGGTACAGAAAGTTAAAGCCATCTTTAAACAGTTTTGGCAAAGAACTGACTGAGTTCATTTATAAAAGAAAAAAATACAATAGGACTTTTGGTCCATCCTTGGGCAATACTTTAAATATATTGTTTCTGTCAGATGCGGTCAGCCGACTCTTAATACTCTGAAGCTACAAATTAAAGTTAACTTACTAAAAGCAACAAGTTGCTGTTGATGTGTGTTTACAAAGTATCCTTATATTCATCCCAGCTGCCCTCTAGCTAACAGAACCAGCCCAGTGTTGGAGCAATAGAAGTCATCTGAGGCAGAAAAAAGCTGTGGGTGCACTCGGCTTCAGAATAAAGCAAACACTACAACACAATAACATCAGTAAACTGCACGCTGAAGATTTCTAAGACACATCTTGAAACTTCATTTATTTTAGAAGATCTTAGTGATTTTAGTGATCTGAAAAAGTAAATCTAAATGTCTGATTGTCACTTGAAACATTCAGTAATTTATCTTTGAACCATCATGCAGCAGTTTTTCTTAGATTTATAGTGTACATATTATTGATTAATGCAATCTGCACCACCCTTACACAATGTCAGGCTTTTTTTAACTAACCTCATTTTAGCTTTTCTTTATTTTTATCACTGTTGTACATATCAATTTTTGAGCTCTCCCATAATGACCCTTACTGGGTGCCTGTGGCACAACTTTGCTGTTAATTTATTGTTTATTGTAGACTGTACTATGCTGCTGTAACACAGCAGCAGGCTAAGTGAGGGATCAATACAATAACCTACCAATCTAATTGTTTTGGAGGTAAATGAGACAATTATGGTAGCATACAGTAAGTTGCTATCACCAAGCCAAAGTTAGACATGCAGGGAAATATTCTCTTTTGGTGTTTTGCAGCATTATCTTGGCATGAAATTCCACAATAAACTGCATGTGAGTTAAATACAGGGAGTTTAAATAAATCTACCAGAATCTTTAAATAAATCTACCAGAAGCAGATGGCTGGCTTAATGACATAAAAATGGAAGGAAGGAAACAATTCGCCTGGTACTGTCCAAACAAAGGCTGAGTCACGACAGAGTAAAAATAGGATGGCAATGTCCTTGTGATTAGGAAAGAAAACAAAATAAACAAAAATGGTGACTGCACAAAGATTTCACTGAACCTTTGTTGCATTCGGTGACCTATTACAACTTGTAACAGCGACTGGTTGCCCAAAGGTTGAAGATGCAACACCCTCGACCTCTGAGCAACTGCTTTCAATCACAAGGCAATTGCACGGGTCACCGGGTGGGAGGCAACGTGTCTCCAAACACTCATTGTGCGAATTGAACTGACTGCAATCAATCTCAAATACATCGGTGAAAGTTTGCAGATAATTGGCATGGAATTTATAAATGCAGACAGATTGCCAACATGTTGCAATCAATCTAAGTCAATCTGTGCTTCTCAGCAGTAGGGGACTGAATTCAGCTGATTGTATTCTGGTTACACGTCCAGATAATGCTCTCTCTCTCTCTCTCTCTCTCACTCTCAGGTAGAGCAGGTCATCTACTAGGTTGGTGGTGCAATCCCTGGTTGCTCCAGGATATGCCAAATATCCTACGTCAAGACACTGACCCCTAGTTGGTCTTTGATTGTTTGTGATTGTCAGCAAGTTGTATAAAGCGCTTTGAGTGCTCAGGTAGAGTAGCAAAGTGCTATTTAAAGACCAGTCCATTTACCATATAAAAGCAAGGTTGTCAGGGATGTTATTCTCCACTTAAATCACCATCCAGCAGCAACTACCTATTTGTGGAGGAGTTTCTGTTTCAGTTATGAAGTTGTGACTCAATCTGAATGTAAATAACTAAATTTGTCTTTAATGTGACTTTCTGTTTATATTGGAGGCAACAGATTTGTATTTGTGTTGACGTATCACAGTTAATTGCCATATTAAAACAAATATATTGCACATAATTGCCAACCTTCCCCCATTTATTTGCAAACTGAGCCTGCCATTTTATCGTCTTGACGCAGCAAAGCTACTTTGATGATGGCAAGTGACTGCCAGCGGTTGCAGAGCTGGCCCCTGTCTTCAAAGCAACCATTTCAAAGGGCAACGTTGCACTTGGCTCCAGTAGTTTTGTCTCCCGTGCGACTGTAGCATAAGCTAACAAAGTCTGCAGGTCAGCACCTCTAAAACTAGTCATTTACCATACATTTAGTTTAATCTGTTCAAAAAGCTTGCAATTCACCAGATATTATCTTTCTGCAGTACTCGTTTTTTTCCAGTCAGTGCTAACTCACCACTGCCTGGAGCACAGCGCACAGAAATGAAAGTGGTGTTGATCATCTCTTGTCCACTTTCATCAAAAGTGTTTAATTGCTCCTTTCACAGGCTTGTGGTATCACATCATCAATAAACCATTACAGCCTTTAGGCTGGAGTTTCCATGCAGAGCAGGGTCGCAAACGCATAAAAAGCCTTTCATATTGACACCAAAAAGTCCCCTTATGATAAATGTGGTCTTTTTCTGAACACTGATTGGTGACAGGGATGGGGGAGGAAAGGGAGAGTGTACATCACTTACCCTGCCAACCTCCACCAGCTTAGTGATCATGACGATGCTGAAGCAATTTTCCTGCCACACCATCCTCCAAAAATCATAGAGAGTCTCCTGCTTAGGACCTAGTGGGAATAGGGAAGAAATAACAGAGAAAGAGACAAAAATGGCAGCATCAAAGCCTGCCCTCTCAATAACGGAGTTTCTGCTGTGAAATTTTGTATTATTGCGACCTAAGTGTCCTTTCTCAGATGGCAGGGTACTGATCTTTCAAGATTGTGCCATCAATAAAGTTATTGGAAATTCCAGGCAGGCAGAAGGGAAGAGGCAATGGGTGACAAAACAACAGCAGTAGCTGATGATGAAAGCCCGGGGGACCGCCAGTCACTCACCAGGATCTGAGCAGGAGACGTTTAGGAAGTGAAAAACAACTTTAAAAACGGGGATCACGTAGGAAGAAAAAGCTCTGAAACAGGAAAGCGCAGCTGACATCTTCTTTCTTTCCTTAACGTTTCATCTGCCTCTATGTCTTTTTAACAGACGGGAAAAGAAGGTGCGGGTGGAGGATGAGCAGACCTTTAGTGATTTTGTGATGGGAGCTCCCTAGAAACTGGCTCCTCCTAAGAGAGACCGCTCATATTCCTGCAGATCCCAAGTGACCATCTGAAGCAAAAGTGCGTTTGAGCGACAGCGACTGAACTAAAGGTTCTCTGCGTGACAATGAACACATCGCTCCACATGTCACAGAGACTAAGAAGCTATAATTAATGTGTTTAATTATTCAACTCTACCCATAATTAATTCAGTGACTTCCCTAACACAGGCTTCACGGCTTGATAGTCACACTATCACCTTTGAAATTGGCAGAGAGATGGTTTTGGCAAGGGACTGTGCATGAGTAGGCTCATTGGCTGGATCATCTTCAATTTATTAAACTTCAACAAAAGGTACTCGCTGTACTGAATTCACGCACACACAGTTACACACCACAGCCTTGCCGGGATACTCACCCTGAGTGGCGATGAAGTGGTTGGATCGATGGTAGCCCTGGAACAGAGAAGAGGGATGACATGCTGAGTAAGCGATCTGCACCATAGGCACAGCTGTATGGGTGTCTCTCTCTCTGTGCTTCCCTCTTCCTTCCCTTGTTCCCTACATGGCCTCAGCCATCTTTTATGGTGTGGTCTGCTGGGGGGGCAGCATCTCTGCTGGGGACAGGAAGAGACTGAACAGGCTGATCCGAAGGGCCAGCTCTGTTCTAGGATGCCCTCTGGACCCAGTGGAGGTGGTGAGTGACAGGAGAATGGTGGCTAAGCTGTCATCCCTGTTGGACAACATCTCCCACCCCATGCATGAGACTGTGACAGCACTGAGCAGCTCCTTCAGTGGGAGACTGCGGCACCCACGGTGTGGGACGGAGAGATTTCGCAGGTCTTTCCTCCCCACTGCTGTCAGACTCTACAATAAAGACTTTTGCAGCTGATCAAACACACAAACCCACACATGTGCAATAAGACTGCTATACGTGCAATTCTTCTTCTGACGAAGTTGTGTTTTTGTATTTTCCTACTCAGTTGTATATAGTATTTGTATTTCTATTTTATTCTATTGTATATATTATTCTATTCTATTTTATTCTATTGTATATAGTATTTTATTTTATTTTATTGTATTTTATTGCATTCCAGTGTTTTCTAATTTCTGCTACATAACTTTGCACTTTTGCTGTAACAAAACAAATTTCCCACCTGTGGGACTAATAAAGGCCATCTTATCTTATCTTATCTTATCTTACATTCCCCTCTGTAAAGCCTGGTTTCTGTCTAATTCGTCATTGCTGTCTAACCTACTGACGACTCCAGACCGCCTCTTTACCCTCGTTGACTCCGCAGACACGTGACGAACACGTGCCGTTTCTTGAAAAACTGCTGACATCCCTAAAATAAGCTATTTATTCAGCTTGTCAGGCTAGCTAAGCAAACAATGCCTGAACCCCTGTGACAGTTTAATAAAGATATGATAAAGAACCTACAGGTGTGGATTTCTAAATTTCAGGTGTCCGGTTTATTTAGCCATCTCTCCCTCAGAGTGCCTACTCATAAAATAAATCCATTTTCGTTGGAGATGCTATATGCACTGGGCGACGAATTAGCAACCCAAGAGGAAATTTCATCGTGAAATTCTTCCACTTGTCACAAGCCATACAGCTGGATCCGTGTCTTGCACACGTTTCACATAAATGCACGACACCAGCAGTCTTCAAGAGGAAAATCAAAAGTACACAGCAAAGTTTTCTGAAAACCTTTATATCAAAGGATGCGACAACCTTTGATATAGATGACAGACATTTTCATATGGCGAGTATGGGTTGAATATGAATGAACAATGAGATGTCACCTCTACAGCCTTGAGGGGGATAAACATGACAAAGACCACCTGAGGGACTTTGAAGCATAAACCCTTTTCAGGATGAGCAAACTGTTCAAAGGAGGTCCTCCTGGAAATAAGCACTGCTTAGCTAACCTTTTAAACGAAAGGAGACAACTGCCTTGAGATTGTATGAAAACATCAGCCAGAAAACTGCATAGATGGTTCCCTGTTTGCTGAGAGGAGCAGCTGGAATGATAATTGATGCTGCAATTACTTGACTTACAGGAGTCCGTGGAGGGGGAGAAGGCAGGTCAGGAATAATCTGAAAAGACTGCCAAGCCCACAGGCTCTCATCAAATCAGTATGATGAGGCAATCCATGTTGATAACACTATTTTTTATCTTTTTGCAGAGGGCATCTTCGTAATATTTTGAGTCCATCCACATTGCTGACGGATTGCTAAACTGAATCGCATCCACTCAGATAAATGTGGACATGTTTGAAATGGAGATGGATGACCAGTGCTGTGAGGCCTGCTATCCACAATTTCTCAGGCCCTGGCCAAACTCTATCAGCATGAATGCCAAGCTTTCTCCATATGAGACGGTTGCCATAACAACCGAAGGATCCTCCATCCAGAGAGAGGACACATCTCTTTGTGGTTATTAAAAATCATGAGCTAAAAAGGGCATTTTTTTTGCATTTGATTGGTTTAATGCGCACTAACCTGATACACCCTGACCTTTGAGCATTTGTGGATAGAGGACAGTGGAAAGAGTAAGGGGGAAGGGGGTAGAGGGAAAAGGGGAAATAGAGCAATGGCAGGCAGAAGAACGAGCAGTTAAGTACTTACTTCCCTGTTAATCCGAATCTACAGGGTCCGAGGTCGAGGAAGTGGGGTGGGAAGTAGAAAAGAAGACATATAGGCTAGTTAATGAAAGAAGCTTTAGGAGGTATGGTTACAGACAGCAGGGGAGCCTGTGTGTGCATAGGTGTTGATGAAAGAACAGCAAGCTTCATCGTGTGTTAGTGCAATGACTTTGTGTGAATCAGTGACCTAAGGCCAATCCTGTTTGATCAACTCTCTTATCTCTCAGTTGTGTTTTTGTTCAAATTAGTGATTTCTTTCCATTTGAATTTGGCTTTAAAATTATGCAAACAGCATTTTCATTGCATCTCACATTGCAACAGGTGAAAGGACAAAATTCAAAGCAGCTAGGAAGCTTATATTAGTACTCTGCTTATTTAGCATTTTGCTCTTGTTGGCAAATTCATGATGCACAGTTAAACAGGGCAGTAGTCCTACAGTTATTCTGCACAACCAGATAATGTCTTCTTTATTCTGCATTTGCTTTTATTCATGCACTGCATATAACACTTAACAACGGAATGTGGTGTGTTAGTTACTTATTTAGCCACAAGATTTCTGATACCACACTCAAAAATTCTTTTCATTTTCTAACTTTTAGTCTTTGGCAGTCAGTTCATGAACAAAGCCAAGTACAGCTGTGCTACCAATTTGCAATGAGGAAAAAAGAAAAGGAAAAAGAAAAGGAAAAAGCATTTTCCCTTTAGGTCAGAGCTAATTATGCTTAATATTTATCTCTTTAAAGCTTATTGGTGCACGCCTTACCTAACAGGACTTTTGAAACCCTACAGTCCAACCAGAGCACCGAGGTCTACGAAGCAACTCCTCTTGGACATTCTGAGATCCAGACTTTGTAGAAGAGTCTTTTCAGTGGTGGCTCCTAATCTTTGGAACAACTTACCTTCTTACATAAGAGCTGCACAGTGTCTCAATTATTTTAAAACACTTTAAAAAACCTATTTGTTCTCCCTTGCTTTTGGGTCTAGTTGAGCGAGGCATCTTTTTTTTCATACAAAAACAGCCTTATTTACCTGTTTTATTTGACTTATAGTGTGTCTAATTAGTGACTGTTTCATAAAGTGTATATTTTATATAGCTTTTAAAGCACTTTGGTTAACTGAGGTTGTTCAAATTAAGCTGAAGAAATAACCTAATTTAACTCTACAACAGTCCCAGTTTCTTGTGTGCCCCTTGGGACAATTTATCGACCACCACCCGCGACAGACCATTTCTAGAAAACAGACAACTATACCATTGTTAGAGAAATACTTTCAAATGCAAACAAGATTGGTTCATACTTTAATATTTCTTAGGCTTGATCATTAAAAAAGCTTTATTTATGGGAAGTGAATGGGCTGAGCCAGAACCAAAACAACAAGAACAATAAAAAAAAGTCATGATTCACAGCAGTTGAGTAGTTTTCATTTAAATTAGTCCATATTGAAGTTTTCCTTTATACAGCCGAGCTCACAACAGAACTGAAAATGACTCAAGCAATATCAAATAAGGGCTTCCTCTAATTTCACCGTAATATACACACTAACACCCTTTTAACAGATTTAAATTCATAATTCACTGAGGCACAAAGGCAGACTGAGTATAATTTATTAAGATTTAAACACTAAAAAAGCATTTTTGCTTTAGTTAGAATATGTGATGACTAAGTTCAGTTTGATAAGACCTAATAACAGCCTGCGAGTGTTAGCAAGCACCCCACCAGATGCTATCAAGGTGCTGTCCACTGTTTGGTAAGTGTGAACATTGCATAACGTGCACATGCACAACGCTACTATCTGTGCCAGGGTTCATTACCAGGAGGCAGTCTTGAGTCCAGATGAAAGCTAGAAGGCCATTTAGACATGCACTCCCGTCCTGTTAATCTGAAAGCATCTGATCGTGTCATATCCAAATGGAAACCCTGGACCTCTTTGAAATGCCTCCTAAGTGAATGCATCCAGTCACATCACCAGATAGGTACTATAAGATTATGACTACATCTTTATAAGTTGCTCAGATCATCACAGAATCCTTGTAAAAGTATAAACAGCATGAACTTAGTAACATTTTGAGCATTTTTTCTTTTCATTCAGAAATAAGACTCGTTTACGAGCACGATGCTGCCGGTACTCGTTGCCTTAAGTGTAACAAGTTGTTTGACTGTAAGACAGCCTTGCACATACTGAAGCCATAAGAAACAGTAACATAAAGGGGAATTAGATCTTTATAACACAATGCTGTCACTTTAACAGGCAGCTAAAGCCCAAAAGTATAACATATCCAATGTCTGAAAAGGAAGTGTACTGCCGTTAAGGATTTAACATTACACCACTGTCTGTCACTTTTTCAAACAACAACAAAGGCCCTCTCTGCACTGCCTGTCACCACAGAATTGCGTATGCATGCATATCTCAACACTCGCATCGACTCCTCGCATGACAGATGAGTGTCCTCCTTGTCTGCATATCCCAGCTAGCCATACTCGTAGGATTTGGCGCACATTTTTGGCTGCATAAGCAATCGTTATGAGGATGGGGAGAGAGGGTTAATAACACGAAGCGCAGTGTAATCATAGCTAATCCTGAAGCACCCGCAGATTCAGATTTTGCTAATCTCCTATTGATTAACTTATCACCTTTTTTTCCCGCGTGAAAAATGCCCAACAACACTGTGAGAAAAGCAAGTGAACAGATCCAAATTTGGACAAAAAAAGTAGAAATTTAAAGCGAAAACTGAGAAAATCTTTGTATTTTTAGGGCCTTCTTATGCATATAACAACAAGATATTACTGCTATTTGTTATTTACAATATTTACATAGATTAACCCAGCATGGATAAAGAGTGTAACGGTGTAAGAGTCTCTTCCTGAAGTGGGAGGAGCCTGTTGAGCCCAATGGGCTCATTACCCAGTATGAGGTGAGTCCATGGAGACATTAGGTTCAATTTCTTTGCTGTGTAAATGTCATCGGTTTTAGAGTTTAAGAATTTAAATAAATACTGTAAATGTGTGTTTGTTTACTGTCACGAACACCCCAATACTCTTGATGCAGATAAAATGCAAAGTAGCAACAGCCATTAAGCACTGCTCTGCTCTCTCTGGTCGGCAAATGCTACAAGAAGCTGGTTCAGATATGCAAAGTTCTGTACACACCAGAAAGAAAATGCAAATAACCAGTCATTAAGTGACAAAGAGAGAAAACAGAGATCCAGCACTTTGTCCCCTCTGCTCTGAAAGCACGATAATGTTTCAGAGGGAGGAAAAACTTTTCCATTTAACCTCTGGTGAAATAATCACAGGCTGTCCAAAATATGCTCCACTGCGGCTGAGTACTTACAATTCATCTCGCTGGGTCAGGGAGTAACATCACTGACACTGACACTGTAGTGGCTGCTGAGTGGTGTTTTCCCTCTAATGCCCGCATGTCTATGCCCTCAACGCTAATGGAGACCCTCACAATAACTACAGCCTAACAGCAGGCCAGGTTTTTAATGCCCTCTCATTGTAATGAACTCTCTAAAAGCATCTCACCACTGGCCTTTCTGTACAGAGAAATAAAAGAGGGGGGGAAAGCTCTATAGTGTCAAACATTTAATGACGCGATTTGGCCAAAAGGTAGAATTCACCCAAAACCAAGTCAATGTGAGGAACTAAAAATGACATAATTTGTTTTTAATGTATATCTTTTATAAATGTCTGACAAACTGTTATCCTAAAAAAAAAGAATTATTTAAACTAACCATCCTCAAATGGAGTTGGGTGTACATAAGCACTTCTCTCTCTCTTTTTCTTTTGTTTTACAGTGTGCCATACTTACAGTAGTCCCACTGAGAGGTGTGCAAATAAATTTTGCAAGATCTAGATTGCCAGACTTCCCTTGACATTTCTCAAACGAACAGCAGTGTCACAACTACGAGAGAGGATTCACAGGGAAACTGAAACACAAGTTTCTTTTTGTAGTAGATCTGCTTTTTTCCCCCGTATTCCTGGTTAAATCATTTATTAATAACTAACTGCTGCCTTCTAAGCACACGCACTTCTGTTTTCTCAATAAAAAATATAGCCTCGGCTAGCTCTTATGAATGACAACACACATGAATGGGACACGTTAGCAACATATACATGTACTTCATATGATAAGTGAGAGATGTTGACTGCATGTGGTGTGACAGAAGGTGAACGGTGGAAAGGATCATCTCTGCTCGGCCCATCCAGAGATTGAATGACGACAGGGACGTCTATTTAATTTAGGGGGATTTGTAGCATCGTACAGAAAGGTTCATCTACTCTGCAAAGCATTAAATATATTTATCCTGCTCTGTTTTAATAAAAGTGATGGCACAGGTAAGTCTGGGTCAGGGATCCAATGTGGCAATTGACAACCATGGCATTTGGCAAAACACTGGCAGGAAGGGTGTCTGATTGGATGAAAGCTTCCAGGTGAAAGTGGGGCAGCAGACTGGTGGGCTTACAGGAATGAGAGAGATGGACTGAGGCTTTGCAGAGTGTGAGAGATAGAGACTCGACAGAGGCTATTTGTGTCCCATATCGAACCAAGACAGGAAAAAACAGAAAAGCAGCATCAGACTTACGTCAATGTAGTTTGCATTAATGTAGTCTGAGTTGGGGTCTCCCAACAGAGGGTGGAGCTTCACTCTGTGTCGATCATCTGAGGCAGATAGAAATAAAAGAGCAAAGAAATATTGAAAATACAACTGTGACAACATTTTCTGTGTTTTTATTGATTATTTTTAAAGATTTTCTGATTACTTACATCCCAGCAAGGTGTCATGCCTCCCTTTTGTTTTGTCTTTCTTCTTTGTGCAGTCCCAGCCATCAAAGAAGCTCTGCGGATGAAGACGACACTTGTTGAAGATTTCAAGAGCAAAATCAAACACCTCCTATTCACAGTTTTCTCATGTTTTTCCAAGACGAAAAGGAAGATTGCATCTTGCGGTCAACAAGGAGCAGCAGCTTAGATCGAGAGCTCCTGTACACAAAGAGGAGGTTTGGGGTTTTATGCATTATATGTAATTAAAGAAAAGATCTGTGTTAGCCGCAGATAGTCCTTGTCTGATCCCAGAGCCCTAATAAGTCACGGACCCCCCATTTGCAGCTAATCTTGTTAAAGCCCTCAGCAATTTAGAACTGGGTTTAAAGCTTTTGTGTCAGTGAAAGTATCAAGAGGCAAACCAAAATAATCCAAGAATTAATTTTTTTTCCCCAAAGAGGAATAATGTCAGTTACATACAGTTCAGAGTGTGTCAGAGTTACATTTATCTGAAACTAATGAACACATTTAAATGTCAAGCTTCAGCTTTAATTAAAGCAGGTTCACATTATGTACTGCGTATTAAAGAATACAACATGCCCAGAGATTAGAAATCAAAAGCAATTTGTCACATAAACACAAAATCAAACACAATCATCATATCTATCATCTTGTGTGTTTGCCATCTTGTTCCGTTTATCTAATTCAGGGTCGTGGGGGGGGGTGGAGCCTATCCCAGCAGCTACAGAGAAAGAGGCGGGGTACACCCTGGACAGGTTACACAGAGAGAGAGACAACCATTCACACTCACGTTCAAAGCTCTGGGCTACTAAGAATCCACAGTTAAACTAACCCCAGTAACTGCATGTGTTTGTACTGTGGGATGAAGCACCCGAAAGATCCCACGCAGACACGGGGAGAACATGCTAACATCACACATATAGGCTCCGGCCAGATGGATCTTGTGCATTTGCTTCCAAATGATCCCAAATAAGGGAAAATAACTCCGCCACAGGCAATGTGGTGCATGAAGACGCTCATGTTTTTGATTACTAGTGAACTGAGGAAATACCATTCATTCCCTGAGAATTAGAGGTGACCATAACACGATGGAAATGCTTCCATGTAGTGCGTGGGACTGTAAACAACAATACATGCTGTCGTCATGGCTACAGCTACTAATGGTTCTGATAATGCAGGAACTGCAGGTACTGCTGAAAGCAGTCCATATGAAGCTTTGAGAGGTTTTTTAAAAAAAACACGTCACCCTGACCTCGAGCACAGTTCGGGTGAAGAGCCATTAGGTGATTACTGTGTGTAAGGTTGATTAAATTCTGACCAATACTGTGGAGCAGGAAATGTAAACGGATGGATGGATAAGCTCATCGGTCCAGCTGGATGAGATAAAAAACATTCACATTTGAGAATGTCCCCGAGAAGCAGAATTAATAAAATAAAAAAAACAGGTAAGACAATCAGACAACTGCTTACTTTACGGAACCAAAATCAATCAGCTTTAGGACATGCTAAGTGCTAAAGAACATACTTGCATCTTTTTGTTTTTGGCTTTAGAAAGTAAGCCATGTGTGATTCTGTAATAGTGCTGAATACTTTATTATTATATATATATTTATTTATCTCTTTTTCTTTTTAAAGAAAGCGTAAGAAATGAAGAGGAGCTAGCTTGTTTTGGGACTACGAGCTTACTATAAAAGGATAAAGTAGTCCATTTTAATTGTGTGAAGTGAACCTCCAGCCTAGCGTGGATGTTATTGCTTTTTAACCAAGAGCGTGCCTTTTAACCCTCAGGTCATTAGCAAAATAACATGGCTATTAAGAGCACACGAGACACCTTTTACAGGCTTCTTGTTTCTCTTTTACAATCCTGAGAAAAACAAAAATAACTTTCTTGCTATGTGAGATAGAAATTGCCACAAAAATCCACTTCACATTGCTGGTTACTGCTGTGCGACATACTGGCTGTTTGTGTACCTGCAGTTTACCAATCACAGTGTGCTGAGTGTGAAAGCAGACAAACTGTCTACCACCTGCTTCATGGATGGCTTCTTAGTCATACTATAACACATCTCATTCACCGTTATCTGCCTGTCTGCATGGATGCACCAGCAAGCGTTTACTCGCCCAAGTTGTCATAAGTCACTCAGTGGCTAAATTAAGCTTGCAAACAGCTCCCTCAGATCTGTGAATAAAAATACGCACACACCAGTGTACCCCCAGTGGTTTGCAGCCACTTGGGGAATTTTGTGAAACTCTGCCCAAGTCTGCATGCTGAGCAGGGGATTACAATGCAGTTCCCCCCGCAGAGAGCCAAGAACCAGCCAAATCCTGCCTAGGATTACACTCTCCTCCCTACTTTTTCCTTCTCTTTTCACACACTTCATTTCTGGGTCTGTCTTTCTCGCCGAATCCCTTGTTCTTGTAACCTCCTACTTCTCTCTCTGTCCACCTTTTCCTTTTCTCCCTCCCTTATTTTATTGACACTACACCTCTGAGCTCTCTCTGCTTCTGTGCTCTCACCTCTCCTCTCCTGCTGCCTCAAGAGAGAAGCAGGAAAAGTAAAGAAGAAGAAAAAAAATACAGGAAAAACTGTGAGAGAATGGCAGAACAGTGAAGGGAAGAAAAACAACTCAGGCTTAAGAAGGACTGATTAGAAACAATCGCTGGCAAAGATCAGTGGGTGGGTAAGTCAAGAGGATTACATCATTTATTTGTTAAATTATTACACTTATAAATCTATTTTTTAATTTTAACATAGTGATGTTGAATCAGTGTCTCAGTAGATTTTATGACAGTAACAATCCAGTGGCAGACTTACTGCGCTGGATTAATCTTTGTGTCACTTTGACCCGCCAATTTTTCAACCGCATAATTTTAAGATGACAATGAATGAATTGTGGATCTCCCTGTGATGACTTTCACAATAATCTCCCCCAAACACACACGCACACACGCACACGCACACACACACACACACACACACACACACACAGCCAAAATCCAATCAGAAATCTTATCTGCTGGAAAATATTCTAGTCGAAAACAGCAGAATTAACAAGCTTGACTGATGTTTGTTTAAAAAAATTTTTTTAAAACCACCAGCTGCCTATTTTTTTATTTTTTTTTTAAACAAACATAATAATTCAGTAGCCTCAGCTGCAACTAAACATCAAATCAGTGTTTGAATGAGTCCATCATTCTTTCTAACCTCAGCCTCAGGGTGCAAAGTGGTATAATGAAAGTTTTGAGTTCTCCAGTAAAGCTCTGCCGCTGTTTACTTGTACGTTTCTGCGGTGGGAATACGACGGCGGTGACAGAAACCGCCACACGTATAAGCCCTTTTTACAGCTCACTGTAAATTCTTGATCAATGTTTTTACAGAGTGCAGGTACTCCACAGGGAAATAAAAACCTATGCCTGCCAAGGGAGTGTAATATGATACTCCTCATCATTTTCCTTCATAATAGAGAGAGACACTCCATAAAAACACATACTCTTAGCACAGAGGGGAAAAAACACAAGAACACACAAACACACACACACACACACACACACACACAAACACAAAGAGGTGTGCATTGATTTTTTGAGTGGAGTGTGTTTTGCCCGTGAGGGACAGTTTAATGAGTCTACAAGCAGAGTTCCAGAGGCGGAAACCATGAACCAGAGACAAAAGTTGTTTTCTCCCTCTCTCTCTTTTTTTTTTGCAAATGTTTCAGGCCGCGGGTGACAGAGATGGACTTCTCCTCAGGTTGTGAGCTCAACGTTCTGCCACAATTGTTCCATCGGGGAGAGGCATTCAGAGTTTTGGGCCCTTCGTTAGATAGCAAAGATAGAGACAACAAAGCACAGCTAGAGGAGAAGCATATGTAATGCTCAGCAAAACAATCAGAATGAAGAGATCAAAAAATGAATAAATAAATAAAACAGCTGAGATAGAGATGGGCTCATTATTGGTATGACTGTGTATTATTATCATCATTATAGTTAAAAGAAAACAGGGCATTTGATCTCAGCGACACATAAGTTTTAAACTTGTTACACCATGAGGAATATTGGCTGACCCTTGATATCACTGGACACAAAAACCTAATATCCCCTACACACTACTTTACAGGATAACTGGTTATTTGTACATTTCCTTGTGTTAACAAATCCCATTAAAAGATGAGAACCGCAACTTGAATCGTATTGGCTGTGTCCAAAGCTGGATTTAGCTTATGCCTCTTGGGGCCAGAGCTCCAGAAGAAGACATGTCACCCAGTGCAACATGTGACTCAATAATGAGTTTGTATAACTTTCTGGACGATAATGGCTGTAAGACACACTAAACCAGGCTCTGGATGTATGTTAAGTCAAATAAATTCAGCTGCACATTATGGAGCCTTGCCATGTTTGAGCTGTGACAGGGTCGAGACTTCTGGCTTCCAAATGATTGCACACTATATATTTTCATGACAATTACGAGAAATCAAATGAGCCAAACTGTGCCTGTCTCTAACGGCAAGTGCAAATTCACACTTTGTATTGTTAGATGTGCTCCAACAGAAAACATATACCGGGCATCACTAATGACAGTATTGATCTAGGCATCACAGTCTAATGATTACTTCTGAGAATCACAGAGCAGTGGGAGATAAATACTATCATAAATACTACACAACAGGGAGACTGTTATTTGGAGGCTTGAGTAACTGGGTGGCGAGAGCTCTCTTTTCTCAATTGTTTTCCTCTGTGCCTTTTCATCTGTCTCCCTCTCACACAAAACGATCCCAGACAGCCCCTTCCTCTCCTCGCCGCCAAAAAAAATCTGCTAGCAGTGGACGATGAGGCTCACTCGAGCTAGAGATGTTTAACCTCAAGACTGAGGTCTTCTCTAGGGCCCAGAGGAGGATGATTATTCATATGCACAACAACAGTGTGATCCAAAAGCCTCTTTAACCTTGGTAATTAATTTCAGTGTGGGATAAGGAGGGCGGATGATGTGGAGGATTTCAGATTGATGTTCTCCCACTTTCAACATTCAGGCTATCATGGCCTCTTTACGCTCACAGTTTAGCCACAGCCTCTGTGGAAGATGAGTGCCCTGAGACAAGTCCAGGTGTGTGTTGGGATTATGATTGTAAGTACATGAAATATATTAATTTGTCTTTACTGTATTAGTACACATCAAAGGTCAGGAGTAAAACATACAAAACCAGCTTTAAATAAAACAGGGAGGAGAAACTGCCGTAAAAGTGACCTCATGGCTTCAACTGGACCCAGATTTCATCAGCCTTCAGCATGAGTATATCATTTGTTAGGAAGAGTTAAACAATGCTAACATGGTGCAAATTAAGCCAAACACATATTTGGAAACCATTTCAAATGATTTTCATAACACCAAAAGACAGCAACAGTTGCCTCAAGGTAAAAACGCAGTAGAGAGAAAACCCCAACAATCAGATGGCCCCTTATTACCAAGCACTTGGTGACAGTGGGAAGGAAAAACTCACATTTAACAGGAAATAAACAAATATCTCTTCTCCTGCTGTAAAAACAACAACAAAACAACAACACAGAATCTGAACCACAGGCAGCAACAACCCTTGCTTGCTTGTGTGAAAATAAGTGTACGTATACAAGCTATCAGCTAAGGAAGTTTGCTGCAAAACAAAAAATTCCAGGCATCACGGTGAAAAGTTCATCTGTCAATATAATCTAATAAGTCACTGATATAATTCCAGGTGACATAAAGGTTATTTTCTGCAAATGTGAATGCATGTGTGCTTTAAAATCAATCTCCTTTTTTAGCCTTGGGCACAAAAAACAAATAAATAAATAAAACTGAGAAATACCGATCCACAACATGAAATCACAGCCTATAGGCTTTCTTACTATTCTGAAATTTCCAGTTACTTTCGACACTTTACCAAATATCTCATGGACTGGTGAAGTCATGGTGGACTGAATATCTGACCCCATTAAAAACTGCTGTTTTCCACCCCATCACCACAGTAGACAGCTCACACTTTTGGGTCAGTCCAGTTTAAAAAACAGTCAGTTCTAAGAAAAGTTCACACCTGAGTCAGGAATCATGGCTAAAAGATGAGGCTGGTGTCAAAATGTAGGTACAAAGGGGAGCTTTTATCCGATATAAGTTTGTTTAAGACAGGCCACCGAGCCTGCATAGTTATATAATCCAAAATGCATTTTCTGAAGGTTTTCCCAGTGGGTTCTCAGAAAATGCCTAAAATACCCAGGAAACCAATGCTTGTTGAAGAGCATCAAATAGGTGCAGTTTTGCTATGGAAACAGTGATGTATCAAATGGAACTGATGCTAAAAGTGGGTGATCACAAAATGTGATTTTAGCTTTAGATCATGAACCTTGGAGTGAGTAAAATAAATACAAGTGATTTGGTTGCATTTTCCATCCCTGAAAATCATATGAGGTACTCGGAAATGCTAGAAAAAATAAGACATAATATGTACCAAATTTAAGCCCATCCCCATGAACTTGCACATCCTCTAGTTCAGAAAATTCAAAACTGACATAGTGTGAGGACAAAACTTTACGTGGCTTCACCACATATGGTAACATTATTGCACAAAAACAGCAGATTCTGCAGGGTCAGGGGGGAGGCACTTCTGCGATGCAATGATCCTTTTCTGTGGAATAAATCAAATTTATATCGTCATCTCATCTCACATCTGTTTCTTTCTTTCCACTGGGTACCACTCCAGTCAGATCCCAAGTGGACGAAAAAGGGAACTAGAAGATAACAAAGTGTATAAGAAAGAACAAGTGCAATTCCTTGGTGTTTGAAGCTTTTTGTATGCGCATTCAAAAGCAAGCACAATTCCACCCTTCCTCCTAACAATGTTGGCAATTAAAGTCAAGCATTCCTGCTGAGGGGAGCCTCAGGACAGAACTAGGACATGTCTAAGAAGTAATGCTTTCCATCTGCCACTGAAACATCTGCAGAACCCTCAGAAGAAAAAGCCTTTAACTACTAGGTGTTACAAGATGGGATGTAACACCGTAACACTACAGAAAATGCAAGAATAATATTTAATAATACTAATTATAATAATATCACTATCAGCCAATTTCTCCGAGCTGTTGGAGATAACTTGGCAAATATCACTTTAGTAAGTAATTTAAGGGAAAGGTGTAATTTCACCTGTCGTCTTTAAAAGGTATGATAATGATATATTTAAACTTTTTATTTGTAGGAAAGGAAGGAACCACAATTAAATTAGGCGATCAATGTGCCCATAAGAAGAAGAGAAGACCAAATAAAAGGTAAAAGCAACAAGTGCACCTATACGTACTAAATTCAAGGTCATCTTCTCCTGTACCTTGAACCAATTTCAGTGGAACTTCTATTTTTAGACTGCGCTCTGAAAGTCCCGTCATGACCGCTTGCACTTGTGCCTCTGGAATCTGGCTGGCACATGCCACAGCTCAGGTCATTTCCATTGAACGTTCGCCTCAGGGCGTTACAGCAGAACTTCACTGACCCCAGGGTGCAAATTCATTGAGCACAACCCTGTGACTGAAAATAAAAAATAGATAAATAAATAAAAGCATTCCTCCCCATAGCCTCCAATGTCACCGAAGGGGTTGGAAACTCTGGACTAAACAACTTGAAAATGCTGTTTGTTCTCTGGATTGTGCTTCCTCCTAATGCTCCTCGATACAAAAGTCGGATCAGTTTGTCACAGAAGTGGATATTTGCTCCCCGACCTCCTCTGAGTAATTGCAAAGCACCGATGCATTTGGCCCGAAAGTGGGTGATGTGAAAATAGAAGCAGCTCTAGAATCGGTCCAAGTTTGGATGAGAGAGTGATGTTGAAGGGAGGACTGGACAGAAATGTGGTACTTTTAGGTAGAATTTCACAATATCATGAGCGCACCCGACAAGTGTAAATTATGGAACTGAACCAAACAAGCACCTGAAGTACAAAATGTTAACTATCTCACAATATTAAAAATAACAAAACAAGCTAATCTCCATCTGTGTTTTTGTATATTTCCTCCCTGTAGCAACACTTTTAACAACTTTAACCAATAAAAACAGCTTTCAAGAGTCAGCAGAATGAAGAAGAGCAGATTTGGCTACACTTTGAGTGAAATTGTAGTAGCAACCGTTGAAATCCATTAAATACGACAGCAGTGGTTTAGTAACACCTTCAGCTCGCAGTTCTGACGGCTCATTATTGCCTTTCATAGGCAGAATAGCCCCATCTTTTAGCATTAACATAGCTGAAACTCAAACTTCATGCTGGGTTCATTAAAAAAAACATTGCTCTATGAAGTTTTGGCTCGCGCTTTCTTCTTTGGGAAAGGCAAACACGTTTTCATATAACTAAATATATAAATCGGCTACCTCTAAATCCTGCAAAGTGCTCTGCTTCTCTGCCTTTCAGTGTCAGGCAGAGCAGGTGTCTGCATGCCTGAAGTGACCATATTAAGGACAACTCCTCTCACTGATATCAACTAGCCAAAGAAGTAAAGGATACAGATGCGATCCAAGTACTTCAAATAGTCTGAGGCCTGAGCTTTTGGCTCACAGCAACTACTTGCATAGACTTTGACCTCATTATTTGAAACTTTGGCCATCTACCATCGGAACAGCACATATAAGACAGTAGGAAAAGTATTATAGCTCCATTTTAAATAACTCAGCATGAGTGCACCAGCACCCATTCTTTATACCGCTGTTCATTTAACGTTGCCAGAGTGCAGGACTAATAGCTGTCTATGCTGTCTTATAATGTCACAGTGTTAAATAGGAGTACAACGGCGCCCTTTCACCTCGTATTCCTGTTTAAAGCCGTAGCCCTCGGCGGTCTTCATCTGGTTAATGTGCTGGAGGAGGTCGGCCACTCTGACGGCAGGGTGGAGCTGTCCCGTGTGGTAGGGGGAACCTTTACGTCCACACTGGTGCCTCGGGGAGCCTCCCAGCAGGCTGCTGGCCTCGTTCACTGAACTTCGAGCATCACCTGAGCGACGCACACAGACACATTCACAGTTTGAGTGAGCTGAAACGTTAATGACTCAGACACATCACGGCTTGAAACATTTATCGTCTTTTCTAACACTTGCGTGTCACGTTTATACTGGTGTGAATGTGTTAGCGGCACAGAAAGGCACTTTACAGGACAATACATGACAAATACACGTCAGGCATGCCGTTTCGATAGAGTTAGTCTCCATACAGATGTCTTCGTAATAGATCTTATGCTGATGCGCAGGCAACTCTTTCTCAGATAGTGTGAAGCAGACAAGAATCTCGAGCATCTTTAGGATAAACACATCCATCTTTCCTCCTCTGTGATGCTGACAACATTAGAAAGCAGAAAACTGACAAGAATCACAAATCATTTATTTTTTTTATTTGCCATCTTGTGAGATTCTGTGTTTCTGTGTTAGCTTCAGGCGGTAGTAGCTGACACAAAATCATACCGAAGGAGATTTTTCACATGTTGCAATTGATTGAAATATTTATGGAGCGATCGAGCAACGGCCAAAAAGATTACAAAGTGAGGGATGATGCGTGTCAGATTCGGGGCTATGCAAAGCTTGCACGAGTGTCTCAGCGGTGCACTTCTCTTACTTCGTGTGCCGCAAGTGTGTGAATCCATGAAGGAAAGAGCCATTCTTTCATCCTCCTGCAGGGTGCTCTGGTCTGTGAAACTGCGCTCCATTGAGCCCATATGGCTCTTCTCCTGGCGGTAGGTAATTGGCGTCTTATTCATGTTCCCCGGTTTCCTGTTAACGGATAGAGAAAACGATTGAGGGGCAATCAATATTAAGAAGAGATTGCCACAAAGGTCTCTGCAGTTATGTTTAGGTAGGAAAAAAACACTGAAAGAAGCGTGTACACTTTTGATCTGCTGAGAGAAGGAAAAAAACAGTGGTACACTCTGGTGCTTTATTGTAACTCATGATTGACAGCCAGCAAGCGCACATGCACGTGTATGATGGATCACAAAACGATGGAAAAGCAAAGAGGTGGAGTCACTTACGGATAATAAGAGTAGTAGTCCCTTCTGGCAAGAGTGCAGGAGAAGTAGGAAAAAAAAATAAAAATCAAGAGAAAGAAGAGATGTAAGATGAAAGCAATGTCAGCTAAGGGCAGAGTGCATTGATTACAGTGAAAATGAAAACCGTCCTCTCATGAGTTTTGCTGCACAGGCGGCCATATGACGCATGCGAGCGGATCGAGCAGGTGCTGACAGACTAAACCACAGCCGGGCAGAAAAATGTGTGTTTCTTTCAATCGAATACGTCTCAGTGTTACACTTCAAGGACTAGACCACGCGGCTTCCTGTCACAGCAAATTTAATAATCAATTCCCTAAAAGTGAAATTCATGGTGGCTTAGGAGAGCAATGCGGGCTAATGTGCAGAGTAGAAGCGACTTCCACAATCAAGATTATTCACCATTATCCTGAACGCTGTGTCAGCAATTTAAATACCAATTGCTGGGGCCTCTGACTAACTCCCATTTTGGCAGGATCTTTAGAATTCAATTTATCTTAAACAGGCGAGGGCGTTGAAGCCCGATTTGAGACTTTAGCTGCCGCTAAATAAATGCGGAGCCAGAGGTGTCGATGATTTACTGTAGACCTGTGGGATCATTGACTAATAATCTCTAAAAGCACACCTTTTCCCTCCCAATTACCATCTCATTTAAGGGTCAGGCGTCTGTTTGGTGTGTGTAATTAAGTGGCTAATTGAATTGCATCCGCCTTTAATTAAATACTTCACACTCAGATAGGCTCTGCAGATGCAAGTTGTTTGGTCCCTCTGGTGCAATATAAGAAAAAGAAAAACAACGCCACGCCAGCTGTTTGCCCATCTTTTGGAAAGCGTGACCTTTGCAAAAGTCGAGCAAAGAGTAAAAGCCGATCACCGAGCTGCTCGAGAATGAAACGTAAAAGGTAAAACAATGCGGGGTGATTGAGCACAATGACGCATGTTTTGTTCAGAATGTCTATGGGAAGTTGTTTACCCTTTCTTGATGATGACGATGACGGCGCCCAGCAGGAGGATGAGCACTACCAAGCCTCCGGCGCACACACCGAGGATCAGCCCCATCTCCTCGGAGTGCTGCGACACCTCCAAAGCCTTGCGATGATCTTTACAGGCCGCTACACGCAGGAAGACAGAAGAGCCACATTAAAAAGGCAGAATGCAAACATAGAACTTAAAGGAGAGTAAAAAGGATTCAACAGAGGTAGGAAAGCTGTTTTTTGTCATCCTGTCACACTACCTAGACAGAAATGAAAAACCTAAGCAAATGAAGAGGTGACACTTTGAACGGTGATTGTCCATGCTGCCCAAACAGATGCAAAGTGACGTGCAAAATAAGCGGACTCGCTCCCACACGGAATGATTTTCAGTGATCATTTAAGACAGTTAAAGATATATGTCGCTACTATGACTACCAGGATCTTTTTAAGCAGGTTTGTATGAACTGGCAAATTTTACAAGGCTCCAAATTCTGCAGCGTGAGGTGGTGAACTCATAGCAGCAAATCATTCTTGATTTAAAAGTTGTGCATTAAACATTATAATAATAACGTGACACCTTTGGATTGCAATTCATGCTGTTGTACACTCACTGACCTCTGAAGTCACTTTCCAATCAATAATCAGTTTCCAGTCAGAATGCTCCAAACTGCTTTACAGTACAGTCTCAAGGTGCCCCGCTGTCTGTGAGCTACTGGAAAGGTCGTTACCATAATAGCAGGTTATTCATTTCTCCTACATAAAGCTTCATACTTATGTAAATGGTGCTGAGGAGTGGGCCTTTCTTTGCCTTGTTCTAGGAGCCCACTGATCCAGTTTTTTTTTCCCTGTGTGTCAGCCTGTCCTGCAGGCCTTGACAGCCTGGAAACCAGCCCTCCTGAGCTTACTGGAACAGCATAAACTATCTGGAGAGTGGGAGAAAGTCAGAGCAGGCCTGGGGATAGAGCTCTATCTTCCAGCCTGCTGGGGAAAAAGAAAATCAGATCTGGGGCAGGGAAAATGAAAACAGAGCCGTGGTTTAGTCCAACTATTTGCAGCCATGGGCACTTGGGCCGCCTTAGAACCCTCTTTCCAAATAAAGATGAAAGTAGTGCAATATCATGCTACGATTTGGCTGGATTTTTTTAATCAATGATGAATGTCTGACATATCAGAATGGGGGGAAATTAGTCACTGGCCTGATATTAGTCTAAGGGCTGTTATTTCTGAAACTGCTTTGGACATCACTTTCGTGTCGCTGTCCTCCGATAACATGTTGGTTCGATAGCGTGACATCTCTGCATGTGCTGCTTCTAAACGTCGCGTCTGCCGCCGTGGTGAGAAAGGATTTAGTCAGTGAGTGATTGCTTTTGTGGTTTCTGTTCACACACAGGGACACACCAACATCTAAAATGCCTTTGTGTCTCTGAGCGACTGTAACCGACAAATAACAAAGACTCCAGCGTGTCTGAGACGGCGCTCCATTCAAAGCACCGTCTCAGACACAAACTCAGATGCTCACTGTTTATTTTATGCCGCGACTTCATTTAAAATTAGGGGAAGGCTTCTTTATACAGGCTAAAAATGTAGAGGAGGAGGTGAAAAATCAATTTCAGTTTTCTGACATTTTGGACAGATAAGGCGGTTTTGCCTCTTTTACCCTCAAAATTTCTATTAAGCCAAACACGAGCATGAAATAGATTTCCACATGAATCCATGCACCTGCCAGCTGCCCGATGGTGGAAATTGGCACTTAGAGGAGAAATGGAAGTCTATTGTTGTGTTGAGCCTGCCAGAGGATCCTTAATTAAACTGTCACCTGGAAGTTGAAATGTAATCTCCAGCTTTGTTATCCAAGCCAGAATCATTTGCCTCCACTTCGCTTGTGATGGGCTGGTTGATAATAACGGCTTAGGACCCGATGATGCAGAGGCTCTGTTAATGGTAGAGGGATCATGGAGATCGCACATAGCAACAAAAAAAAAAGATCCCTGTGACCTGTTACACCTTGAAATTGGAAATACCCACATTTTTTTCTGTCATCAATGGGCATTTCAGGGGGTTTTCAGTTATATCTCCATGCCTGCAGTGAAAATGTAGTGCTGGCATTTTTTTTTAAATCATAACTTTCAATTGTGCATTTAACCTTTCATTCTTTTGTCTTATTTCCGCTTCTGTTCTCTCTACAGGTATTTTATTTCATTGCTAATTGTATTTTCTTTTTATCTTAGGAGCTCCATTGTTCATTTCTTTCATTCTGTCTCTGCCCAGTGTCAAATAAAAGTGGCAAATGCGGCATAAAGTCTGTGGCTGTGGGGACTTTTAATTAATCAATGCCCAATTTGGCACTTGTGGGGAGCGAGAAGTCGAGCTGAAAAGGCTGGCCTCGCCTTTTGGCGTTATGCTCAAGGATAGCCTCATCTTTTTCATTATTCTCTCACAAAAGAAGAGGCCTTAACAAAAAAAAGAAAAAGACACCCCGCCAAGTCAATTTACTTGCAAGGCTCCGCTTACTGTTGCGGTGCTATGATAACTATAAATACATGACTTTTTATTTACCATGATCTGACAGTGTACTATGGTGGAGGGGCTCTTCTGCCATAAGGACTTAGAGTCAATTTCTCTGCCCTTTTCATGTGCCTTTGAATCCAAAAAGCCGAGGTAAAGATAAGGAGGCGGGGAGGGCTTTCTCATACTGATAGGCCAAGGTAGCTCCATCTGGAAGTTTTGATCTGGAGAACCCTTCTGGACAGCGCAGAGGTCAAAGCCCTCAGATGTAGCTGTCTGGTGGGCTGCTGATGAGAACAAAGAGACTGCCTTTGATACGACGTGTCCCAGTGTCAGCCCCCAAACAAACAGGATGAAAGCCTGACCTCTAATCCTTCCCTGCTTGTTGCCCTTTTCTCTGAGGCCCAGTGCTAAACAACCGGGGCCGCCAGAGAAAATTTGTCCAGTTCTTCACCTTTTTACTTAAGAGAAACAACACAGTAACAAAAAAAAGAGAGAGGCGGGAACTACAGAGTGCTAAGACGAAACCTCGCCTCTAACAACAGTGACTGTATGATGCTCAATGCAGTACTAGATAACAAAGGGAGGAAAAATAGCCCTTAAAGTGATTAGGTCACTAATTTGTTTGAACCATCCGTCCCCTGTTAGTTTCCTCTTCATGGCAGGTTAACTATTGTTCGCTCTACCCTCATTCGTTTGAAAAGCACCACCACGAGGTGTCACGAAGTAGCGACGCTGGGCAGTCAAACCGGCAGATCTGAAGTATTTGCACGTTTTAACTAACAAATAAATGATGGCAATGTATCGACAGCATATTAAAAATGAAAGCTACACAAAGAATCACCTCATGAATATTTCATCCTACAACAGAGTAAACACACCATCACCGTCACAGTCGTAATGTCCTGTCTTTCTACAAAAGTGCACAATACTGCAAGTTATTTAGAAATGATGCAGGGAAATGGATTCAGGTCACAGTGTTTTTGGGAGGTGAGATATTTATGTTGAATTACCTTTGCGAGCAATGCGGATGCAGTTTATTCTAGATTCCTGAAAGAGAAAGACAACACAGACGTCAGGGGGGAAGTGTCACTTTGCATTTTGCATGAAAGAGATGTGATAATAGAAGAGAGAGGATGTGAAATACAAAGCCGTGGCGCACACATTTATCATGTGGTGAAAAAATTATGATTACAACACATAAAAACACACAAATGCTTTCAAAAATACGATGTTTATTCCCAAGACAAGCAGTACGGACTTAATGTTAGAAGTAATGCTAGTCTGCATCTAGAAGCATGATGACGCCTTTCATTTCAATTGTTCATACCCTCTGATTAGAAATACAAACTACTCAACACGAGTGGGTGGCACTCACGTCTCCAAAGAAAGCATAATTTACTCCATGATAAAGACAAAAAAGACCCTAGCAGGGAAAAAAATGACTGAGTGTAAAAGGACGAATTACCTCACAAGTTAAGATTCCTGCTAATGACATGAGAAAACAAAAAAATATCTAAAACCTGAGAGCTGTGGCGAAGTGTATGAGAAGGAGATTAGGGAGTCTATCTGAAGGAGAAACGATGAATGTTGAAAGGAATTTAGCATAATTAAGAGGAGGGGTTTCAGACCAGTCCATCGCTATAAAAAAATCATTCATTTTATTCAAATTTCAGCTGATGGCATCTCTCTGTTATGAAAAGAACCTTTGTCAAACAGCACTAATGGGAACCAAGACTGTAATCCAATTCCATCCTGCCACCTCATGGAGGAGATGTATCATCAAATTAAGATTCACAGATGCTAATTCGGGCATTATGGGACAATTATGCAAATTCTTCCATTCAGAAATGGGCAAAACGAGCTTTCCTCAAACTCCAGTTGTATTGCTTTTTTAAATTGAAAATACATTTTTAATCTGACACTTGAACAAGTCTTTAACTCCGTGGTTTAATCTGAAAATACAGAATCAAACTGTAAACAAACATGTCCGTCACACAGAGTGCCATTTCTCCAGCCCAACAGTGTGTAAAACCTCACCACTAGATATCAGTGGACTGCAGATTGGAGTCAACTGAATCCCGTTTTCTTACCCCTACTAATGCAAAAACTGTGAAAGAAGTCCGATCTGAGCCAGTGAAACTCACTTCTGACTGATACTGAGGTGCTGTTGAGGATATACTTTTCTGTTGGTAACGGCTGCTATTTTCGCTGTTTATCATTATTATTATTATTATTATTAGTTGCATCAGTTATTGTGCAATTTACTGTTTATAAGGTTTTTTTTAAGGTTGGGGAAACCTGCAGTTAGGGTCACTTGGATAAGTGACAAAACGTTTCTCCTATTGAAAACAATGTGTCCAGATGAACACAATCAACCTTTGGGATTTACTTACCCGGATGATTGAGCATGCATCAAGATATTTTGGCTGTTGTTAGTCTAGTTAGCTGCTAGTTAGCTTGCTTTCTTGACAAGTGGATCTAGCTTTGTTGGACTCTTTGTGAATAAACTCTAAGCTGGCCCTTCAGTTGATCCATCTACTTTTCACTAAAGCCTAATCAGAAATGGTCTCAGTAGAAAGATGGCTGTCAAGAAGCCATTGGTAAGGAAGAGAAACAGGGAGAAGCAAATATTATACCAGTTAATGCTACATATTATATTTCCATGTATGTCTGCATGGTTCGATAAATCGCTGCACCAATTTCTCATTTTCCTACCAAAATATAAAGAAACACTTTTGCACAGTACTACAATACAACCAAGCTGACAGGTGGATTTATATAACTTACTTTAAGCCACATTTCTAATATAATTTATATCAACTGCTATCAAATGATTATCAATTTGTTTTAATTAATACTATTCATCAAAGTGCAACCCACTTCATTTCCACTGCATGTATCAGGAGAAATGCTGACTGGGGACTTTGAGCCTTCTGTGGACTGACTCAATTACATTAAACACTTTCCTTACGAAAGAAAAAAAGCTGATTCATCTGAAGCAGTCTACTTTATGGAGAAAGCATTTGAAATCATTCATACATTCAATCATTACAAGCTTTGGCAAATTAAGACAGATACATTTACATCTCCTTACTGCAGATGATGAAAAATAGGTCGTCGTGATGGACAAGTAAATTCTTCAACTCGCATATCTAAATCATTGTGCACTAGCTCAGCAGAAGTGTTAATTGGCAAGCTCCAGATTGTGGAAGAAACATCACATGTCTCCCCACGCTGTGCCAGTTACGCCAGAGGGGCTGGTGGCTCCTGGCAGCTCTAAATACAAAACGCAAATGCCAACATGCAACACAGGGCTCTATGGCACACACTCAAGGTTTTTACAGTGTTTGTGTGTATGTGTGTGCAAAGTTTGGAGATCTAAGTGTAGTGGTTATAAATGGGTATGCTGTATCCTTCAAAGCTACAGCCTGTATCCACAGCTTTTCAAGTACCTCTTTAGATGGATCAATCAAAGCAATTACAGAGGCTTGACAGCCACTCTCTAGATAATTAGCATGAGTAAATGCCAAATATTATGGGTCCCATATACTGTTCAAACTGTTCCACCATTATAGAGGTTCAATGTTTCCCCTTCACAAAGACAAAACCTTAAATAAACCACAGAGATTCTGAAATAATGAGGCATCCCAATAAGTCATAAAACGTGATGACAGCTCTGTTTGCCCCCCCAGGGTGCAACAGCTTAAATAACTGTTAAAGACGACAATTACGTCAGCACGGCATCAACAAGTGTTTAATCCAGGTGTATGTGACTTTCAGATGCTTCACTCTTGGGAGAGAAACTACTTTCATTGCCAGCTTCTGGAGTGCTCTTTACATTTTTTTCTTCCACTAAAAACGAGCAGGTATAAAGTAATTACGCTTCGCTCTCTTCTTCACAAAACACCACTACAAAAATATCCCCAGTACATGCATTTGTGCCTCTGTACGCAATCGAATTCAAAATGCCAACGTTCACTTTTCTGGCCTACATTTTTGTGACAGTGTGCGCACAATGCGAAAATGTGAAAAGGCCTGTGATGCATAAATGCACATGGAGCACAAGCAGGAAGATACAAAACAGGACAAAGCATTTAGCAATTGCTGAACCGTTTCTGGTCCGTGCAGGCTACAGGAGCCAAACACGAACATGTGCTTGGTGGTTTTAATACACTTTGTCATTAGCACTTGGATGTGGCCACTTTTAAATGACTCTGGGAGGTGAAAAACTGCGCCTGCTAATGATACGTTAATATCATTAACAAGCTAAGTGCCATGCCATATAACTGTGTGCTCTGTTAGCAGTCTAATTACTGCTATTTTACACTTTTTAATACTTACATTATGCATATGACACCTTTTCTCCTGCAATCCTTGGGTTTTCATAATCCTGTTGTGATGTGTGTGGGTTATATACAAAGCATAGGTTGGATTTAACTGTATTGAACTCACTGACGTCACACAGGTTATCAGCTATTACACTGACATCAATGAAAAAGCTATATTAATAAGATCCTGTGCTAAGCAATGAACACTGAGCAAGGTCTGACACACTACCAGAAATAATGTGTTTGTGAGGGTAAACTTGTTCTGACTAAAACTCCTTGTGTTAAAAGCTGATTTAAGAGAAGTCGGTTCGTTCCTGCAGCACCGATATACAGATTTAAACACTCACTGCATCTGTATTTCCAGGCAAAGCAATGTTTAAAGGACTGAGGACAGTGTTGGCTGTGTGATTTGGCACTGTGCTCCCTTCACTGTGGGTCATGGATGCTGGCCCCCTGCCAGGCAAAACAAAGCCTAATCCCATCCGCCGGTAAAGCCAGGCCGCCCCTATCTAATCCCATTCTTGGTAGCCTAGCTGTGTGAAGTGCTCACACAGCACTCCATCCGTGTGTTTTTTCACTGGGTTGGAAAAAGATCTTACCGGTGGGGACGAGCCACCCAGCTCCTGTTTGCAGGATTTTTAAAAACACTCACACACACTCCTAATGAAAAAGCAGCAGACAGAAATCGGAAAAAATAAGCAGACACGAGTGACCCAGCTTGCACGTATTTATCACCAGCTGATGATCACAGAAGACTGTGTTTTTACCTACGGCAATAACTCTCAGCTACATTGCCACAGTCTGTGAATATTAAAGCAGCAGCTTTCTACCACTGATCAGCTGCACCTGTGCCCAATTATCCTTAAGTAATTGCCTCACCCAGGTAGCAGCTCTTCCTGTAATGGAATTTGGAAAGGTAATGTGGCATCCTCTGGGTACAACTGAAGGTCTTTGTCTGTTCAAGAACAATGAAATGGAAGGAAGCACAGCCGTGTGGAAACAAGGTCTGCAAGTTTTTAGCGAGTGGATAGGAAAGCAGTCGTGTAAAAGCCTCAGGTTTAGTTCTGCGTTACCTTGGTCAGCTACCTCTGGATATTTCTCAAAGATAATTAACTAATTATTTGCATAAAGAAAGAGGCGAGCAGACAAGGACATGGAGGTAACAGGACAGAGGAGGCGAATGAAGTGGATTGTTTACTCTGAGTAATTCCACTTAATCAGAGCTTTGTTTGCTGTAAGTAATACATGCAAGTAATTCCTGTCTCAGAAATGCTTTGTTTGCAGAGAATCAAAGTGTAGGATGTAAGCGTTTGTAGTTTTCAAGTAGTTACATTTGCCTGCGCAGTTTGTTTTCATCCAACAACCTCTTTCACTGCATAAGTGCTTGTTCAGAGGTCCAGACAATACATCAGTCACAGCATTAGTACTTTAAATACAGATACTCATTAACACCAAACACCACTGGCTCAGACTTCATTTGAGTACCACTGGCCAGGGATTAAACTGGGATAATATGGAGATGGGTGTGTTTGTGTGTCAGTATCAGTGGTGAACAGAACAGTTTTCCATACAAAGGCCTGCAACTGATTTGAGAAAATTTAAGACATTAAAGAACAGGAGTGTCATTGGTACAATTTGACACAGACTATAACAAGGTCTGCAAAAACAAAGTATCCAGCTTTGCTGCAACACCAGTGCAAGTTTATAGTCACTCACCCCTCTGAAGTTGCTCATAGCCTGGAAGTAGACAAGGTAGCTTTTGCGGGGGTCCAAAGGGCTATTCCAGTAGCCATTATACGTGTGATTGTCACCCACAGTAAAGGGACTGGCCTCTGGCAGACTGCTGGGCGGCAGCTCGGCTGTGTAGTAGTGAGGCGTCCCTCGGGCCTGGGCCTCCCCGTGTGACATGGGCAACGGAAAGCATTCCTGCACCCCCAGTTCCCGTTTCACTTTCTTCCCAGTTTCTTCCTCGACCACTACCTGGTATGTGCTGTACGGAGAGCGGATGTGCAGTTTTAATAATCCTGGAGCATTGATGAAAATCATTTATCTGTACCTGAAATGATCTCCTCACCTAACAGGTGCTCCTCTGCCTTGGGCGGGGCGCAGCAGGACAGTAATTGTGCTCTCTGTCTCACTCAGCGGAGACGGCATGTCTCCGTAATCAAAGGTGGGAGCTGTAGACACCAGACACAAAAGCTTACATGTCAAAAACAATAAAAGCACACGCAAATAAGCACACGTCTAGCCTTAGCCAGTGCTCATTTAAGCAACAATAATTGAGTTCATACACTCTTTCTGCCTCTTTGTCCTTTCACATAAACATGTTCATCCTTGAAATGTCACGTAACACTGAGCCTCACTCTCTCACTATATAACGTTTTCCTCATAGTACACTAACTAGTAGCAATGCAGACAGTTGTTGATACATTGGCATATCTCGCCATGTCATTAAAATAAAAAATGTGTGCACACAGCTACATCACTATTCATCTTCATATTTAGAGTTTAGACTATGGAACTAGAAATTCAGAGATGAATTTTTAAGGTCAAGGGAGTCGACCTCATTTTGAATTGTGGGCCACATGCAGCCCACTTTGACCTTAAGTGGGTCGGATCAGCAAAACTTGATTTTGTCAATGTACAGTCAAGAAGTTTAACTCCACATTTACAGTGCAGATCAATTTTTCCACATGATAAAGTTTTTCTATTGTAGCAAGTGAAAAGAAATCTACCAGCACGACTCTTTGGGCTTAAATTATAAGAACTGTGTCAAATTACAAAATAAATCTGTTTGCTCATTGCCCAGATGGCCCTGTAATTTTAACATGAATGACTGGGGGAGAGGTCTTTATCAGTGGGAAAAGCTGTAAAAAGTATGAAAATACAGGTGAAAGTCAGAAATTTTCCAAAGCTTCCCTGTGGGCCAGATTGGAGTCTTTGCCGAGCAGAGTCTGACCCCCCGAGCCTAATGTTTGACACCCCTGGTCTAAGCTGCACAAACTGTCTTTTTGAGCAAAGACTCGTTCCTTTGTCAGCATACAGGGATAAACGGGCTAATATACCCAAACCCCATATTGTCATTTTAAGTACAATGTTTGGATTTCCCTTCTAGTTGTCTTAGAAACAAGTCTAATTAAAAGTACAGGGAGTGAGGCTAAATTGAATGGGTTTTTCATTTAAAAGGATTTGGCTAAAGTCATGCTCCTCCCTGGAGATGTGGCGGCACATTTCTCTTTAATATCAGCAGTCAATTAGCGAGGGGGAAGAGAGCAAACTATTCATGAGGAATCGATAATTATCATATTAAAAAGCAGTTCACTAATAGCATAGAAGAAAAGAGCACGCATCAATTAAGGTGAGTTATTGAGGAAAACCAGATGCACATTTGTCGACATTACGTGCTGCCAAAAAAGAAAAAAAGAGGGTTCGATGCCTGCTGCCACACTGAGCCTGTCTGAGAGATTAGTGCGCGTCAGCCACGACTCCGCGTGCACGCAAACGAGGAAACTTGCGTGGAAGAATACTCCGCGGTGGGTGCTGCTTGAAGATGCTGACAGTAGTGGCTGTTGAAGGTGTTCAGTGTTTGCTAGCTGTCAGTGCAGATTTGAGAGACGCTCAGTGTAAGTGAATGTCCTGCACCGTGGGCCAGAGGAGGAGGCTGAGGATGATCTGCAAAGACTTTTGGACTCTATCTGTGGTCTGGCTCCACGCCAGATTGCTGTCTGCCATACAGCAAGTGAGCCTGTGCACTAAATCTATAATTAAACAAACCGGACCTGTCTGCAAAGAGATGGGGACAGAGAGAGTAAATGTGCGAGCAAGACACAGTGGGAGTGGTCGTGCTGTGTGCTCCTCAGAGGTGTAATCTCATCCCTTAACAAGCGCAAATGCATCATTAAAAGGAAACAGAAACACAAAGGTTGGATTTCTATCACCAGTAATAAGCTCTGAGACTCTCAGAAGGGGTGTTCTGGTCCCGAGAATGTTCTAAATCTTTCTTCATACATAACGCACAGCAGTGTCCCCTCTGTTGTGCTTTCCTGCTACCTGCAAGTTAATTTATGTCTTGAGGACTGTGAGATGACAGCGTGCCACTAGATTGGAAAGGCAATTGGAAAATAGCTCTTGCACTCTGGGAGCAGCAGTTTTGCCTCAGCGAGGGAAGAAGATACAGAGGTTAAAAGAGAGAAAACCTGATTTCTAATTATAGCACACAGTGGGTGAAGTCTCACTGTTGTACCTCCATGCTGCATTAGCGATAGGCAGCGATGGCACAGAGAACAGCCTCTACACGGCCTCCTTCATTTCTATTTTACGATTTTACGGCAGATTTCGCACCGCCCCCATGATAGCACGGGTGCTCCGACAGCGGCGCTCATACCAGAGATGTTAGTGGTGATCTCAGTGAGGGCCGTCTGGCCAAAGCCCTTGGCCGTACGTGCTCGGACGGAGATTAGGTAAGTCGTTCCAGGGTGGAGGTTGGAGAACATGTGGTAGGTTTCGTTCTTGAGCTTTGACACGGTTCTCCTGGGTCCTGGGACGTTGATGCTCGGATCAGATGACTCGATACTCTGGTAGCTGATCTGTTGTCAGACAGGGAATAAAAACAGCATAAAAAACAGTTAAAATGTTTCTGCTTTATTGTTATACCTGCTAATAAATTTCAAGTGTCATTTTTTTTCCCCCAGTTGAGTTCATCAAATAGGTGCACAAATAGCTCGGTCATAAGTAGTAAATTAAATATTTCATTGATATGATTCACTTGACACGGAACAAAAACTGCTTCACTAAATAAACGTGCTAATTGCTCATGTGGGTTTCCAGTTTCAGGTGAATACGTCTTGATTGGCATTGGCGCCGTTAGCTCCAAGGCATATGAGCAACTTGGAGCTCTGGTGAGAAGCATTGTGAGCCGTAAGTGATTTTCTGACTAAATAACTCATTATGAAGGCCAGAGACTGAGCGCCACCCACTAAAAAGTATTTCCAAGCATGTAAATCAATACTGTGAAGTGTTTATGAGTTCAATTAACACTTGTTAACACTACGAAATCGGTGCGCAAGAGTGTCCTTAAAAAAGTGTAATCTTTTCAAAAGTTTTTCCTCGAGAGGTGATTAGCTGTGCCTCTACCTCACGAGAATTTCCACTTATGCTCTTTGAAATAGTGGAGAGCTAAATGAGATGACCTTACCGCAATCAGACAAGGGTGAGCATATTAGGGAAACGTGGAGCTGGAGGAGATCCACTTCATTGAAGAAACGAACACTCACACGTTTCGATGCGTACCGTATGTGCTCGTGCACGTTGCACAAGCTTCTGCTGATTATCATGAGAAGAGCTTAATGTCTGCTCATGCTCGTAGTGAGAAGATGGAACTATGAGCCGTCCAGTGACTGAGAACAGACAGACCACTGTGTTTCTGCTACAAAGGCATTCATAAAAGATGCCAGACCCAGCACAGAAGAACGAGGAGGGCTTGCAGGACAGCCTTGCGGTCGATAGGCTCAGGCAGACTGGTCAATAGTTTAATCTGAGAGAAATGAAGAGGATTTCTACAGCTTTGTATAAAGCTTTCTTTGTCAGTTGAGGAAGATCAGTGTACACTACAGTGTAAAAAATCTTGTGCAGCCTCCACTTTATATGTCAAACTAGAAATCCTATTTAATATATCCTTGAGGTGACATTGTAAGAGAAGCCACGGAAGGAAGAGTTGAGCATGGGTAGGCAGGCCTACTGAATGCTTACTGCAGACAGAGAGTGTAAAGTAAATGCAAAATGATTATCCAGCTAAGCAGAAGCCCTACAGCAAAAATGTGTGTATCGATTAAAGTGCCACTCTGTGTTTCTACAGGACAAGAAGACCGGTTTTAGTGTCCAAGCCATGTGCTCAAGGTCAGCAAAAGCTTATCCAGCCATCGCTGCTATTTTTGTTTGTAAAGACACATGCATTGTCCGTTGGGTGGAAAAAGAAAAAAGCATCAACTGCAGCAGAGTGGTTGTGTGATTAAGCACATACTTTATCTGCGCTGTGCCAGTTGCAGTAATGCTGAAAATGGTTCAGCAACTAGAGAGGGAAATATGTTTTGCACTAGGCAGGAAACAAGGAAAAAAGAACAGGCACGTTTCAGTTCCAGGGAAATGCTGTTTGGGTTTGTTATTTTTTTTTTTTTGTATTGCTGGAGATTTTCTTGTGCTGGTAAAAATATTGAATATAAAGTTAACAACCCCTTGAAAAGAACCTCTAAATTTATCAAACCAAATGGGAAAATTATATTTTATTCTTGACCACAAAAAAATGGTATGGAAGCAGTAGAACAAACTACATCCACATCAGTTTAATTTATGAGTTTAGTCGCATGTATGATGCAAGCAACCCAATAAAGGAGCTCAGCCTGCAGCTAAGCGCCTGATTGTGCATTTTGTTAGTATTGCTTAGCTTTAAGACCTTACCAACTATCCCAGCAGCCCTTTATGTGTTGGAGGTACGTTTCATCCTCCAGAGGTCACACAGCAGATGCCTGCACTGGGACTTTTACCCTAACTGTGAGTGAGGCATCTGTACTGTGCAGGCATTTTATATTCTGGGGAGGTTTTGCCTCGGATGACACCCAGGAGTGATTGTCACTCAAAATCTCAGAAGAAGATTCTATCATAGTTGAGTTCAGAGCGTCAGTCTCCTTTTTTCAGGCAGCTTGTATGACCTACGTCTCTCACGACACACTGTTGGTGGCACACGTTTTACTCAGTGGCTCAATGGTCTTTCATTAATTTGCCTGATTTACAAAATTAAGGATGTTTAAATTTATTAAAACTGATTTTTGTTATTCTTTACATTTGAAGTCTTAAAACTCATCCCTGCATCGCTTTTCTTTTCAGCTATAGTGTATGCATTCATACAATCCCTATGCTCACTTTTCTATACAATACCAATAGGGTTAATACCACTAGGCTTTCCATCTGTAGTATATAATATTTAACAACTTTATTTAGAATATTACTGGGTTTTTCTTTGTATTGTCAAAGCCACTTTACAAATAAGGCTCCATGGTGCAGGAGGAAAGGAGAGCTTGGATGGCAGGTGAGGGAGAGAAACTGACAGAGACCTCACTCTGCGTCTTTCTACTAAAATGCCGACAATGTTTAACAGGACGTTGAAATATGATTAAACATAATACTATTTAAACAACCAAAGTCAGGTTCAAATTAAATTTTCCAGCTGTCTGTCAGGGCAGGAGAGGAATATCAGAGTTACTATTGGCTGGAGAATACAAGCTAGTTTGATGGTTTCCTAGCAATAACATGTTTAATATCTGTGTTTATTTTACTGTAGATCAATGTAATTTCATTTTTTTTAAAGATTCATCTGAGCATATGAAATTATCTTTTCTTTTAGTTGTAGTCTAAAATCACTGTCATAGACTGCACTTAAAGAACTGATCCATCATCATCAGACAGTACAGGATTTTGACATCTATACGTTTGCAGACTTTGTACACAGAAATATTTTCCCAGTTAGTTTCTGGTACGCAAACAATGGCAACCCTGAATAAAGTTCAAGATAAAGCATCCACAGAGAAGTATTAATCAAATATCCAGCCACTGATATGCACAGGTACGGCCTTGCTTGTTATTAGATTTGAAGAAGTTTAAACTCCAGAATCATTAAAAGAATGAGCAAGCAACAGCACAGCAACCATGTTAGTTGATTAAGTCAACTTTTAAGTCCAGCGGAGCCAACGATGATAACAGAGAGACTACTAAATGCTTGCACCTGCCCCAATCCACCAAACTCTACAACCAATTAAATTTACACATCGAAGAAATTCACCCTCACGTCTCCATCGGCTCACCTCATACTGGGTAATAAGTCCATTGGGCTCAACAGGCTCCTCCCACTTCAGGAAGATCATGTCATCCAATGGGGTGAAGGTGAGTGACTCCGGTGCGATGCCTCCGGGAACTATGAGAAATTACAGAATAAACATTTGTCAGGGAAACTGAAGGGTTAATCACACACTGATCCTCTCCTGTCAATATCACAGAGTGAATGTCACTGTGGCCCAGAGCAACGCATCACACAAAGCACTCTGACACACAGAGCAGCAGGCAGGCAAATCTCACAAAAAGGATACAGTTTATTCATGAACTGCGTAAATTATGCACCCATAACAAAGACGAGAAAAAAGAAAATATTATAAAAGAATTATATTTTTTATTCTGCTTCAGTCAAAGCTTAAATATACTGATGAATATGTGAACGCCTAAGCTCTCAACTATACACAGTTTTTGGGCCATTCAGTTGAAGTCCGGGTCCCAGCGGTCTGTGCGAGCACTGTGCAGAGGAAGACTGTCATGTGAGACTCAGGCCTGAGGCTAAAGCGAGAGCCAAACAGCTGAGTTGACTGTTTTTTGAATTAGGTTAGTCAGGACGACAAATTTGCTTATCGGGACTTTTGGAAAAGGTGGTTCTAATTGGCACGCACTGTTTGTATTTATACATATATTCATCTTTATCTAAGTAGAAGAAAAACATTCACTCTGTCATTTGGCTGCTCTTTTTCTATCTTTCTCTGTACATATGTGTGCATACAGCTTTCTGAAAAATCTTGTTTGGTTAGATTTTTTTCCTTTTTTTGTCCATGGCAGAATTGATTTCTCCTTTAGCCACCACGCAGAAAATCTGTGAAGGCACACAGGAATAATAGGAGATAAGACATAAGAACAAAATCCTATCTCGGGATTGCCCGAGTCTCAGATATGTTTTCTCTTTTATGTTATTTCCATCTGAAAATGAAATGGATCTTTTGTGATGCTGATTTGGGCTCAGTCAGACGGTCACACTTTCTGTATTAATGCGTAAGGGAGATGGGAGGAGAAGTTTTAATTACACAAAACTGGACTGATAATGGATTTGTGTATTTTGAACACTGACGGAAAAGTAGAATTACACCGATCTGGCATAACATTATGACCACTGCCAGGTGAACCAAATAACACTGATTATCTCTTCATCATGGCACCTGTTAGTGGGTGGGTGATATTAAGGAGCAAGTGAACATTTTGTCCTCAAAGCTGATTTGTTAGAAGCAGAAATCTGGCAAAGCTAAGGATCTGAGCAAGTCTGAGATGTGCTAAATTGTGATGGCTGGATAACTGGGTCAGATCATCTCCAGAACTGTAACTCTTGTGAGGTGTTCCCAATCTGCAGTGGTTAATATCTATCAAACACAAAGAAGGAACAGCGGTGAACCAGCAGCAAAGTTACCAGTGACCAAGGATCACTCATGCACATGGGGAGTGAAGGCAGGTCTGTGTGCTCTGCACGGTCCTACTGACGAGCTACTGTAGGTCAAATTGCAGATAAAGGTAATGCTTGTTCTGGTAGAAAAGTGTCAGAATCTACATCCGCACTGCAGTTTGTTGTGTATGGGGCTGCATAGACACAGACAGGTCAAGACACCCATGCTGACCCCTGTTCACAAATGAAAGCACCAACAATGGGCACGAAGCATCAGAAGTGGACCACAGAGCCATGGAAGAAGGGTCCACGTTTTCTTTGACATCACATGGATGGCCCAATGTGTGTGAGTTGCTTACCATGGGGAACACCTGGTATTAGGATGCACTATGGCAGGGGTGTCCAACTCCAGGCCTCGAGGGCCGGTGTCCTGCAGGTTTTAGATCTCACCCTGGGCCAACACACCTGAATCAAATGATTAGTTCATCACCAGGCCTCTGGAGAACTTCAAGACATGTTGAGGAGGTAATTTAGCCATTTAAATCAGCTGTGTTGGATCAAGGATATATCTAAGGCTACGTTCACACTGCAGATGAAAGCACATCAAATCCAATTTTTTTGACCCTATGCGACCCATATCCGATCATGGTATGACAGTGTGAACGGCACAAATCCGATATTTTCAAATCCGATCTGGGTCACTTTCGTATGTGGTACTGAATCCGATGTTTTAGAAAGCGACTGCTGTTTGAATGGTCATGTCGCATTAAATCCGTCTTTTACGTCACTGACACAAGACAGACTCCAATTATCAGCGCCGGAGAAGACATCGCGAATGCTTCCTGGCCATCCAGTGTAGATGTCAGTGAAACTGTTGGGAAGACAACGTGAACATTTTATTTGTATTGTATAATCTGCAGATTCTGACAGAAATCTGCAACTATCCTTTGAAGCACCGCTCCTCTCTAAAACAGCAATAAGGATCATTATTAGGTTATCTACATTATTATGTAAATAACAAAAGAACTTAAAGGAAAAATTGGGAAACGTAAAGTCCCAAGTCTTTATATTAAGGGCCATCAGTCAAACAATACTGTTTGCTCTGGGTCTAAACAGAGCGCGTTGTGTGTGACGTCTTCTTTTGCGCATGCGGGCCGCTTTGAGCGTTCACACTAGAGCGCGTTTGCTGTCGCATTTTATTTGTAGTGTGACCAAGCAGACAAAAAAAAATCGGATTTGATCAAAAAATCGGAATTGAGCATTAAGACCTGCAGTGTGAACGTACCCTAAAACCTGCAGGACACCGGCCCTTGAGACCTGGAGTTGGGTAGCCCTGTACTATAGGAAGAAGACCAGCCACCGGAGGCAGTGTGATGCTTTCTACTGGGGAACCTTGGCTCCTGCCATCCATGCGGATGGTACGTTGACATATATCACTACCTAAGCATCGAAACAGTATTCCCTGATGGCTGTGGCCTCTTTCACACCCTGTCACAAAGCTAAAATGGTTCAGGAGCACAACAACAAGTTTGAGGTGTAGATTTAGCCTCAAAATTCCCCTCAAAATCTCAATCCAATCAAGCATCTGTGGGATATGCTCAACAAACAAGCATAGTCCATGGAGGCTTCATCTTACAATTTACAGGACTGAAAGGTTCTGTTGCTAACATCTTGGTGCCAGGTACAACAGCACATCTTCAGGGGTCTGGTGAAGTCCATGCCTCGATAGCTCAGGGCTTTTTTGCAAGCAAAACTGGGACGACACAATCCTGGGGAGGTGATCCAAATCGGTGTATGTTTCAATATGGTAACCTGCACTTAGTATGAGAACATGTGACAAACTTAGCAAATGCTTTAAGGCAATAAAACATTGGACTGCCAACATTTAGTGGGAACCACATATTACTGGAACTTGTACTTTGTGATAATGGGAGAGCAGAGGATTTTTGTTTGTTTGGGTTTTTTTTTTAAGAAAATAACATTTATAATATGAAGGCCTGATGAATGACGGGTGTTTCTGGCTGTTAAGGAGCGAGAGCAGCTTTAAGACTTTTCCCAGCTGCTCTAATATTAGTGCACCTTGCTAATGTTACAGCGCTTCAAAGCAACAGTCCTACAATATTCTCACCTTCATCAAGGTTACAATGCTTTTGAAGAAAAGTGTTTCAGAAAGGTGTTGATTGGATTTTTATTTTAATCTCAGAAGCTCTCAGCTTTTTGTTTCCCTCAGTTGTACTGCAATATAAAGCAAGGTGATTCTGTTATTTAGCCTCCCTTCATTGATATAAATGAGGTGGAAAAGATAATAAACAGAAACACCTGTTAGTAGGAAGCAACGCAGTTCAACAGCAACACAAACTACATCCGCCACTATAAAACGGTTTCACTGAAATCATTATAACTTTAATCAACATGGGACCAGATATTAATGTTGCACTTGGCTGCTTTATCATTATCAGATCTAATAAACTGGTAGTGAACCTTGAATGTGTAGCATTCATCCAGTGGCTCTATTCGGTTTTAGTTTCTCTGCGCTCCGTCTTTTACCATCTATCTACTGTCTTTTCTGTAATCTCCTTCTGGGACTTACTGTCCTCCTCCGTCTGAAAGGTGACCTCTCTGCCCTCTTTCTTCCCCTCTGGATTTGCCAGTGACAGACGGACATGGATGGCATGGTAGGGTGGCAGATCACGCAGCGTGAAGCGTGAGGCATTGTGTTCCACTGCAAGGCACTCGCGTACGGTGGTGTTGTGGCCGCCGCCTCCTCCCGCCATGGTGTAGCGGTAGCACAGGGACACTGAGTAGGTGTGGCAGCGTGTCAGGTTGAACGCCAAATTCTCCCACTGCAGGGACAACTGCCTGGGCTGGATATCTGTGGCGGCGAGTCCCCGTAATGCACGCATGGGCTCTGTGAGAGATTGAGGGAAAGGATATGAGAAGACACAGGTAAGCTTTTATTGTGAAATATTGGATTTTTGACAGAACATCCACCAAATAACCTGCATTACTAATATAACAGGACCACCCAGGCAGTTTTCAAGCTGTTCCTCTTCTACGTGCCGCCATACTGCCCTGCCACAATGTAGAGGTCATTTTGCTGCCAGCACAACACACCCACAACCCCGATGGCAGAACAGGAACTCACACAAATTGCGCTAATTAATCGGACAGGCCGCGGGTTGCTGTTGCACTCCCACCAGTCTACTCCCTTTCCCATACCGCAGAGCAAAGTGGCCATGCAGTAGTTTCACTCCTTCGCCCTGAGGTTTAATCCACATACAAAAACACAAGAGCATTCACTTCCACTGGTCAGTGTTACTAACGGGTCATCGCAGTGGCCCGGTCCATATTTTTAGAAGGCACCGAGTTAATTCTGGTCACTGGCGGGTTAACCCCGACTTTCTCTAACTCGTACTAAAAGAACAACAGCTCCGTCTGTGATATTCCCCTTGAATTTATTTGCTCACTGAAAGATACAGAGAGCCTCTATGCACAGAGGCACAGACCGGCCAGTGTTCGGGAGGACGTCCGAAACTGAAGCGAGGCCAAGTTAAGCCAAGGACATCCTCCGTATCAATGGAGGTATTTATCAGTGGCAATTATTAACACAATCAATGCCTTTTTTGTCAAGCAATATGCTACATAATGCATTGTATGGCTTTATTCTTTTAATAGGGCATGATGAGTAATGGGCCAGGGAGGCAGGGAATGACAGCAAAGATATCGGGTACAGCAAGAGATCAGTGGAGTTTGAGGTTACTGGCCAAGGTCTTCATTCCCTCGCTGACTTGCACACTCAGAGGGATTCTCGCTGCAGCACAGATTAGTGCAGAGAACTTAAATAAAGTGGCTAATGCATCACTGAGCAGGGGCTAATGCATTAAGACAAGTATTATCTGAGAAAATGGATTCGAAAGGTGCTCTGTACTTGTGCAAGGACACACAGGCACACAAACAGACATCACATACATATGTACATACATATATATATATATATAAATTCCAGACTGTCTGAGACACTTAGCTAGAGCAGTGGAGATTTTATGACAGTTCCAATCTATGCTAAAGGTCTCTGCAATCACCAACTCTCTTTTAATTTGCTATCTGGCATCTCAGGGTAGATGGAAATATGAAGAGAGCATTGATCTGAACCTCATCCAGACTAATGTGACGGTAGATAAATGGGTGGGCATGGTAATCGCATCGTAGTAGACTGCACCCAGTAAGAAATGTTAATGTACCATTGTTCAGTGTGACTGAGGATTGTCTTAATGGTGCAGTTGACAGTCTGCACAGTCTGAGAGCTAAATAAAGAGAGGCATTTAACTGCTGAGTTGATGAAAGCGCCACCAAAGCGGCCACAGTGTGCTCATTATGGGTTTTCTCAAAGTGGACATTTGTGCCAGCCCCTTCCCCTAGCCTCGTCTTATTTGTCTGTATGCCACGGGCACCCGTTCCCTGGCACCCCGTGGCATGAAAACTGCAGCCGTCCCAACATGGATGAAAGCCCACAGCACCGTGGTGATCAACGGAGATTGGAAGTTAGAGAAGATGCGATTGGTTCTGGTTTATTACTTCCTCTAAAATTGTGGCATGGGACAGCAGCAGTATAGATTGTGTTATACCGACATTCACTCACACCCTGGTACACAGAAATCCAAATCTGCCCATATAGGGAATTCTGCCTCTGAATGGAAGACATGATAAACGACATGCCAAGTAAGGCAAAGCACTTGTGTTCCTAATGTGCCTAATTTTAGTCGGGCTCCAGCGTTGGCTCCCTTTAACAGACCAAAAGCATCACGGGCAGGGGCTTTCCAGAAGGTTCAGTGACCCAGCAGCAGGTGGAAGCCCATTAGCATAGTTTGGGGACCACCTGCAGTACAAACGCTCGCCTCTCCTCTGTGGTTTACTTGAGGGGCTTCAAGCTGTGCTAATGCACCGTGCTGATAATCACAGCAATGGCTCATCAGGCACACCTGGATGACCATCGGAGCCAGGTGGAGACCGTGTTCACATTCACGGCCATTAGTTTTACAACAGCGGCGCTAGCATGGCTCGCCACCATGAGGATGTATATGTGCACAGCGCAGCCGGCTAGCCAACATGCTTCACCGTGAAAGAGTGAGATTAGTCACGGTGGTGAGACACGGCTTCGGGAGAGGAAATTCACTTTCCTCCTAAATACAAAAGAGGGTCCAAAATATCCCTTCTGTTCACCGGATAATTACAACCCTCCCCAAAACCAAACCACAACAACAACAGCAACCCCGCCGATCTATTTTCTCATACTTAAATGTAATCGGGCCAGCAGCGAGTGCATGTGTGTCTGTCTGTATTCAGGATTCAGCAGTAGCATGCAGGGTGAGCAGGGGTGGTGTGGACCAGATGGTTTGAAGGTTTGGGTCAGGGGAACTCTGGGAGACAGCCGGTTATTAGAGCTACTGAAGGGTCAAGAATGTGAGACGCACCAGGAGGAGATTCATAGTGTTGAAGTGTATAACAAAATACACACGTGTCAGAACTGTAAACACTGATTTGTGTCATGCAAAAGCCAATCAAATGAAGCCCCCACAACACACACAGACACACACGAATATATATGTACAAGATACACTGATGGGCCAAATTAATTTCACCTACACTTCCTCTGTGTTGAACTAGTGCTGCATCTAAATGCCCTGTTTAACAGCTCAGCAAACACAGCAGTATTACTTATCCCACACATGGCTGAACAACCTAATGTCACAGTGGTTGAAATGTAAATACATCATTAAAGGCAGAGTTTAGTGACTTTCACAAACACCGATAGCAGCAACTGTGAAAGCAATTTCCGTACGTTATGATTCCGCTCTCGCTTCACCTCTCGCACGTTCGCTTTCATTTTTACTCTCACTTTGAAAAACTACCCCGACTCCACCGCCATCGCCTTCCCTCTACTCTACTTCTTCTTGCTATCAACCTTTATTTATTTTTTTTATTGGGAATTTTCTCTGTCTCTCGTTGTTGCGGAGCAGTGTGCGGGGATAGGCGAAGGAGGGCAGAGAGCTCACTCACGGCGCCTGATGAATGAGGGGTGTCTCTGGCTGTTGGGAGAGGAGAGTAGCTTTAATATGTCATTGGAGAGGAGGCCAGGGAGGCTCTAGTGGAGCAGGGTAGGAAGATATGTGAGGGATGGTGTGTGGCAGGGAGAGACCGTTGGGCATAGAGAAGAGTGATGACCATGGAAGACGTGAATCCACAGACTGCCTTTGGGTAACACAAAGCTCTCCATTTTGTGTGTCTGTGACTACATCGCACACATTGCAGATTCAGGCAGAGGTAATGACTACCTGCAGCTTCTGTGTGTGCATCTGCATTAACACAGTTTGTTGTATGTATATTTAAAAGCAAGCACGGTTATGGGGCCCTGCTCTTCTCCTGGGTGTTCTGTGTCTGAACAGTGACAAACGACAGAGACGGAAAACGCGAGCAGGACAAAATGAACAAAAACAATAAAAGGGCCTGATCAGAGCAAAACCTTAAAACGACCCAAACAAATGAAGATTTGGGGAATTGTTAAGTGTTAGTCTGAATAAAGTAAGAGTCAAAAATGATAATGAACTGTCTCTTTAAATTACAGTAGGCACAAATCAACATTTTTGAGTTATTATTAGCCAAAAAATTTGCTTTTTTCACTGTTTTCTGACAAATCAAGAAAATCTTTCACCTGCTGATTCTTGTCCATTTGTTACACTTGCTAAATAAAATTTCTGTCTCCTCCAGTAGATACCAAAGAAGCCCTTTTTTAGACTAGCTACTGCAGTCAGCCAGCTGTTATCTTTTAAATAACCGTCAAAGCAATATTGCCATGCTGGCAGCAAATAAAGTCCCTTTCAGTCTCCTCGGCTACAGAGTTCAGAGAACACCAGTGATAACAAATATGCCTTTTCTTATGAGATAAGTGCAGTATATGCAGCGACTGAGTCAGAACTTGTCTATCAGCTCCTCACTGATTGAATTTTAGCAGATTATCGTGACCAGCGCAGTCGCATATTGTAAGCTTCTTTTAAGTTACAGTGTGTGGCTGTTGGGCATCAGTACAATGAGCTGAGGGTCTTTATTAGAACGGCTTCATCATATGAAGGGGCCATATCTATAGGTATTATCTTAGCCGAAATTAAAAGTATAAGCCTATCTGATTTAGAAATTCACTGAGTTGAGCTAAAGTAGAGGATGAGAGCTGCCTCGCGCTTTACGGTTTATTAGCGTTCAACGTACTTTATTCTCCTACGGTTTGCTCGGGGGTACTGCATTGCCTAAATAATGCAGATTCCTCAGAGGTTTTTCAGAAACACAACGTGTTGTTTGGTGAGCTATTTCCACGCAATATCAACCCCCAATAAAAAAAAAAAAGATGTTTAAAAAAAGAAAAGTTCTCACTTTTGTAACAACTCCAAACAGGAAACAGCTGACAAGACTGTCATCGTCTCTTCACACATGACAGCATACAAGATTTAGAGCTACACACTGGCATAAACAAGATGTTAACGATAAGGCAGACATTCATCTGGTATTCAAATTAAAGCTTCCCCGTGGAGCTTTCAAGTGGGGCTTCTTATTGTCTTGTGCACTAAGAGGCACGTCGACGTGAGGTGGCGTGACAGGTAGCGGTAAAGGCCATGGAAAATATCAACGAGCCGGCACAAGAGGGAAGGACTTGTACTGCTTACTAGTAAACACGTAAACCGAGGCTGAAGCTTTGCAAGAAGGGAAGCGCAATCATGTGTGTGCATATCAGGGGTATGCAAAATGTATTTTGGGTGATAGGAAACTCCAGAGAGTACCATGCAGCATGGATGATACACTACTCAAGAGTGTGTTTAGCTCTTTATTTCATCGTTTGGTACATTTACCCTATTAATCTTCTTTAAATCCTTAAAAGAAAACACACTTCCTGTGTAAAAGAGAGAATACATACACTATAAAATCCCATTTTTGTGAAGCTGTTATGAACCAAAGAGTCGGGGAACAATTATTAGTCACCTGCACACTTGGTCCTGCTCACGAGAGGAGGTCCCGGAGGGCCGGTTCCGCCCTCTCCCGGTCGAGTCAGCAGCACGCTGATGTGGTACTCTGTGTCTGGATCCAGGTGCCACAGCTTATAGGTGACCATGTTGACTCCGTGCACCTCTGACCATGGAGACTGGCTGGCACGGTACTCAATCTCCTTCCTGATAATAGGGCCATCTCCCAGGATAGAGTTGGTGTTGAGTTGGATGATCAGGTAAGTGGAGCCGGCACGCAGAAGCTGAGGCGGCGCAATGGGGGATGGGGGTACTGTCGAAAAAATGAAAAGCAGCGTTTTCCTGGTTAAGAACACATTGGTATTGATAAAAGCACTTCCTGGCAGGCCGGCAGCACTGCTGCACAATCTAGGGTGGTAAAGTTGTGCTATTAATTTTACTAATCAGTCGTATGCAAATAGATTTCTGGCTATGTTAAAGCCCACTGAGTCTTAAATGAGTCTCCAGAGACTGCAGGATGTGAGCAGGTCAAACTATGTTCAAATAGCGGATTAGTCATACCTATTAACGGGGCGTTCAGAGCCTTGCATAAATTTTTTAGCAAAGGGGTGAATGCAAAAAACAGCTGTGCATGCATCGCATTGAACGTGACGTTTTCTGTAACTCGGGCAATAATTGGTGTGCGTGTTTTTCTCCAACTTCTCAGACAGCCAGCCACCACGATGAAAGAGCTGAATGCATTACTGCTGGTAAAGCCTGGCAAACCGAGAATTAATACCACTGCCCACATCACTTTCTGGCAGATCCAAGCCGCTAAACACTTACACAGGCAACCGTGAGAGTGAGGGATGGGAAAGCCAAAAGAAATGTGGACAAAGCATGAGAAAAGATCAGAGTTAGATCTGTGGCTGTGACTAATCCTTCATCCCTGCCTCTGTCTTTTACGGCCCTCCTCTCTGTGGGTTTTTCGACAACTTCACCTCTACTCTGTATTGCTTCTTTGTGCCTGCAGCAGCTCATCTTTTAACTGTCAATGAATGCATCCATAATAAAAGGCCAAATTTGAGCAAACAGGCAAACAGCCAGTGGGATTACCTTCAAAGCATCTCACCTACCCCTTTCACGCTTTAAGTAAATTCAATTTTATCTGCTAATTTATCATATTTTTTTCCCCGGTGCATTAATAGTTGTCTCTTCCATGAAAACAAACCAAGCTCTCAGTGCTACCGTCTGTTTAATGTGGGATTCCTCGGTGCTACATTTATGTTTCTGCCAATGCATTTTCAAACATGCTTAGGACAGAATATATGTGCACATATAAACTCAGGGCCCACAACAATAGCCTGAGACATACGGACAAGGTAAAAATGTTTATTAATCGTGCAGCTATCTCCGAGCCCTCCGTGGAGCAGTAGAAGGGCTTTACTATGATTCTCGCATTCTTTCTGCATTATATAAACGAGTAGATCCAACTCATTAAGGGGATGATTAGGCTCTTTTTAGCAGAGCAGAGGGGAAAAGGGATTTATGAAAGCCTTGTTAAGTCAGCGAAGAGCACAGCCAGTTATGGAGTTTCAGGCAGCTGACATGAGAATAACTTAACTGGCCATCGCATTTACTGGTGGTGTAGCCTTGCCAGAAATAACATCTTTGTCCTGATTATAACAAAATAAGGAAAGCAACAACCACAAAGACACAATGACACTTATTTACTGAGAGCGTGAGCAAATCACAGCCATCTGTCAAGTACATTCGCTGTGCCCTGGTTTTCTGGCACTCGCTGGCTAACGTTCTAGCAAAGGGGGCTCCTTTTTGCAGCAATCAGTCTATCACGACACTAAAATCAACCCACGTTGTCTTATCAGTAAAAGGACTATGGAAGCGAGACATTACAAAGCTCATATGTGCCATGTTCACAATGTAATTTAAGCATGTGAGCATCCTAACATTCACTAATTAGTAGTAAATACAGCTGACGTTGATGGATGGTTTGAGATTATGGTGCTGGAGGAAAACTCTTCACATTTTGATGTCCAGGTTTTTCAGTCTGAGGGAAGTGTGAATACATCTTCAAAAATAAGCATAAAAAACCAACCTCATTCATGTGCCCAGCACTTAAAAAAAAACCCCTACAAAAACAGGGGGCTTCCTCGTGGTGGGATCATAACTGTTGGCTAAAAATTCACAGCAGCCCATCCAACGGTTGTCCACCAAAGTGGTGGACTGCACCAGTCTATCAGCCAGCCAAGCGACAGACACCGATATCCACAGAGCCACTCTGCTAGCTTGGCTTAAAACTCCTTTTGGGCTTGTCCTCACTCTCATTTGCGCTCCATTCTGTCTTTAAAAAAGTAATAACAAGAGCATACAGTAGAGGACAAGGGGATTGAGAATCCCTTACATCCTTATTTTCCTTTCTCATCTTTACTTTGCTGAGGGCTCGGGTTTGTTATGCCAGCAAACCATCCCGCAAGCCATGTCATTACTATGCTGTCAAAGCGGTGGTGTAGGGCGGTGGGGTTGGAGTGAGTAATGGTAGTGAGGTCACCATCTGCGCTACATGATATGACAAGGGCTGCAGGAGTCCCAGGCAAGTGAACAGCTTTCTGACAGAGAGCTGAAGAGCTCGGTATGGCAGTCTATCTGGCAACTGCAGCTCAGGATGCCGCACATGCCAGGGAGACTGTGGATACCACTTAAAAAGCCTTCAAGTGAGTCGCTGTAGCATACAAGTTGTGAATAAGAAATTTCTCTGGAAATAAATTAGAAATAAATGCGTGAGACGTTCGCAGTCATGCACAAATGATGTCCTGTGGGTATCTGTTTCCTTTTTAATTCTTCTTTCAATCACACGCAGTACTGTACTGCGTCCAAGAAAGGCAGGAAATGATAACGGCTGGGATGATGGAGAATGAAGGCTAAAAGAAAACAATAATAACAGTCAGAGAAAAGGGAAAAGGGTGTTTACCTTTGACAACGAGTTCAGCAAAGTTTGAGACTCCGGAGCCTCTGGGGGACTGAGTGACGCAGCGGTAAAGGTCTTGATCAGTTCGCTGTACGCTGTCGAGCTGGAAGGACACCACAAAGCGCCGATGGCTCAGGTGCTTGACTGACGCCATTGTTAAAATGTCCCCATTGTGTCTCTGGAAAGCAGAAAAGGACATGGTCAGAGAAACCAGGATAGGCCATGACCTGTCCCTCTCACACGCACACAGATATAAATCATCTTATACAGCACAATAACACACACTTTTACACCCACACACACATAAGTGTAGATGTTTCTGTAGTAGTGTGAGAAATTCTCAAAATACAAATGCATAATAATTCTGAACGAGGTAGTCCGAGTCTTTAAAATCTAGAGCTATGCAAAAAAGACAGGCATTAAAGGCTGAGATGTCCTCACTGTTGCTCTTTAGCATGAGTCAAGTTGTCAACACCCAAGATCTTTGGCATGGGATAATGCAACATGATAAAGTCTCTCCATTACACCCTCGACATCTTTCAAACTCAGTGTCCCAGTTTGTAATGAAGGCCTGAAGGACGGCAGAAGACAACGGCTGTCACATACTGAGTAGCCCTCACCATGACTGGAAACTGACCTTCAGTTGTAAAATTAGTGGAGTGTCCCTTTAGCTGATGGAAGACCTCACTGACTGACTCACTAATTAAAACAGATTTTTAGCAAATATTAGTTATTTAAAGGCATGGAAAATATGCAGGTGTTCAATCTGCATGGAGATGTATGCTTTACGTTGACAGTATTAGTATTACAGAGCATGTTTGTGTCATATCCACGCGGAATCCCAGAATAGCTGTGTACGTTTGCCTGTAGTGCTGTAGCATATACCATCACCAGACACTTCATTAGGTATACTCTGCAACTTTTGCAGTTTTTTTCTGCCTTAATTAATTGTGGCACCAGTAAAATAAGCTTCTGGAAACACTCCTCAGAGATTTGGGTCCATATTAATACATTATAACATCACACAGCTTCTGCAGATTTGTCAGCGCCACATCCAAGTTGAGAATCTCCTGTTCCACCACACCCCAAAGGTGCTCTATTAGATTGAGATCTGGTGACTGTGGAGGCCATTTGAGAACAGTGAACTCATTGTCATGCTTAAGAAACCAGTTTGAGATGATATTAGCTTTGTATCACTGCGTTTACCTGCTGGAAACAGCCATCCAAAGATCAGTACACTGTAGTCATAAAAGGTCAGTAACAATACTCAGGCTGTGGTGTTTAAATTTTAAAAAATCACTTAGTACTAAGAAGCTCAAAGTGTGCCAGGAAAATATCCCTGATACTATTACACCACCACCAGTCTGAACAGTTGATACGAAGCAAGATGAATCCATGCATTCATGTTGCTTATAGCAGATTTTGACCCTACCATCTGAATGTTGCTCCACACATCCAACCAGTTAGTGTTTTTCCTGTTTTCCATTGTTCAATTTAAGCTTGTGCAAACTGTAGCCTCAGAGTCACACCCACAGTAGTCTTCTGTTGCTGTACCCTGTTTAACATATTCAGAGACATTCAGAGATGCTCTTCTGGTTGTAAGAAGCAGTTATTTTGAGTTGCTGTTGTCCTTCCATCATGCAGTCTGGGCATTCTTCTCTCAACAGCGGTCAGCAGTTTCTGAAATACTCAGACCAGCCAAACAACCAGCAAATGGTGCCAGACTGGCACATTCAAAATCCCATTCAAGTAACAAGAAGCTGACCAAGCATACCTAATAAAGCAGCTGGTGAGTGTAGGTGTATAAGGAGTCTTTGCCTTCTTTCAGTTTTCCTGCCTTCTATTTGCCTCTGCTCCCTTGTTTTGGTACTTTGTTTACTTTGTCTTTTAAGAACTGGTTCATTATGTTTCATACACTGATGTTTTTATTATAAACACCGTTGCACACACAACATCCAGCCTTCCCTATTAGCACGGGACACACACACACACACTAACAACCTTTATGGTTGCCCCCACAGTTACTGCACCGTGAACTCCTGGAACACGAAGCTAATAATGTAGCAATACACAAATTATTGCTATCTGGGTCACTTCTTGTTAGAGCTGTGTGATTAAAAAGAAGAATCATCCAGTTGTGTACAATTTCATTAGAATGGCAGGACCATCTCACTGATTTAATCATGCAATATTACAATCAGACGTGCTTTAATGAAAACAAATGAAATCTTGTTAAAATAATAGTGATTATGGGGGTAATATACGTCATGAGCGTCGTGCCCTAATGGAGCCCATCTTCGACTTCATCTGTCCTTAGCGTGCAATGTTATTGAAGCGAAACATTTAACCGTTCAACAGTTACAATCGGGAGACAGATGGACTTTAATGCATCAAAGTTTAATCACTCTAGCACAGATAATACTTGAATGATGGCATGAAGAGGCACGAAAGTGCAGAAATGGCCGCTGCTGGCTCTGAGAGGCACCAATCTGTCTGCACTTCAGAGGGTGGGGTGTATGTGGATGTTTGTCTATGTGCAGCTTCTGCATATGTAGGACTAGGCAGGCCTGGGTCTGGGGCTCACTGAGCATTGATCCCCACATTGCTATTAAGGGTGGGCTTCTGCGTTGCACGGTGGAGGCTCCACTGGGTGTCAAGCGGTTTTTGGGGGCCCGGAGTCTGGGGCCCAATCCTTAGCTTGGCTGGGATGACCGGCCGCTGCCTCTGGTCCTCTGGCACTCTTGCCCTTGGCTGTGGAAGCTTCCCCCCCCCAGTCTTTCACACCCTGTTCACTTCAGCAAAATATTCACACAGATAATAATATGAATAATAAAATAAAATAAAATAATAAGATTACGAGAGGAGCCTACAGTGAGTCCATAGTGCTCCTCTTGGTAAAGCTAATGTGTTTGACACAACAAAGCATTCACACCTAAGCAGTCTTAGCAAAAAAAGAAAAAATGGCCGCTTGTTTCAGTCTAAGAAGAACGTAAAGAAAAGCGAGTTGTGGCAGAAAGTAGGAAGTGGAAAAAAACTGTGACAGAGAAAAAGAGGCTCCAGTGAATGTTGCATGATGCACCTAGCTGTTGCACTGTGAGAGGCCTTTCTCACTTGTTCCACACCATTAAAACCACTAGCATCTGTCACATCCTCACTGTTTCAGAATAACACATTGGCTCTGGCATTTTTTTCCTCATGTTTTCAGGCCATTCTCTCCGCGTGTGAAATAGTGGACATGAATCATCATACTCGTACTTTTGATCCGACAGCTTTCACAGAATCAGAATGTGAGCGTACTGTGATTAGCAGCGAGACCTCTGGGTTACACTAGGCCATTTGGGCTTCTGTCATACTGCTGATTTGAGGCCTTCAAAAAGCCACAGACCACAGGAACCTCAGGCCGAGTCTTGCAAACAAACACATAAACACACACCCCCTGATTAGGGTTAAAAAGTCAACAAATCTTGTAACCGCAAGAAAAAGAAAAAAAGAATACAGCAATGCATCCTTCCTGCATCTTTTCTATTCCTTTTTTTGTTACTTGGCCGGTGGATTACAGAAAGGAGACAGCAGAAATCAGAATAAATCAGAGTAAATGAAATAGCATGCGATCACTTCATGTTACATAAACAATCTGGCTATAGCTAATTGGCGAGGAAACGACAAAAACGATCTGTTAATCTGGCAGGCGTGTACGGTCGAGACTGCGCTACAGCTGGTACTGCAGACGCAATCAACACGAAAGGGCACAACAACAGAAAACAGCCTGAGAGGTGCATGTGTGGAGCAGACAATGGAAGAGGACAGCTGAAGGTAGAAGAGAGGTAGGAGGGGAAAAAAAAAAAAGCATTCCAGTGGCCTGAAGATCTCATTACAGTAGGCGTCTGTAGGGTTATGCCAGCTAATTACCCAACGCATTTGTCTTCATCTTTGTGTTTGACTAAATGGGTGGCTTGATCAGAGAGGTGTGGATGCGGATACAGCAATTACCTAAATCACACGTCTCCCATTTTCAAACAATGCAGAAGGTTTTCCTAGGTCAGCTTTGATTAATGCTGGCTGCAGTGGGTGGTAAGATGCTCAAAAGCACTGAATATGTGGCTACATGCTAACTGTATGCATGAGATGGACAAATTATGAATCCCTACATCACAATGACATATAGGTCTTTAATTGGGCCTTGAGAAGAGAAGAGTTAAAAAAATAGTCATTCACATGGATTCAAATGGCGACATCATGTGAATAAATACAGTGCAAAAAGACAAGAACACAGCGATCCTATCAGCAAGGCGACTTTTCTGATGCAGCTGAGTGAAGACACTTCAAGGCCTTCATTGCCTTTATAGCATTCAGCCTTTGTGTAGCATCTTTATTTAAGGACAAATATGTCTGGGTTACATATAATGATGACACAGAGAGAGACGTGACGGTTATGTATGCAGTAAACTGTAACAGCATGTGAAAACGTAACCATGAGTCACCAAGCTACGGACGAATCACTAAACATCCTATCCTATCCTAACCCAGGGTTTCCACTGTGCATTTACTTAAAAGGTGCAAAGTAACTGATTTTAAAAACAAAGCCAAAACTGTAACATTAGAAAAATATGAACCAATTACTCAAATAATACAGACAAATGAGTGGCGTGACTTTTTGTGAGAGGAAACACACCCTCACTAATAATGTTAATAATAACATCAAGTTGTTTGCAGACAACAGGAGAAGAAAAAGCATCAAGGTCCAAGAAACTGCATTTATTACTGATGCTTATTAGGGAAAGGCTTAAGACACGACTGTAAAACTTTAGATATTCCTACTATCTGCACACTGAGAGCTTCCAGGATCGGTGACACTATTTTCCAGTGAATTGATTGGTCTGTAGGCGGTGATTTCATAGCAATTGATCTCTAATCTAGAACATAACCTGCTCCGGAGCATATGAGATCTACAGCATATGTTACCATCATGATATAGCCTGGTAAAGTACAGAAAAAAAACACAGCCTTTGTCGTACCAAACACCCAGGGTTGAACCTGAAGTTACCCTGATAAGACGAAATCTCGCTTCACAGTACAGGCCTCAGGACTCCTGGCTGTAGGCTACAGCTTCTACTTGAAATGAATGTTCAAATTTCTTTTTTGAAAAATCAATCAAATAACAACAAGGAGAAACAAAATAACCAGATAACAAGGAAAAAGGTGCAAAGTTGAATAAAATTGACTATAAAAACAGAAACAGCCGGAACACACCAACAGATCACAATGTTTGTGGTCACATGTGTCGTTTTCTGTGTGCAGGATGTTTTTCTCTTCATAGGAAAGTGTGTGATGACTTTTACTGTGTCCCATGTGCCCAGGGAGCCTTGTCTAATAATCTGTCTGTAACATTAGGCACTAGCGTTAGTATTAAAAGTCTTCCCTTTGCAGTGTTGCCATTTTGAAGGTAAAAATACAACAAGCTGACACACAGTAAACACAGGTTACTTTCAGCAATAAACACCATCATGAAGCACAAACCTCCAACAGGAACTTCTCAGCCTCTGATGCCCTTCCAGCAGCAACACACTGGAAAGTGGCATTTTGCCCAGCATTGACCTCCTCATCTCCTAGCCTGGAGAAGTGTGGCGCCTTATCTAAAGATACAGACAGAGAGAGAGAGACCCACTGTGAGATGAAAAAAAAAAAACTCCATTACCTTTCAACCGTTCACAATGCAAGTCCGCTTCAGATTAACATAACATGTTTTTATCCAGGTTTTCTTTTTGTTTTTTTAAATACAAGAACAGGAATTTCAGGCTGTTTCTGTTTTGAAACAACAGTTTGGAGGACTTTGTATGAAACTGACTGGCTATGAAGGACAACCACTACAAACATAAATCAGTTTATCAATAGTTTGGCAGCAATTTATTCACATATTTTCATTCAGTTCATTCAGTTTGCATCAGCCTTTTCAGGCTGAGGGGCAAAAATTGATTTTCGTTTCCAGATTCTCCACGGTCAAAATTAAGTCCAAATTTGCACTGCATTTTCAAAAAAATTTAATTAAGATATAAAATACAAGAAAAACATTTATAGAAATTGAGTGTTTGACCAACACCCTAGTTAAGGTTAATGCCACTGATGCCCATTTTCTTCCCGTAATGGTTAATCCACCAGTATGCACAAAGCTCTGATGTTTTTAATGCTAAAATTGTTGTTTTTGCATGAATTATTGTTGTTATCCATCAATTTTCAAATTTAGCATTTTACAGAAAAGCTGAAAAAATAGTAAAGCACATAATTATTATTATCTAAGATGCCAAATTACAGTTATTTCCTTGCGTTCCTGAACACACAGATAGTTTTGCTCAATGTTCTGTTCTGTGACTTCTCAGAGAAGTCATGTGCGTCGGCTCAAATTTGGGTATAAACAGGTGAATTCTCCAGTGAATTTTGACCAGTTTCCAAAATACTCGCGTTTCCTTGTTTTTATGGCAGGTTGTGTAATAAATTTGTTCAGCGCTGCGTATATATTTTTATCGCGATGGAAATTCTGTAAATGCAAATGTGGGCAGTGGCTCTCTCAGAGCCCACCACTAAAATAACTTACAAACAACATCAGATTAGAGGGGATCTATAGATAAGCACAATGTGGGAGTGAATCTGTGGAAGAAAAGCCAGCGAGTGAGCATCGGCTCTCTGCATTTAGACTAATAATGTCCCAGCAAGCTGCGCGGGAGCCGCCAATGAGTCAGTGTGTGGGAGTAGCCCTCTCACCCAACTCCATGATTAACAATAGAGCAATGAGTACCAAACCCCTGCAGAGCCAAATCACTGGGTAAATGCTGGCAGCACTGCCTGCCAACTCTGAGAGATGGGGTAGCAAAAGTTGACATGTCACTCCAGATGACTGACAGGAAGAGAATGCAGAGCTGCTGTGAAGCCGAAGCATCGGGGAGAAGCAAATGTTTGCATCTCACTCATCTCCCGCCTGGTTTTGCACAAGACTCTGTTCCCGTCTAGCTGCGAGGAAGATGACAATTTCTTCATCTTGTTTGTATACAGTAAGTAAAGGAGAGTGCTTGCATTTGTACCCCACATGTGGCCATGTTTCCTTTGAGTGACTTTCCCTCCTAAGGTTTATTCATAATTCATGCGATGAGCCAAATATACAGTAAACAAACACTGAAATGAGTGTGAATAGAAAAGAACAAGCTCTGCATTTGGAACTGGCTGCAGTGTTATACAGCTAAATGTGTCAGATCCTATCCTCGGGACTCTTTAGCGCGATAAATATTTTATTGGGCTGCAACACTGGTTTCAGAGTCAAAGATTAAGACTCAAGAGAATACAACAAAAATGTCAACCATGCTTTATCCAGTATTCCCATAAAGGAACTTTTTGTTGAGAGTTACTCTTAGTTTTTTGTATGCACACTTATTGGCTTTTCACTCCTTTTCTTCCTCCACACTCTTTGCTGCCAAGTAAGGCAGGCTGGCTATGTGCCACATCATAAGGCATGTTCAGGTCTTGATGAGAGTCTTAATTATTTAATGACCACAGTGGGAGCATTCAGAAGTTGCCATCTGCTATGTCTGGAAGTAACAGGGTGTCTGACGGGGTGATATGCATACAGTATGGGTACAAAGCAATCTTACAGCCAACGTTCACGTAATAGAGCTCCTGGTGGTATCCTCTGTAACGTGAAATCCCCGAGGTGTCCAACTCAGCAAGAATAAAAAAAAGAAATACAAAACAGGGATATAACACAGATCCCCCTGAGAGTAAAATATCCTTCAAGCTTGTGTCAGGTATATAAGTCACATGAAAGCAGCGTGGCTCAGGTGTTAAATGTGCTATGAGCTGACAAGAGCCCTTGTGTTCAGCAGTGGGACTGTACAGGGAGTGTGTAAGTGACAGGGAGAGACTTTGTCCAAGTATTAAGCCCGGGAGCTTTAGCGAATACATTTTATACAAAGACCATACATCACTGTGTAAAAGTCTTGAGCCACCATTCGTTTCTTTATATTTTGCTTGGAAATGGGAAATAGGTGCTGTAATTGATTCAAACATGCAACCATACATGTGAATACAGTATATAAGGCAAAAACAGAGCCTGTACTTTCTAATAAGCTTGAAAGTCAATATTTGCTGTGACCACCTTTATTCTTCAGCACAGCCTGAACTCTCTCAGGCAGCTTTCGTGTCAACACCCTTACCTCTTTAAACTGTATTTATTATAACATTATTTAGTATAGTTCCAACAGCACCCCCCCCCCAATGTGCAATATCACTGATCACACTGCACCTCTCAATGCACCTGCTAGTTAGATGGCATGTATGTGTATGTATATAGATGTAAGTGTGTATGTGGAAATATGTGTGTGTATGCATGTACGGATGCAAATATGTATACATACATATATGTATGTATGTGCGTGTATGTTTGCAGGTGTATGTATAACTTGTACATATCTTTCTTGTGTAAATGTAAATTTGTCATTGTGTAAATACTTACGCTATTGTGTACTCCACACACATGGAGAGATGCCAAACTGCCTTTCACTGTTCTTGTAACAGTGACAATAAAAAGCTATTCTATTCTATTCTATTCTATTTCGTGATGTAGTTTTCAGGAATAGTTCTCCCGGCTTCTTTAAGGACAAAAATGGATGCTGTTTAGATGTTGGCTGCATTGTGTTTTGTCAAGATGATCACACACTGCTTCAGCAATAGTTGCGGTCTAAGCTCTGAGGGGGCCAATCCATGACTGATTGGGTGTTTTTTCTATCCAGGTGTTCTTTTACTTCATTGCCAGTGTGTTTGGGATCATTTTCATGTTGAAAAATGAAGCCGTTGCTCATCACACACTTTCCAGATGGTATTTACATGGTGGATCAAAATCTGACTGTACTTTTCTGTGTTCATGATGACAACTTGAACCAAAGATTTCAAATCTGGATTTATCACTCAATCAGACCTGTTGCCACTGTTTTATTTTGGGATACCTCGGACTTTTCTCCCTTTTCCCCTTCCTTAAAAACGACTTCTCGACAGCCCGCCTTCCACTGACACCATTTCCGGTGAGACTTCAGTGAACAGTAGATGGATCAACTCAAGGGCCAGATGCATCTCTCAGGTCCTGTGTTAGATTTTTTTTATGATGACGTGAATTTCAGATAACAATCATCTGCTGTAGATAGTTTTTTTGTTTGGCCTGCTGCTTTTTCAGCAAATAGCTCTTTGGAAATCACCTTGTTGGTACAAAAATGCTATATTATATCCGTCAAACTGTTTTCTTTGTCACTTTTCAGAGATTCAACTTTCAGAGACTCAAAAAAATGTGAAAAAAACGATATGTTTTTGCAACAGGCTTCTAGTTACAAAGTGCCTAAAGATGCAATTTAAAACTGGTTCTTTTGCAAAGTTGTCTGTTATGTGTAGACACCAAACAGATTCATCCCGTGTGTTGTTGCCTTTTTTATGCTTGAATGAGTCATAGGTCAGAGTTAAGTGGCTTACAAACAAAAAATTTTAAAAACTCAGAAAACGGTCCGGTACAAAATGTTCAAAGAAAAACAGACCTTCAGAAAGCTGCTGATCACTCACACAGTAGTGCATATAAAAGATGTAACCAAGTCTGAAAACTAAAGCTAGTGCCAATGTCATCGGTGCCTTAAACCTAAACAAACCTTTATGTGATTCACTCGTCACAGTCGTTTTAGGGGCCCAGTAGTAAGTGGTACACATTTGATAATACTGGAAATAATCCAGCAGCAGTGACTGTAATTTGGTGTACACACCAACGTAGAAGGTGGCAGTACTGCAGCTCAACACTGATTGCCAGTTACCATAATAGGAAAGAAGAAGAACCCCGGTTCCCAGCAAAGTGGCTGATGCACAAAATCAAGCTGAACTAGAAGACAGATAACACACTCTACCACCACCTGAGAAACCTTATCTTGTTATTGCTGGAGTTTGGGGAAAATTGCTGAGATATCACCAAGAGTTTGTTTGGTCAACATAACTGTATAGCGAAAAACCTGACAATATGACAGCCCTAGTAGGTTTTTAAAAAAAGCAATATTGTCTTGCCTACAGTATGTCCATCTTTTATATACTATTTATATACTCTTGTTTCACACAAGGTTGTCAAGTTTCGGAAGAAAAACTGAAATGCTCCTTTCACTTTTTCACCAGTGACACAAAAAGCCCTGTGCTGCTGGGAGCCGTTTATTATAACAAAAAAACAACAACCCTGAACAGGAGGCGTTTTCATTAAGCTTTAAAATGCAGCTAAATGTAGAAAACCTCTTTATGAGTTAAGTGACTGCGCCGCACGTCTCGTAAAGACAAAGAGCATGAAAATGCGAAAGCCTTCACAGAGACTGAATTCGAGATTACACTGATTAACAAATAAATCTGCCTGTCAAAGCGTGCTGGAGGCAAAACGACAGGTGTGTTCTCAGGTGGAAGGGAGTGTTGGCATTTGGGTGTCACAGTGTCTTAATAGTGCCGCTGTTGTCACAGCGTGCCCCGGGAGAGCTTGTAGTACTAATATAAAAGGTCAATCAGCCATTACTCTTCTCCTCATCACATTTATATTTCATGCTGCTTTAAAATCTGTTTTACCCCACCCCAAGAAAAAATAGCTAAATATTTCTTTCCTGCAGCATCTTCTGTGACCGCAATCCACTTACAGCAAGGATAGTTGAGCACCATGATGTCATCTATGGCAATGTAGCCTCGCCGCTCCCTCGAAACCGTTGCCTCAATCAGCACCTGCAAAAGTGAACATTAATAAATGATGAGCAGATTTCATTCGTTAGCAGAGCAGCTAAAGCATATACTTTTCATTAGCCTGATGCTCTCGAAGCTGAAGTGTCAGCGCATTTGAGGGCTGTGTGAATTCTACTCCACTCTGCTCTTGTTCCTTCTACTGCGACAGACGGATTAATTACAAACACACCCATCACCGCAAGTTTTACCTCAGTCCACGGGGCCAAGGGAAATAATTGATTTATCAGGAGGTTCACAGTGTTGTTGTTGTTGTGTCGCATTCTAAACGCAGGACGGCCACAGCAGCTGATAATGCAACTTGCCACGAGACTCAAGGGGAGGACAAACCTCCACGCCTTCCTATGGAACAATAAGCTGGATGAGCTGTGGGCTCTCATGAAACCTAATCAATATCAAATCACCAACCTCAGTAACACAGAGAGTTATGGGACACGGGGGTGATGTTTGTTTTTGCAGCACCAAGGACAGTCTCCCATCCACAAGTTTGATCAAAGGCCAGCTTTGAGTTATTGGTTCTCATAATCCTCTGACAAAGTGATTACAGCATGTTTCCTATCACTGAGGCCCCACCCCAAATTAAAATGAAATCACATCCTCAAAGCTGCTTTAAATGTGTCTCACATGATATTCTATAACATGTTAGCTTAACCTTTACAAGGTCAAATACACTAGTGGCACCAGCGCCCCCCCCCCCCCCCGCCTCCCCCCCTCCCCTCCCCTCCCCTCAGCCTCCTGGACATTCCTGATCATCTTTTACCAGGTTCAAAATGTTCCATTCTTATTGTTTAATGTTGAAACACTAAGCTGGCAACATCTTTTAACACCTTTAATTCATCTTTTAATTGTCCCCTGGCCTTAAAATACAAACGGTTACAGCAGTCTGACAGGAGAAAAGTTATTATCACTATGAAAATTCACAAAATGCAAATTGGGAAAAAGCTCTGAATGCTGTCAGAAGAAACTGTGGTGCTGGTGTAGATACATATTCTACTGCACCGTTGAAAAACCTGCAAAATAAAAACAAAATGCATGAATTGTATTGCTATTGCCAAATTCCAAAGTGTCAGAGATTGTCAGTAGATGCAGCTAAGCTATCAGTATGTGAAGCCTACATGATATCCTCCCTGTGTAAATACACCCATGGCATGGTTTAAAAAACCCTACATCACCTCCTTCTCAAGCTATTGTGTTCAGGGGTAAAAAGCCTAATTAAGACTAGTTTGTGTTGCTAATTAAACCAGATCTTGTTACTTGTTTCCATAAAGGTGCCAATATCATACATCAGTCACATGACCTTCTTTTTTTCTATGAACATAATTTAATGTTACTTTAATGGCAAAGACACTAGTTTGACCTAAAATCATCCTAAACTTCCACATTTCTCATGCAGACCTCAACAGCGAACTTCAACTGAAGCATTTTTTTTCTCTCTTTTTTCCCTGTTTTTTTTTTTTTCCCCCAAACTCAGGGAAAAATATCACTGTAACTGAAAGCTTCTCTGCCAATACCAAAATTATACTTTGCAAAACCTCAGTCTGAGAGTTGGTTATGGTTTTTTTTACTTTTTGATTTACACTGAAGGAACTTTGACACCCACATCATCTCTGCTACCACAATCCTCTTATGTTTGAACACCTAATTTAAGAGTCACAACTGCATCTTCAGGACCTCTGGCCCAAATCACAGCCTTCCACAGTCAGCAGGACGGAAACGGTCCACCTTCTTTGGGGTTTGAAAGAAAGACGCCAACCGGTGTGACAACAAACTCGGCCATGCGTGACCCCTAAAGGCACCTTCCCAGAGAGATGGTGATGGGATGTGAGGAGATTGGGGTCAGCTGGAAAAAGAAAAAAGTCCAGACAGAATGCCATGCAGGAAGCCAGGCATGCACAGAGGGGAGGCTTGAAGCTTGCAGAAGGAGAAGTGGAGTGGAGTGGAGAGGAGAGGTGAAAGGGAAAGCAGGAGGAAGGGTCCTGGCTGCTGGGTCTCCCGGAGTTGGAGACTGACCCCACTCTGTCCACAGCTGGCTGCTCTACTCACAGAGGAGCACTGAGGCTAATCTCCTTCTGTCAGAGTCAATTTTTCCTATTTGTTCCCAGACTTTGTTGGAACCTGAGCTGGAAGATGGCACCGCTTTTCAAAAGTAATATTAACGTTTCCTGTTTTCATCGTTTCTATTTTCCCCCTTCTTCAGGTTGTCAATTCGCTTAAAAGCAGAGTCCTCCCCTCTGATTTGATTTTCTCTAAATTTCCATTTTTCGCTGTCTGCCTTTATTTCTTTCATCTTCCTCTCACGTCTTCTTTGCTTAACTCCTTACAAGCCCCTGCTTAACCAGAAAATAAATAAATAAATAGATCATTGCTATAATAAAAGCATAATATACTTCCGTATGTTGACCTGAATTAGCTGTGTAAACACATGCGGCCATGCCATTAGACTAACATCAAAATTAGCCAGAAACACTGATTGGGCTTAATGGTATACAAGACAGAGGGAAAAAAATGTCTTGGAAGTCTAATTAAGGTGTTATTACTCTCCGCTGAGCTAAAGCACCGAGGAGATTGATTGCTGGTTAATCCTCGAACTTCTTAGCCATTAGAAGAGCGGCTTTTTACGAGGGAGACATTCAGAGCATTTGTTTTAATAAACAACCTCTGCGGATTTTTATTGAAAGCCACTTTCCCAATGAAACTTTCCATGTGCCTATTCTTTATTCTAATGAGCTGCTACTTTTCTTTCTCGGGATAAAAATGCAGGCATCATCTTTTGGAGATTAAAAAATAAGGAAATAAATAAATAAAAGAGTGACACCGCGGTGATTTACGGCTGATATAAAATGCACATTATGAGAACATATTACATTATCCTATAATACTGGCTTTTAGAAACAGTTATAATGTATACAAATCTGGAGACAATTTATTTGGCCCTATAAACGACCTGCTACCTTCTCTCCAGTCACGTCACACAATTAGGCACACCAGGCTTTCACTCACCATGAGACACAGTCATGCATTAGATAGATAACAAAGGATTGCGTGCTGAAGTAAATCTGATTGGGTAGGAATACCAAAGAATAGCAGCCAGTGTCTGAAGATATAATTTCAATGTCAGGAATCTCAATTCGCTCTGTACAGTATTAAAAAAACGAAAACCTTTAACATAGCCATGGGCTCAGCTTGAGGACTCTCAGCAGGCTACAGCGAGGAAAATAGCAGAAATTATCAGACAAAGAGGAGACACACAGATTCTCATTTACAAGCCTTTGATGTGTTTAATGCATGTTATCTTTTTCCTTTTTAACTGAAATTGGTTTTATAAGTAAATAAGATGACATCATGGGAAATCGTTTTACATATCGAGACTTAATAATAACAATGTGAAAAATGATCTGAGCGTGTCTATAAAAGTAGACGCTCTGTCACTTTGCTATTCTGGAGCATTCAGGTGTGTCTTAACACAATGCCAAGGAGAAAAGATGTCAGCACTGATCTTAGAGGAGCAGCTGTTGCTGCCCATTAGTCTTGGAAGGGTTATAAGGGCATTTCCAAACAATTTGAAGTCCATCATTCACAAGTTTATTCCCATGTGGAAAACATTCAAACACTAGTCAATCTTTCCAGGAGTGGACATGGCAGCAAATTCACCCCCAAGGTCAGACTGTGCAATGATCAAAAGAGCTACATGTCGGACTCCACGGGCCTCAGCTAGCATGCTTCATGTTCAAAAGTTCAAAATACTATAATTAGAAAAAGACTGAACAAGTAGAGGTTGTTTGGAAGGGTTGGCAGGAGCAAGTTTCTTCACTCTAAAAAGAACATCAGCAGCACGGTTTACGTTTGCACAGTTGCATTTGAACAAACCACAAGACTGGTGGTGGTGAGAATTAGCTGTAATGCTCAGCACCGTGTTAGTGCATATTAGTGCAAACACCACATTCCAACAGTCAGGCACCGTGGTGCAGGGCTAATGACCGGGGCTTTTTTTTGCAGCCACAGACGCTGCAGTCATCCAGTCGATCAGACCACGAACCCCTCTGAACACCAAAGTATTCTAGAGTCAAATATGAGGCCGTCTGTCTGACTGAAATCGGGGTCATGCAACAGGACAACAATCCCAAACACAGCAGCAAATCTATAACATAATGATCCAACGTCCAGACCTCAGTCGGATTGAAATGCTGTGGCAAGACAAGAGAACTGTGCATAAATGAATGTCTGCGAACCTCAGTGAACTGAAGCCATGCAGTAAGGAAGAGTGACGATGATGTGAGAGTCTGATAAAGTCACACAGAAAATGATTACTTCAGTTTATCACTGCTAAAGGTGGTTCTACAAATACTCAATCTTGTACTTGGTTTTTCTCAGGAGTTCTTTCAAAACGGTTTCACACGATTGTATATTCACATTTTCTAAATCATTTGCTAAAAAAGAGGTGAAACACAGACTGAACAAAACATTTCTTGTAGATTTTTTTTTTTTTTTTTTTTTTTTTTTTTAAATAGATGACACAAATATATAGGGAGTCAACATAAAGCTATCATAAATTCCTTTGGGCACGACAATCATGTGGCAAACGTTTGACATCGTGTCAGCCGTGCAGTGTGAAATTAAAATTTAATAGAAATCGCCAGGTAAAAGAAAATATTATGTTTGTAATATCAACATATGGGGAAAACTAAGAAAAAGGAAATAAGAAGACAGGAGGGGTTAGCTGGGACCGGGTGGGTTCAGCACAGAGGTGCATGTCTCCGGTTCTAGTTAGCAGTTTTTGGGGGCTGGATAACATCTTTAATATTTGATAACAAGATTCTCCAGGTATTGCAAACACTCTAAACCGATATGAGGCAGAGAGAAATATGGCAATGCACAGCAGATCACACACGCACTCGCACGACATTTTCAATCGAGACATCTCAAGGTGATCTTACTGCCTTCTATTTTCCCTTCCTGAAACCCATTGCACTCCAAGTCCCAATTTCACATCTGTGATAGGAGCAAGAGACTCCTGTCAGCCCTCGCATATACACGGCAACCTGATCAGAAAATTTACAGTAAAATCATAAAGTGCAAACATAGACATGTTAAGGAAAAAAAGAAAAAGAAAAACATCATCATTCATTATCGATAAAATCCTCAAACACTCAAGCTGGATATAATCAAGAAAATAATTTTTGAAATCACCAGGAAAGCGAACAAATGAGATTGGAGTGATTGTGGTTTTTCGGCATATTAATCCCCTTAGTTTTGGTGATTATCAGAGAATTTGTCAGACTTCTCTTAATTACATTCCACAATGACATTTTCAAGAAATAAACAGAGACTGAGTGCGTGCCCCAAACAAGGTATTTCATTACACCCCAAAACGGTGAAAGCTCGAGTGTAATCTCACGTCTGTATCTCTGCAGTGTAAAAGCCTGACATTTTGTATCCCTGTGCTGTAGGCAAGACACTGGCTCCTCCAATATGTCCTGAAACCTAATAAGGCAGAAGAACTTGAGGATTTAAAAACTGTCTCCAAAAGCTTGTGTGTTCCTGTGGGATTTATTTTAGTCACAGACAATGATAAGAAGGGCCCATTATCCACCGCTGCTTCAAAAGAGTGCTTTTCTACTTTAATGACAGTGTAAATCAGCCTGCCTATCATTTAAAACCCAAAGTGGAAGTATTACACCTGCCATGGAGCTAATATAAACAAACTTCCACCATTTAAAGTCACACAAAGCTGCTGCTATACACCTAAAAAAATGTAAAAATGAAAGTTGAACGCTGTGCCACTGCAAACTGCTGTTCCCCCTTTTCGTTGCCGCTTTACAATAGAGATGGCCAGCACTATTAGATACCATTAAAGAAAACATTGAGCTTTTACACCTCCCCACTTGCCCTTCTCTCCGTTCTGTCTGTGCAACAGAGAGCAGTGACGTGTTGCAAGACAAGGCCCACTGTCATTCTACAGTGATGAGGTTTTTGACTGCCGAGGGATTAGCAATGTAAGCCGTGGCATATGTGACTTTGTGGAGGCAGTTTGTTTTGTTTCCTTTGTACTCAGAAGCAGTGTGAGGTCAGCTGAGTTAAAGTGAAATGTGAGATGAAAGTAGAAGAAAGAAAGAAGGAAAACTACATTGCTTTAATTCCTCACAAGCTAAAATTGGATACAGTTTTTCTAACGGTGCCAATATCTGCTGATCAAATCCCAAATATTAGCAATTTAATCCAATCTGAACACCGTGTTTCCCCCCAACATGACATAAAAGCCATTAGCAGTTTAAGCTGTTCTATTAAAAGCCACTACTGTCAATTCTAATTTAAGTGTAAGGCCCATCTTCTTCTTCTTCCCTTGTACTGTTTGTCCTGTCTTCAGAGCCATCTACTCCTCCTCCTCCTCATAAGCCCATTATAAAGCTCCTTTTCCTATCTGGAGCCTCTCATTGGCAGCTGCAGCATAATTCTGACTCACCTATGAGCCATCACTGTTTACTGGGATGCTAACGAGACCGAGAGACGAGAAAGTACATAGCTCCCCGGAGAAAGGGAAAGGAATAAACCGGCGATGTTCAAAAAGCAAATTCAATAGCACTTGACTGGCGAAGAAAACGCAGGATAGGTTTTATTATTTTATTCAGGACTTATCTGCGCTGATGTTATGATAGGGTGAAACTGTGGTTAGTGAGTCTGTTTTATAACACAGAGATGGCAGCTCTCTTCCACTTCCAGCTCGCTCACTGTTAAACACGCAGAATGAGAGCAAACCCCTATTTAATGTATTTAATAAGCGTATAGTGAAAGTAGCGATTCACGATGAAAATGCCATGAAAGGAAAAGAATCAGACAGTGTGGACCTCATTATTTGTCGCTGATGAGCAGTTTCACTGGCAGGCGTCCTTTGCTACTCTGTTTATGGGGCCAAAGCTCAAGAGACAGTGCGACTGGATTTGGCACTGATTAGTGCAGCTTGCTGTCTTCTTGTATAGTTAGTGATTTGTAGCTACTGACTTGATATCCAGAAATATAGCTACAGATAGCAGCGCCACAAACTCAGTGGGTTTCACTATAATGGTTTGTTTCTCTTTGAGTCAAAGAAAAATAATGTCCCTTTTTAACTCAGGTCAACAAACTTTGGTGTTTAATTATAACCTGGAAAAGAAGTACATACATAAAGTATGCCTGAAATATTATTTTCTGCTGAGTCAAGTGCCCCTGAGTGTAATACTGTTCTGTACAATATATACATGTGTTTGATCCTGTTAACCTAAAGTTGTTTACCTTATTTTCAGATCGCATGATGTCGGGAGAAAGGCATCATCCTGCATCTACACCCCAGGCCTGCACAATGCTAAGGACTATTATTTACATAGTGAAGGTCACATCTTGCAGGGCTGAATAGAATTTAATTAAGTCAGCAGGATTGACAGTTCTTGATAAAATGCACACTACTCAACTTAATTGCTTTTTGACAGCTCCGCAGAGTTTGCAGAAAGAAGAAATTGGATTAATAGACGGATAACACTCACGCTCACCTGACTGTGCCATGTGCAGACCACAGCATATCAGACCCTCACAGTGCATGCCAGTCACTGTCTGCGTGCTGCATGCACACAATAGCGTACCACACGAATTGTTAGAGTGAAGTGAAAGTGCAGAAAAACAAACCTCGCAGGGTGAAATCTCCACCAGGCATTCCCTTGTGAGATCTACTTAGGTGCTTTAAGCACCAGCACTGGCTACATCCACAAGGGAATCAGGGCTAATTAAGTTGCAAATGTAAGTAATTAACTGTACCTCGAGGCTAAAATGAGTAGTGATCAACAGAGCCTCACTGTGTACCATTTTTAAGCTCTACATGATCGCGGTCAATGAGTCTGCATATCTTCAAAAGAAAAATAAATGTTAAGTTCTTAGAGGAGCATCAAGCAGCTGCTTTGAACAACACGTCCAACATATTAAAACTGAGCATGACGAAGATTTTAAGTCAGTTTTAAATCAGTTTCATCAACATATTCAAATAAGAATGTTTGTACCTGGTATTCGTTCGGCCAGAAGGTGCTGACAGCCAGCTCAACCTGATGCCACTGTTTGCCATGAGACCCCGACGTGTTCCACACTGGACTGCCGAGCGGGCCGCCGTTGACCCGCACGTATGCCCGTAGGGCCCCGGGACTGTGGCCATCACGGCTATACAGGAAGTAGCTGAACTGGACGCAGTGCGTGTCATTTTCACTCAGTGTCTGAAGCAGCAGCTGAGCACGATGACCCACGGCATGCTGGGAGGAGTTCACCAGCATATAGGACCCTGGAAAAAATGCAGGACAGAATGCAACTATTAATCGCTGTATTCAACATTTATGTGTTATTAAAAGTCGGGGTCATTAACTGTGAAGCCAATTTATATGATTTCTGCTGCTCTGTATTGGCCGGTTTAAGCCTGAAAACAATGTAATAGTATTTTAAATCACTGTGTTCCTGTACACCAACTGTCTTACATGCGTCAGAAACAGACATCATTTACAAGTTGCGGAAGTGAAGCGTGCATTTTAAAAAAGTTAACTAGTCTCTCTGCCTGCGGTGTTTATTCATTTTAAATTGGAAAATGAAGTCAACCACACAGACACTTGCACTATCGTCTACACCCGTGTTTTCCTGAGGCAGTAATAACTTTTTGGACATTCATGTATTTTACAATTTGACTGTGTTGTTTTCTTTAGAAACAAGGGGCAATATTGAAAATCGTAGTTTGAGTTTATTTATATATGTAATAATGCATAATGGGAAAATACACAATCTACAGTACTGCGCAAAACTCTTGAGACACCCATCATTTTTTTTATTGTGCTTTCAAACGGGAATTAGGTGCAGCAATTTATTGAAACATACATTTAAATGCAGCATATAAGGCGACTCTAATGAGCTTCAACACAGCTTGAACTGTTATTGCTTTACGTAGCCTTCAGGAATAGTTCTCCAGGCTTCTTAAAGGAAACTTGAAAGTACTTCTTTGGATTTTGGCTCCTTTTGTTTTGCAATAACGTTGAGGTTCAGGCTCTAGTGAGGTCAATTGATCACTGATAGTGTTACTGTGTTTTTCTATCGAGGTATGATTTTGAAGTATTGGCAGTGTTTTTTTGGAGTCACTGTCATGCTGAGAAATGAAGCTGTTGTAAATCAGATGCTTTCCAGATGGCACTGCATGGAAGATCAAAATGTGGCTTCATAATTCCATTAATTCTGATCTGAAAAGATCGCCAACACCAGTGGCTGAAATCCAGACAGTGATCGTGCCTCCACCGTATTTTATAGATGTTATAGACGCTCATGGTTGTACCCATCTCCAGACCTCTTCCATACATATTGGTGATGATTTGAACCAAACATTCTGGATTTTGGATTCTTCACTTCGTCAGACCTGTTGCCAATGATTTTCAGTCCAGTTCTTGTGGAATTTTCCCTTCCTTAAGAATGGCTTCCTGACAGTAGTTAGTAGTGGACTGAACAACCATATCCATCTGTCAGGTCCTGTGTCAGGTTTCTGCTAGATTTGTCCTGTTTGTTAAGGACATGACTTTCCGAGTTTCCTCAAATTTTTTAAGGACACACTGCACACCATGCAGAAATATGTCAACCTTTCAGCTATTGGCTGCTTGGGAATCACTTTGTTGATGCAAGGATGTTATTTTATGCCTTTTGAACTGTGTTATATTTGGCATTTCTCAGATTCAGCTAAAGAAATGGGAACAAATTATGTGTTTTTGTGACAGGGTCCTACTAGCAACTTTGAAGTGAATCAGAAACAGAATACTTTATTAATCCCTAAGGAAACTGTGTAGACACACATGCTCCAAGACAGTAAGAACAGAAACTAAAGACAGGTTGCAACATTTAACATAATAGCTCTAATTATCATTATTATTATTATTATTATTATTATCATCATCATTATTATATCTGTGTGCTACACAAAATGAATATACTTTGACATCAAGTTGCCCCTTTTATTTTTCTTATTTTCTCTGTAGAGGATGTGCAAATGTGCACTCTTTGCGAAGTTGCCTGTCATATATATATGTAGAGAGAGCGAGAGATAACACTTACTCATCTTTTCAGTTGGGTGCCCTTTTTATGTTTGATTCATAGCTCAGCGTTAAGTGGCTTAACAAAAAACAAAATGTTCCTTTGGAAATGGTACAAGGACTGGACTGAGGATGACTGAAAACGCAGGCAATGTCCAAAGAAAAACTTTGAAACATCTTTAGAAAGCCTGGAGAACTACTGCTCAAGACCGCTATAACAAAATGACAAGAAAGTCTGGCTCCCTGGAAGTAAAATATAAAGAAATGAGGGCTGGCTCATGACTCGTACAGTACCATACAAGCGTATAACAGGAGGAATATGAAAAAGAGAGTAAATTAGTTACATCAGTGCTCATACCGCGAACATGTCCATAGCACAGACTTGTTCATCTAATTTAAGTGGCTGAGCTTTGCAAATGAATCACTGAGGCATTTTTGGGAAGCAGACTCCCATGAACCAAGGCAAACATATCAGACAAGGAACAAATCTTTTTTTAACCACTTTTCGCCGTGTGAATCAGAAAGAAGAAAGATGAAAGTATTATCCGGCAAGTCACTGCTATGTGTGTAGGTGGTTAACAAAAGGGAAAAAAAAAATTAAATGTGGGCTTTTGAATGTACAGACACATTCAGTTCTGGCGATGGCAGCAGTGAATACCAGAGACAGACGAGGGGACCGGGTGAGAAAAGAAACTGGCAAACTGAGCGAGAAAAATGAGCCAGTGGCCAGTTTCCCTCTTCCCTCTTCACCAAGGTGACGCCGAGGTATAAACCAAATTCACAAACCCCCCCACTGCCCCAAAGCCTCCTCTAATCAGGATAACATAACCCCATTGCCCTTTGCCTCGCATCTGTCCTGCCTTGAGTCTGTGCCCACTAACGTGATTAGCACAACAATGTTTGGAGACCTTCCTGTGTACTCAAATAATCAAGCCTGTTGTCTTTGTACTCCAAGGTCTTTCTGTTCTCAGTCAGAAACAAGCCTGAGAGACCAGACAGTCACAGCCTTGGCGCCAGGTGTCCAGAAGACACTTATTCTCCTCTCAGATGTAATAGCATGTGAATGGTGCAGAAGCCAGACAGAGGAAAAAAAATCTTAACATCCCACCGAGTTTGCACCTCTGAAATAGGAAGCCTCTCTGACAATAAGCATCTGGGGAAACACACCATACCTACAGAAGTACTCTGAGTTATGAATATAGAAGTCTTTAGCTTTTTTTATCCTCGTCTCTATTAAGCGCCAGACAAGCACCTGATGGAGTCATCTGCTTCTTCACAAGCACAACCAGCCACTGAGAACACACTAATTACCTCTTTGAGCGCAAATAAGACAAAATGCCTAAATTTACAAGCTGATGTTCTACATAATGAGATTGAGATTCACAACCCTTAACCCCGGAGCCATAAAAAACATTAAATCAAGGAGCTGTATGGCCGCTCATTACGTGAAAGCTATACTTGTGGCCTTTGCTATAAAACCGCATTGCACTGCAGCGCGCTGTCAACACCTCCTGATTTGTGTCCTGTCCTGCTTCTCGGCATCTCGGCACTCTCATTCGCTTTGCTTAATTAGATCTTTCAGAATCCGTCTCCTCTCTCACACCCTCCAGGCCCACGAGGGACTCATAAAATACCAGAAAAGGGCTGAGGTGCTGAGGCCATACTGTCCTCACTGTGCCTCCTGTTTTATATATAGACATTATTAACACCTTTCTGTTGACTCTGCAATAATGTCACGTGAGAACGGACGGAGCAGCCGCCCTGCTGCCCTTTAACCTGCATCGAGATTCAAACCGAAGACAGGTGAAGTCATAAATTTAATAAGGGTTAGCACGTGTGTGTGAAAGCAAATGATGGCGAAAAACTGAAACACTGTGACAAATTAAATGGAAGTCCTGGACACAGTCAGTGCAGTAATCCCGATATACTGGGAGATAATCCACATTAGCTCGCTCAGTATGGGCATTATGTATATTACCTGATTTGATTTGGCAAGTTTTCGAAGCCCTGCCTCTGTGTAAGCAGGAATTTCTGCTCCTAATTAAATGTTTGCGTCTGAGGGCTGAAAAGGCTAAGCAAAAACATTTAACAAAAGGAAACATAATGGGAAATTAATCAAATTTATTTCTACACAATGTGTTTCTTTTTTCTGTTATGTAATCCGTTTAGTAAAAAAGTAAATAGACATTGATTTTTTGTGCCTTTTCTCATACACAGACACAGACAACAAATATATCAGATTTCTATTAAGGGAATGAACACTTTAAATAAGATGCAAAGATATCGTTTAATTTGCGCAGACATAAGGCGGGAGACTGGAAGACCTCTGTGTACTTCAGAGCCAATGTTGAACGGCGTGAACGGAACATGAAGAAAACTAAGTGTTGAACTGGAGTGGGTGACGGTGTGACAAAATGTCGTTTTGCAGCAGCACTCTCTGCACACTCCATCTGACCTTGTTTGCCAAGTCTGTATTATGGAGACAGAACATCTCTGCAGGGCCCTGTGCAAGGATGGCCATGAGAAAAGGAAGGGCAACACCTATTCAATTTCCTCTCAATAACTGACACTTTGGGGAAAGCGTCGATTTTTGATTTAAAAAAAAAACAAAAAAAAAAACAAGCGAAAGAAAGAAGACCTCATCGGGGTCAAAGGGCTGCCTGCGAAGTGGTCCAACTTCAGAGTGCATTGGAGTGACGGGATTGTTCATATTAACCTTTAAGGCCAGTCAATTCAGGTTTACCTTGAGATAGGGACACTGAACAACATCTTTAGAAGAAACTGCGGAGACGAAGAAATTGTTATGTCCTAGCGAGTCATCTTTGGGAAGTAAAGAAGAGGTCAGACTGAATTGTTACTGCCTTGCACACACAAAGTAATGACACCATTCAGTTACTCGAAAAAATCCTTGGATTTATCTGAAAAGCGCTCCTCAACCAGAATTTGTCTGCTTTTATTATAGTCATCATCTCATTGATTGAACACCTGGACTGTAGCCTTCAGCGTGTCATTAGCACCTAAAACCCACCTAAACTGTGGCGTAAAGTCATTTTAGCTTCAGTGACACCTGCCGTTGTAATCCATTCAAACAACCAAATGTATTTCAGGTCTATAAGGCAACATCTGAAAAGTGTACAGCTCTGATGGCAAACTGTTCATGTTGCTGTATCACCACTAATGTTGAATACTGAGGTGTATTGATCAATTTTCATGTTTACATTCAGTTTTTTAGCATTTTATGAAGAGGTTCAACACAACATTTAAAACAAAGATGTTTTTCAAGCTGCCCACACAGGAAGCCATTTGTTCATCGTGCATTGCTTTCAAGCTGACAGTTGATCGCTTGTGGGCATTGCAGGTAACCTTGGAAACCCTCTACAGTGTTTAGGTCATGCATCAAACAACAGTATCCTGCACTCTTATTGGTCGTCGCTTTAATCACTGAAGTGAGTTGTTGTTGGAGGTTGAGACGAGTTTCTCTTGGGTCCCATCCGCTTTGCGTCTCCAGGGTTATTTTGACCATAGCTGCTTGGAGTTGTTAAATATCACTGGCTTTCTATGGTTACTCCATCGCTGCAAATCATCTCCAGTGTGGACACAGCTAAAGCATCTTAATTGAAGACAAACTAAGTGCAAAACAGTTTTCTCTTTCTTCATTTTACCATGCTTCTTGCTGAGAAGGGATTTTTCAATGTGCTGTCAGACTACGACGCAAGAACCATATAGAACTGCCCATGTCCCCTGACTCTATCCTGCTGCTGAGCAGTGTTGGGTGCAACGTGTTCCAAAGTAATGCATCACTGTAATCTCCTAAATTCAACACTAAATTCAGTAAATATATTACAGTTACAATTATGTTGTTACTTGCATTACAAAGGTTTTTCAGTTATCTGAACGATGGCTGGACAGAAAGAAAAAACATCAAACATATTTGATTCTTCCTGAACACAATCACCGCTAAAATGAGCTGAAATGGGTTCATATGCACCGAGGAGGAAAACAGCGGTCTGCTCTACAACTCTACTGAGGAGAGGAGATATGAATATTAGGTTTATTTTTATTCCACAAAAGAACAAGAGCATGATGATAAAGTGCAGACTATATCAGGACAGATAATTATTGCATTGCACAGCAAAACATTAGTTCAAGCATCTGCAGCATGCTAACACTGAGACAGAAAACCCAGACCCCGAGTGTTCTTCAACAGGCATGGTAGCCTCCGTTTCAAGGTAGAATCACTGTGGCGATCGCTTTGAAGACTCTTTGGGCGCTTTTCAACTTTACAACTTTTTCTTGTAGATTTTGTAAACACTAAAAAAAAGATTGTATTTTTGTCCTCATGGGAGTTTGTGTCAGTGTATGAGACTGTAGGTTCAGGTTTATATAGTTAACTAATAGTTATGTGACAGTGCTGCTTACACATCATGTAAGAAGCAACGTGAAAATAATGTATTGAGTAGTTACTTACCTTTAAGAAAAGTAATGAGTATTGTGTAATACACTTTTCTGAGTAAATACACCAACACTGTTGTTGAGTAACTTTAACAAAACTTCCCAGAGGCAAATGTTGCTGCTCACAGTATCTTTTCCGTCTCAGGAGAAAATAATCAACTTCATTTAAGGAGCCTGATGAATTCTGACCTGTTTCTGGTGAACTGCCCTTTGGGAGAATTAAGGAGCGAAACAACAAATCAATTACTGACTAATTATCCTGCGTAGGTTGAAAATAACTATAGAAACCCAGTTCTCCTAGGTTGTCTTTAATTTTGAGTTTAACAGCCTTGTGGAGCAATCAATAAACAAAAAAAAGGAGAAAGCTTGTAGGATTCAGACCTTGGCATTGTCTGACTTTGGTGTCAGATGAAGTGTATGCAGTGTTGAGAACAATGCCAGCTACCGTACTTTTGCCATTAATGGAAACTGAAAGCACAATAAAGTGTTACTCATCATATTTTCCTTCCATTTAAATCTGGAAGTCACTCTTGACAGAATTCAGCATGAAATATCCCACGCTGCTCTTTCTTTCAGCAGCGAGCAGATCATCACCTTAAACGTGCAGTACCAATCACCGCACGTCACCAGCACCAAAAACACAGCATGAGCAACTCAACTGCAAATATAAAGAAAAAGATGAACTACACATTCAGTATGACAGACTGACGCACTCCAACGCAGCCGTTCCAAATGCTACAACAGAAGTGACGTGCAGTCGGTAGACACAAGAGGTGACGGTTTGTGATCGGCTTACTCCCTGGTGGGACACAGAGTACATCCCCACTGTGGGGCCCACTCAAGCAGGTTTTGTGTCTCACACGATAGTAATATACCTAGGTTATGCATGCAATATTTTATTGAGAGAATTGAAGCAGACATTTAAATGTAACACAAAATGATTTTCTTTAGAATTTAAATTCCATACTCCTACACTCATACTCCCACATGGAGAGTAACTGGTAAAGAAATATTTAGTAATTACAGCTAATAATGATGCTAATGCTAACTTAGAATGTTCTTTTGTACGTCTGATAGATTATTCTCTCAAAACAATTTGAGACAATTTGTGAATAAATAAAGAAGTTTTAATGATCCACATAATCTTCATTTTTAAAACAATAGAATTAAATGCTTCCAGATAATTACGTGGCTTTAAAACACTTTAAATAATTTGAAAAAGTATTTGCTGAATATATCAAAACAAGTAGTTTTGTGGTCAAGGGGCAACCTCCAGAGCTAAAAGTTAAGCTAAAAACTGCAGTACCTGTAGGTGCCACATGAGGCTGACTAAAATTGGCTTCTATGGATAGATTCTCCCATCATAACAACTCTAGCAGGGATCATTTTTACTACAACTCATCCACCTGGATATTTGATGTGTGGGTGTGGCTCCATTACTGCCAATCAGCGTCTGGTAGGACTCATTTCTTTGAGTCATTGGACAAGACTTCTTTCACTGTGTGTTCTTTTAGTCTTTGGAAGAATTTTTAATAGCTTATCTGATTATTATAGTGTGTCCACGAAGTCTGTGCTCCAGTTTTGGTGAATAAAATTCAAGTTTTTATTCATCCAAATCATTTCAATTCATTTATTATTGTGGGGTCTTTAGCTTACAATATAAAGCTCCTTGAGTTGACTGTTGTGATTTGGCTCTATATAAATGCAATTGAATAGAATCTTTTATACTGTCTGTGGTTGTGAGACATCATGCAGATCTTAGAGACACCTATGAGAACAGGAAAAAACCTTCAGAGTTGAGAATTAATTTTGATCAGTGAGATCATACTCATTTTTGATTTTTATTCTGTCGGATCTCACTGTCATCTTTAAGAACTGGTTTAGAAAAGAAATCAATGCAGTGAGAGATCTTAAATTGAGGATGAAGGATATTTCTCAGGACCTGAATTTAAGAAGTATGGTGAAATGGCCACATTCTCATTCTGATGATAAATTGATCCCAATTTCCAAGAAGAGTTTTGACAAAAAAACAGATTTTTTTTTATTTCCCTTTCATCTGGTTTAACCCTGAGGTTTTGATAAGTGAAATGAAAATGCTATTAAATGGACTTACTGCGTATTTACAAAGAGATTCCAGTTTTTCTGATTGGATTTTAGTTTTGTTCATTTATTTTCTTCACTTCTAATGCCAACTACGTAGTTAGTTACTACTAGTTAACTACGGTCTGATTATCCAATGAGACCATATCCCATCACTATGGTAGCACAATGGTAGGTGGTTTCATCGTCTTCTTCTTTCACCTGAGCTGTCCCACACTGGTCATTATAAGAGTTTTGCAACAGGATAGGTACAGTACAATATTTGAGAGATCAATCTCTTTGTATTTCCTATATATTTCCTACTTTATTATCAAATATCAGGTTCTGCAATGACTGAAAACCATATTTAATGTGTATTAAAAAAGTCAAAAAGCCTTTGAATACACTAGAATGTAATTTATTTGTATATCCACTGACCTTGTGAATCTGAGAATCAAAAAATAGTATCTTTTAGGTCACTTTTAAAAACTTGCTTTAACCTGATGATTCTCCTTCATATTTCTCTAATTATCTTCCCTGCGATTTTCCCCCCTGCTGCAATTTTTATTATTAAAGCTAAAGACTAGAGCATAGATCAAGTTATTCAGATCACACTGCAGTGTATAACGCTGCAATGCATGCCCCCGCCCACACATACAATGCATACACAGCAGCACCTTTCATGAATTATATTCTGAAGCACCATAAAATCTGATAAAATTCTATCTATCCATTGACGTTCTTCCCAAGGGCAAAAAAGAACATCCATAACAAAATTAGGGCCCATCCACCACATCATAATTCATACCGTGCATCACTGCACTACAACCTGGTCACAGGCTGCATGTGACACTATCTGTGACAAGCCACAATGGACACAAAACACAAACTGAGGACGGGATTTGGGTTGTGCACTGCATCGGGATCACAAATTAAGCAAAGTATAAAAAGGTAAAGACAAAATAAAGCCATTAAGACGGAAGATTGTCAGAGGAAAATGGGAGAAATAACATGAAAACACAACAAAAGGATAAAGTATATTCTTTGTTTATCCCCCTACCCTACAGAGGTACCAAACATTCCTCGGTAAAGCCTTGTTTGTCTAACACCCAAGGCCAAAGTCCAAGTAATCTCAAACACGCAAGAAAGTAGCAGGCCTACAGGTCTGACAATAATGGGATCAATGGCTGTGTTAGGGTTTAAGAAATGTCCTTGATGCTGCTTGCTGTGCCATTACTGTTAGTCTGAGTCGCTTTGCACTTTGGCCTTGATGTTCATCTTTTCCCCGTGTCTTCATCATGCACTCTCTTCTGAGGTCATATGGGATTTCAGACTCAATCTCTGAGGATGCCCTAACTCTGTTTATTTGCTGCTGTTTGCAATATCCTATAAGTAGAAGAAGCTACTTTAAGCTGCTCCCTTATTCACAAGGGGTCTTCATAGCGGGTAACTCCAAATGTTTTGATTTGTCACGAGTTCTACCCCGGGATTGTTGTCTCCTCTGGGAATCATCAGGCAAATGTGTAAACCACTACACGATGGAGCCACAGTAACATCTTATAAATAAATAAAGAGGGGGGAAGAGTGGGCATCGGCGTGAAAAGCACATTGCCATTGTCATTTCCCGGCGTTTGGTCTCACACTGAGAAATGTAGTTCACAAATCTAAAACCGCCTCATTATGTAGCAAAATTGTTCACAGAACCACAACAGCTTTCAGTGGAAGATGCCACAGTCTTGTCGCCAACACCAGATGTTAATGTGGTTATTATCCATCGCTGCAGAAAACAAATGGCAGAAAAAATTGTTCTTTGATTCTTTGTTGGGGGTTTTTTTCGCCTGTCTGACCTTATCGATAATTTGAGGCAGGCCTGGAGGTGTGCAAACAACGTAGATGGAGGCTTTGATAAAAGGAAACCCGTTGGGAGGATGGACAACTTCTCTTCCTAATGGAAGATCTCATACAGGGACAAACCAATAATAAGACATCACACAGACTTAATCGACCGACAGCAATAACACACAATGAGAGTGTTCCTACTAAGAGGCTGAGGATGACCTTATACTCAAAAAGAAAAGCAGCACAACAGTTTCATCTGAGCATATGGCAGTAAAGTGTTATGGGTGCCATCTTTTTGTCAGCATCCATTTTCATCTGTAAGAGATTTACAATACCCTCTTCATTTTGATGCTTCCGACTATGTTTTCTTACAAAATTCAAGTCATTCTTTTTGTATTACTATTATTTTGCGGAAGAACAGTTCACTTTCACTTCACTTTTCTCACCTACGTCCATCAGTTATAAATTAAAACTGCTTTATTGGTTGGAGCTCGTCAGTTAATTAAGTCACTGTTGGCTAAAAATGCCATATCCTTTAAGCAGAAACCTCACAAGAGGAGTTTATGTAAAGAATATGGAAATAAGCAGACAAACCTTGTTATAGTCAGGAGTGTAGAGAGTATTAAATATTACAAGAACTCTGTAATGCAAAGATGTCTGTTCTAAGCAGTATAAGCCAATACTGATCCTGCTGGCACTCTGGACTGAGCTGTTTATAAACCTGTAAAAGTACAAGATGAAAGAATAAAGCTAAAAAAAAAAACAACAACCTTGTTTTAGCTACCAAATCTATCTGGTTATTCTACACATGACCTTTTTATGTCACTTAAACTAAGAACTGTGGGTCTGTGACCCAGCATTTTGAGTTTATTTTGTAGTTAGGGTTTAGTTGAGTTTTAATCTAGTTTGTCTTTCTATGTTTCCTTGTTTATGTGTCTTTTCCTGTCCTCTGTGTTAGTCTGTCTTGTCCTCTGTTTTTAACTTTTGGTTATGCCCGTGCTTCTTTTATTTTGGAAGTCTTGTGTTTCCATGTTCAGTGTGTTTAGTTTTGCTTCCCCTGTGGCGTCAGGTTTATTTGTGTCAGCTGTGTTTCCCCAGGTGTTTCCACTTCCCTCTTCTGTGTATTTCCTCTGTCTCCCTCCCTCTGTGTCGGTTTGTCTGTCCATCTCACTTCATGTCACGTCAGGTCTCAGGATGTTTCAAGCTATTGTTCAGGTCCATGTTCATGTTTAGATTACTTCACGCCAAAGATTTGCATGTAGCTGTTCAGTTTCATGTTCTCATTTCACATTCTAGTTTTCGTGTGTAGTTTAGCTGTCCCCCATTTAGTTTAGTCTGGTTATGCCCCTGTTCGCCTTGCCTTGTTTTGTGTTCGTGTATTCAGCCTAATAAACGGCTTGCTTTGTGTTACACTTAGTTTCCCTCTCTCCCATGTTTACATTTTAGTCTCCTTCACAAACACACCTGCCGTCCGGTGGTAACAAAAACAGGGTTGGAAGGTTAATTTTCTCCATTTTATCTCTTTATAAACTGCTACTAGTAACATTAGATGATAAAATAGTGAAAGAGGCAGAGTAAAAATCCAGCATTTAATCTCTATTTAATCAAGATTTCCAAAAGAGTGGGAGCCAGATGTGGTCCAGAGCCCATTCAATGGCCAGGTCTGTTCTAGAAGAACTGCTGCTGCACAGCTGGATGCCAACTCCATAAACAAGCCGGTGCCTGATTTTGCTAATGTGTTGGGGTTTTTTCTTCTTTTTGTTGTTGTTGTCTGTCGCCCGACTATCTTATACCACCATGCCCGGCTGAGCTATGATTGGACAGTTGCTGTTTGCAGAAGTTCAGTCTATCTAATGCTCAACAAAAGGAAAGAGCATTCATTGAATTCACATTATGCAACCTACGAACCTCACACTAATAGAAATGGCATTTTCTTTCTGTTCTTTTCCAGACTGAAAATGTGACATTTACTGCAGCAAATCACATGTCTGCTCACACACAGACTACAATGTCAGACATGTGAAAACATCACTCCTAGCTGGATAGGGAACCTTCTCCATTGCGGCTGGATCAATAGAGCAGCCTACTGCTTTGCATCAGGGCATGAACGACTGACAGGTTTTCTATTCTCAAGGCTGACACACCACCTGATCTCATTTTCAGTCCCCACTCATTCTATCATTCACAGCTCCACCTCTGTCATACTCATTCTCTTGCATTCATATCATTTTTCATTATCACCGCCACCATCCATCAAGTAGCTTCACTCTCCCACACACAACATTCAAAGCAGTGAACATTATTGACATTTTCTGTTCTTTAAAACAATCTGCCCCTTCGGCTGTAGTATTTTTCATTGACCAGAGATCAACTTCAAATGGCATCTCCTCTGTCATTCATTTCTAAATGTTAATAATGGACGAGTCACTTCATCAATTTATCATTTTTCATCTCCTATTTCGAGGACTTCAAAGTATTCTTATTTATCTGCTCGCCGTGTCCTCATTTCTTTGACTTCACTGTTCTCCAAAGAACTAATTTAAAATGCAAAAGCGGACCAAAGGGTGACAGAAAGAAAAAGTATTGAATTAGGCTGTACGGTGCCACGGGGCACTTATAACCTTTTTCCAGTACTTTTCCTTTATCTACACTGTTAACAACTCATCTCCTTTTTCTGCTCTTGACTTTATCTTTTCCAAGCAAGCACAGTGACTGGTTTCTCTACAGGTCTTTATCGCCCGTGGGGCCGAGCAGACCATTACCAATCCCTCTGGGGACAGCCCTGCGTGCACCAGGTAGAAACGAAGAGAGTAAGGGAGTAGGAGGCCAGCTGAGGACTGATGTTCGGGCGCAAAATAAATGAATTACAACCACTATTGTCAAAGTAGCTAGTGCCTTCCAGCATTTGAGAAAGATAAGGCCACGTCAGCAAGTGTTGTTGTCTTCCTTCCAAGGAGAGAGGCGGCTGGCGCTGACCTTTTGAATTGTCCTCCAGGCAGTTCAGGATCAACTGCCAGATTTGGCCAGAAGAGAAGCAGCTGAGTGGACATGAATAAAAAAGTGGAAGTGAGACAGATTTTCTCTCCTTGACTGTTTCTTTTTATGCGTTAGAACTCCAAAAATGCTCTACCGTCTTTGACTGCACAGAGGAAGAATGGACAACTGGTGCTTACATGATGATAATTCAGGCAAATAAAACACCAATCAGCAAACATAGCACTATATTCAACACATGTGATTACTAAAGCAGTAGCATGAGAAAAGCTGCAGTATGCTGCAAAAAAGCTGCTGTATGTATAAACTGTATCTTTAATTTAATTGGACATTGTTAAGAATGCCACCGTTTCACATATTTTAGGTGCAAAAGTACCCAACTCCTATGTTGGGACTAAAAAGGAGCACTTGAAGGCAATCACGAAGCCATACCTCAAGTGTGTTCACTGATTATTTCCTCTTATGTGCTTAAAGGTCTGCTAATCAAAAAAATCTCCCGCTGCAGTCCCGCATATTCTTAGCACTACATGGCTGACATCCATGGAACAGGCTAATCATATGCAAGCCCTAGTAAGGAAAAAGCGTTCCCTAACTCAGAGTGGAACAACATGAACACAGGAATCAGCCAGGATTAAAAAAAGATGTTTTCTGTGCATGCACGAGTGACTCTATTTGCACTAGTTGTTCCAACCACAGCCAGACCGACATAGGTGGGGTTATCAGCAGCCCTGAACAAACCAAAAGACAAGCCTTCACTAGCTTTGGCCAAAACCCGACCTACTGTATATCAGATATTAAGTAACTCATTAACAGAGATTGGTTTAGTTATTAAACCTTTACTACTTTTAATACATTGCAGTCTGTTAAAATGTAACCTACCCCTTAAAACTCAGACACTGATGAACAAGAACTGCAATTTTGCTGTGTGACTGAGGAGCCATTTGTAAGGCAGAGACTTGACCATACGCACTTTAACATATTTGGTGTAAATAAATAACAACTGGACATTTTCTAATGTACATTTTTCATACTTGACTGTCACTGCCTTGTTTACAGCTCTCTGCTACCTGCAGTGTCAATATACATGTCCCAGCTTGTTTGTTACACGGTGTGCTTAGCAACAGTGGATGTGTGTGTGCACATGAGACAATGAGGATAAGATCTCCCCTGGGGTTCCAAAGGTCGGTCAGTGGTGCAATTAAACATGCAATCAGGCTCTAACCTCTATTGCTAAAAGACAAACTAGATAACCACGTGGCCCTGATTCATGTTGTCTCCATTCAGTCTGTAAAGTGTCTATCAGCATCACTTTCAGCAGCATGGTTAAAGAGCAGTCCCACACCACTGTTCAACAAAATGAACATGTCCTAAGGCTCAGCCAGACCGGTAAGAACCAGCATTTATCAGGTCGGTGTTTATTTTTTAATTATGCATTAAGATATTAAGATTTTTTTTGAGGACAGTAATCACCTCTAAATGCATTTTCCTCTTTACATCATCACAATCCACAGCCAAAAAGATGCATTAAGGCTCATCAAATTTGGAAGTGTGGATCTGACAACAGCTGTGATACGCCAGACTGGTCAACCTCATCTTCCTCTGTAGCATACTGGAGGCCAAGAAGCTGCGAACAGACGCAGTCTGGGCATGTGGCGAAAGAAGCCGAGACTTTCTTCCCGTCTTGCTCAGTTGTGGCTCAGGGGTGGTGCAGAAATCCATAACCCTCACCTCCTGGCACTTAGCAGCACTTTATCAGCCAGTCGTCACCCGCGGAGAACACATCGCACGGCCCTGAAAAACACGCTCTGTCCCTCAAGTATATTTAAAAAGCTTTCATAACAGCGGATACAATATTGATAAAGTGTGGTGCCTCTTTAAATCACTATCCATTAAGATCAGTAGAATAGGTGTGTGTTTTGTTGGGGGGTTTTTCATTAGGTAAAAAAAAAAAACCCACATTAAGTTAAAATGCTGTGATATGCTGATAGCCTCTTAAGACCCAACACTGTATTCAGGCAATTTTAATAGTTAATTATAGATGCAGTGGCTGCTTGACATTTACATAAAAATTAGATTTTCTGAATTAAACTTGTATGGTTTAGAACTCTTCTGCTATTTGTCTTCACAGAATCTAAGCACGGGGAAAAGGGAAACTATTTGTGCAAAAAACTATAAAATAACAATACTAATGAAATGTTTGAGGAAGCATTCATAAATCAGCTTTTTCGTAACATCTAATTATGTGCACCTAACAACCAACCATATGTTCAAATGTAACTCAGGTGCAGCTCTCTGACAATAATAACTTGAGAATATACACATATGGTTCTGCTTCACTGTCCTACATTCAATGCCAAGGGTATTCACACATTCCTCTCTAAAGCCTGCCCATTTAGTTTCACTGCAGCAACCAGGCCTTAAGGGCTTCATGCCTATTAGTGGTTCCCCTTAGCAACGCTGCCTGGACAACACGTCTGTCCCATCTTGACTGAAGGAGGGGCAAAATTTTGACACTGCGATGCACTGTTCCAGTTTATCTAGAGGTGTTTTATAAATACAGTACCGCCAAATATTGATGTTATTAATACTAAGACATGTAAGATCCCCCACACAGATTTCTGTACTTCATGATTCCTGTTGGTGATGCTGGTCAACATTAAGAGTAAAATGAACAGTAGTTAACTAACTTGCAGGGGAAAAGCAATCACAGGGCTCATTATTTGGCACATGAATAAATTCACACATAGACTGACAGCTTAATGTAAGGATTATTAATTACAGAATTCTTGCTTTTTGCCTCTTTAGGGGTATTTTTACCTGTAATGACGCATCATTTATCTGTGTTTTACACCGAGTCTGGGAGGATCTCTGTATCAAGACACCATTGGTATCGTAAGAATTGTGACATGTCACAGATGTGCTGCCATCTCTAATCTTTACAGTCGGGTATTACACTAAACTGAACTGCTGAAATTAGCGTCTATGTGACCTTTTCTTCTGGGATTAAACAATATTTTAGCTTTAGACCTACATAATCTTTGTCTTCCCTCTCAATAGCTAAAAAGATAGATAATGGGCATAAATTCTTGGAAGTCCATTCATTAGTTTCCTGGATGCACTTTCTAACCCAAAGGCTAAATTTAACATTGCTCCAGTGGAAAAACCAGCCGTCTGCACCCATCTAGTATAATTTCTAGCACTAAAACACTGAACGGATTCAATTTGTAGAGTTCATTTTTTTCCTCACAACGACGGGACTGTGAATCATGAGCTGATGAGACCAGAGGTAGAATTTCCCCCACCGGACTCAGACGAGAGGCAGAGCAGTTTTGTGTCTTTGATATTCAGAGAAAGAGAGACAATGCAGTGACAGGCTAATGTTTTTGGATTAGATTTTCATTAGCTCCTTGTTATCAGTGATTGATCCCATTAACGTGTCAGCATGGTAACATGCCCCGGTAGTGAAATCAGACGTTTCTAGGGACAGAGGGTGAAGACACGTAACACGCACACCATGGTTTGGTCATCTCTGTGAATGGAAAGCTAATGAGCTACTCAGGAGAGCAAATCAGTGGCAGTTGACAAAAGCTGACACGACAGGAAGTTATTCTCAAAGCACTTCGGGGGTAATTAGTGCAGTTATACTACATGCACTAGAAAGATATTGTTGTTGCTTTTGTTGTTGTTTTTTAAGTTCCACTCAAAGTTGGCTTTGTAGTGTTTAATTGTTTTGTTCCAGGCACATTGTATCCCAAAGTATTAGAGTCAACAGTGATAAATTAGCACATCACCATTCAAGCAAAAACATGCTTTTGCAATCTCCTCGAGTTCTCTCTTCCAGCGTCTTCATCCACACATTCAAACACATGTGCACGTGTGTATATAGACCTACATCTTGGCATTTGTGTCACAATGATGTCAACAGACCATTTACTGCATGCGTCACCATTGTCATCAGACACGCTGTCCAGTAGCATCATTCATCTTGTGACACTTGAGTACCAATAAACTCTGCCACTCTGCTGGATGCCAACACATTTAAAGTGAATGGTAAATGGACTGGTTCTTATGTAGTGCTTTTCTACTCTACTTGAGCACTCTAAGCACTTTATACGACATCCCTCATTTACACAAGCATTTTTTCCCATGCTTTTTCTACTGAAGAGCTTTCTATCCAACATTCACACTCTGATGGATACATCGCAGAGCAACCTGGGGTTCAATAGCTTCCCCAAGGATGTTTGGCATGCAGACTGGAGCAGTCAGGCATCGAACCACCAACCTTCAAATTAATAGATGGCTCCTACAGCCAAACCTTAAAAGTGCTTCAACGGTGACAGAGCTTCTGTCTGCAGCTTTGTGATGTAGCAGCACATTGTTGGCGCCGCTGGCACTGCATTGCATTTATTTATTTGTACTGACTGAATGACCAGTGCGAACAGCAGCATTGCCATGTGGCAGCAAGGCGCTGCACAGAAAGAGGGATTCTGTCCACTCCATGGCAGAAGGACTTCAGCGGCTGATGGATGGACAGGTGCCAGGCTCGGCCCAAGATGAGGCCACAGTCTAGTGCCAGACAGATAAATCTCAGGCAGACACTGATAGGCCGCAGACTCATCATAATGACAGGCGGGCTGGAGCCAAAGGCAGGCGGCTGCGGTGCCGCCCATCCCAGAGGTGTAATGTGCTTGTGATTAACTGTCAATCCCTCCTGTTTGGTGGACAGACGTTCAAGCACAGTAAGAAGCACTCATCATTGTGACAGCTACTGTAGCTCTGACCTTGGGCTTCACCAAGAGGGTTCCACACATTTCCTTAGAAATTTCTATAAATGTAAACAATTAATCCAAACCAATTAAGAATAAGTCTGTTTTTTTGTTTCTTTTTTATTGAGATTCATACACTGCATTGCAATAAACTACAAGTACGCCACAGAGCGAAGCAGCTCTTTAAAGGAGAAAGGGTTTTTTCATGGATGGATGTTTTTATATGTTACAAGAGGACAAATGCTGTTGTTAATAATGAACTTATTGATGGCGCAATTAACTGCTTCAAGTTTCAGCGTTAATGTCGGCTTCTTAATTAGCTTTCCATCCATCTAAATGTCAGGCAAGTTTTGTTTTTCAGACAATTAAAAACACGACAGTTATGTGAAAATTAGAAGTAATTCCCTAAAGATTTACAGAAGAACAGGGTGCAATGTAGCAAATGTGAAAAACTGTAAAAGAGCATCTAAAAAAATCTAAAAATTTACAATAAAGCAATTATTTGACAATAAAAAGAGATCCAAGTTGAATCTTGAAGCTCGGCATGACACCATCCGAAAACTCGGGATTGCTTGTTTATGCGTGTCCCTGCCCACAGAACCGCTACTATACACTAGAACCTAAAAAAGAAATCAGTACGTCACGGCTTATTGTGATTCAAACAAAACATGCTTTTCTTCCCAAAGCGACTGCTGCTGACAGGGTCTATTGCTCAGTGAGTTTTTCTCAAACATCAACTCAGAGCAGCTCTTTCAATCACTGAGTTACATATCTGATTGTCAAAGTTACTCTTAATAATCCACAGTCTGTACTGACAGCTGTGTTCATCGGAGCTCCTTTCTACAGTTGAAGTGCCTTGAAAAAAAACATTTTTTTAAATCCACCCAGCGTACTGACAGACGCTGTATCTCAAAACAAACCCTGCATTTTCACTGCTGTCCACAGTGAAGGTGGGTAAACATGGCTTTTTCTGTGTGTTGCTCCAAACTGTAACTGTGGTTTCTGCTTCCTAAGGACTTTTAAACACTTTCTTAATGTGTGATATTTTATTTCACTAGAAAACCTATAACATGCCCAGCTAAAAGTGGCTGTTTGCCAGGTACAAAGAGTGAAATGGAGCCAGATATATTACATCCATATAACTTTAGATCTTAGCAAATATGTGCATGGCTAGATACCACTGAGGGTACCATCCTATATTTGTCTTGTAATACAAGTACGTCGGTAATGGCAGTGCAAAACTGGGATAAAAACACACATTAAAAGTTCATAATTCACTCATCTTTGCCTGCTATGTGCTTTCATATGCTGCAAAAAACCCAAAAAAGGCATATTTGTTTAAATTTTATTTATGCACATAGGAAAATGACCCATCACCACTAGGCACCATTAGTCCTCATACCTGACTCATCTTGAGAGTAGGATGAACGTCATGGGAAAAAATCCAAACTTCAGGCAGAAAGCGCTCGGATATATTAAACAGCTGCACTAACCGTAAAATGTCAAAACCATAGGTGCTGCCAGTTACCAGCTTTGGAGCGCGAATACGAAAATATGTTTCTGCATATTCACAGAACGAGAAATTCAATAATTATACAATATTCTCAAGATGTTTTATGCAAATTAACGAATACAACAAAGTGCCATAAGCGCTCTTGGGACTGTAGTCATCGTCTGATGAGGAACACCTGTTGTTTGAAAACAAACACCTGCTGTGGGTTGAGATGGCCGTGTGGCAACGTTACAGTATATTACAGCAGCTGTGACTAACTCCAAAAGTACGTTTAAAGCAACAGGCACTGAACTTAGGGGTGGCTGTGGCTCAGGTGGCAGAGCGGATCAGCTACTGATTGGAAGGTTAGTGGTTCGATCCTTGGCTTCCCCAGTCTGCATGCCAAATATCCTTGGGCAAGATACTAACCCCAGGTTGCCCTCCGATGCGTTCATTGGAGTATTAGTTTGCACTTGAGTTTAGAAGTGTGGGGGTGAATGGGTGAATGAGGCATGTTGTATACAGCGCTTTGAGTACTCCGGGACAGTAGAAAAGCGCTATATAAGAATCAATCCATTTACCAATTCACGGCGTGGAGTGTGAAGGTGGTTCCTCCCACGACCCCTCCTACTCTTTGTGGCGCCTCTCTGTGGTGTGACATCCTTGTCCTGACAACAACACTAGGAGAGGAGAACAAAACCTTACGAAAAAAAAAAGAGAGAGGGAGAGAGAGAGATGCAGCGAGGCAGCACGGCCACACAGCCACACGCACTTTCCCGAGCCTTTGTTTTCAGCACACTGCCTTGAGTATGCAACTATGCAGAGTAAAACACAAAGAAGAGTGATTAAAACAGACACAGAGAAAACAAATTTAGACTCGGTATTCTTCGTGACTGTTTTCCTTCCTTCGCTGCACGCAATGTTGTAATTGTGCTCTTCTGCTATCTTTTTTGTTACAATCTGCTTCTGACATTACATTCTGCTGCTTTCTTGTCTGTGTACCTTAAGGTGTGCAGATGATGAGTTGAGCACAGTTCAGTACTGAGATGTCTGCCCTCCGGCAAAGTGGCATTCTCTCGGACTAAGAGCCAGGCTGAATATATACAGTGAAAGTTTGTTTTTTACTTAATCTGCATTTTGATGATACAGTTTGTCCTTTCACATGTGATGTAGAGAAATAGGAAAACAATTACTTGCATTCCTCTTGTACTATCAGTGCTCTGTCAATCTGGGGAATTAATGCACACAAGCCTTTGCAAATTTACAGAACTGCAGAGAAGCCATCTTCAGTGTTTCTTGAAAGGCACAGTCATTTTTACAAAGCTTGCTTTAAAATAATCAATAAAACAAAGTGAACAAAACCTTTTCTTTCCCTCCCAAAAAACTCGCCTGGTTTTGAAATCTCGACGGACAACTCAGACTCTACTTCACCTCCTTGTTTGCCAGGGCTTTTATCTGCACCTCTTGCTTAAAAAGGATCAGAAACTGTCAACTGCCAGACTCTGAAGAGCTGCAGCATGGCCATTAGGCAACCACGGAGACTGCTGTGCTCGCTTTCAGAGGGTTTGCGATAGAGCAGCTCTAAAAAGCTCTGCCAAGCCCCAGCCTAAGGGAGCTCCTGCAAGCTCGGGGCCCTATTTCTGCTCCTACATCCAGACTGCACTCATCAGCCAGTCTGTCTGCAATCAACAATAGAGCCAGATGGACAGAGACTGAAGGATCCACAAGCTGGCTCTACTGTATAGGCAGCCAAGATGTACAGTGCTCGAAGTAACTTTGTTAAGTCGTGAGGACATTCGTTTCAGAGAATAAACAGGTGCACGGGCACCTGGTACCCACAGAGTGTTTTTAACCTCTGTTTGTCCAGCTGGTGTTTGCTGAGCATGCACATGCTATTTTAGAGACAAGCACACACATATGTGCTTCTTTACTGTCATAACATGATCCTGTCTGCAAAACGCAAAGTCCACAATGGGCCAAAGCGTGTATGTGGTCTTTGTCCCTGCAAGGACATCACCAGCACACTGATTAAACTACGCACAACATCTCATTAATTCTGACCATACCAGGAAAAAAAGCTGTTATATTGAAAGATACAGTGTCCCACTGTTGTATTATGTGGAAACATGTTTATTGTTTTAACATCGTTTCAGGCATGAATCTAATTTAACATTCTAGATGCGCCATATTTAAATTAAAAAGTGCTACGAGAACAGCTCGGATGAAGTGTTTAATCAAAAGGCATAATTATTCATTCAAGACTCTCTGGGAAGAAGAGTCTAAGATTAGAACATTGAGAAGAGTTACTGCACTTCATAGAGCTGTGGCTTCAAAATGACTTCAAATATCTAAATGTGGTTTGTTTGGTTTTTGTTTGGCAAAGATTTTCCATCATCTTTAGTGGTCTTAAAGCACCCAATTACATGGTTTTGCACCATATGTTCAAATATCACCTGACAAGTATCTCTCAGCTAAACAGTTTTATTGTTTGTTTGTTTTTTCCTGATTTTGCCAAAGCTAATTTAGGATGTGCAGTCCCATTTTTCCACACACTGGGTTAGTGTTCCTTCAGCTAAATCCAGCATGTTTTTGTTTTTTTTATTTGACTTTATAATCAAAAAATAGCACTAGTCCCAAAGTAGATGGCTTACTTAATAGCCAAAACAAAGCTTATCAGCCATCTGCTTGCATTGCATTTAAAAGTCCCAGAGGTCTTATGAGGCCAAATGCAAAGCATGTTAGGAACAAAGAGGGCAGACTGTACATTTCTGTGTGGTTCAGTGACCTGTTGAGCCTCACAGGGCACGATCCTTATGAAAGGAAGCCAAGCAGAACCACAGGGGGAGTAAAAAAAAAAAAAAAGCCCGAAAGCCAGCGGCATTTGCAGACGAGTCTTTGAAGTGTGGATAGGGCTAAACCTTTATGCTTAATACGTCACAGAGAGGATTTAAAGCTGCTCCCTGCCTATGTAAACAAGCAGGGACGGTCCATGTGTCCGTACACATTTATGAAAATATTGTCTCTGGAAATGTTTTGTTTTTTTTTTTTTAAGCACACGCTAATAAACATGGGCAGTAGTACCGGCACATTTGCGTATATGAGGGAGCTGATTTAAGCCGTTCCTTATTTGCATTGTCTTTGAAGTGCTCCTATTGGTAGTGTAAAGGAGTTCGACCCGTTAAAGCCCGCAGAAACAGGATTAGTCTAGCCCCGCTTCCTAATTAATTGCCGGGATGTTTGGCTAATAAATCTTGGTTATCTGGCCCTCTAATCGTAGCAGGAGATAGCAGGACTCTGACCCAGCCGCTGGAATGTTTAACAGTCTGTGCTTTCTGTAATCAAGCTCAGAGAAATGTGGAGGGAATATCTGCTTTATTTTGCTCTTCTCCTAATTCAATTAAAAAAAAAGATAGGCCACTGCATTGCGGAAATTGTAGTGCATCATTAGATTAGTCGCTAATTGGCTACCAGTTCTCTGCAGCGAGTTCTGCTGTGTGTTTTTAAGAACTTTTCTTGACATGCGGTGAGAAGGTATGTAAAAAGAAAGAACAGCGAAGAAGCAAAGTTAGGAATTGTTTGACTGCACCTGAAATTCAACTGTGGTAGATAGTTCTAGTACACATACTTGGGTAGAGCAGATGGAGTGTCTTGAGACTGACATGCTAGCAGACATCTGAATAGAAAACATAAGGACACCCTCACACCCAGAGGCATACAAGCCTACAGCAATGAGCACACGCTGGGAAGGCAAGTAGCTGGTGTTTGGCTGCTCCCGCCCCACCACAGACTGCTAGCCTCTCCAGAGAATTGGAGGCGAGATCTTAGTCTAGCTCTCAGAGACTGTTGCAACATGTCTGAGCGAGAGGGCATTTGTAATGCACCAACCAGGGCTCGAACAGAACTGCAATGTCATCTCATTCTCAATATCATGAGCAAAGTGTGAAAGAAAACTCGGTGTTAGACTGGATAGAATATTTTGGGAGGGGGGCAGAAAGTGAGCAAATGAGTGAGAGATAAGCTGAAATGCAGGTGCAAATGTGCAGCTCGAGACTCAGTGAAATGGAAAACGTGTGTGTGAGGACTTTGGTTAGTCATGTTGTGAGGACATAAGTCTGCTCTGATAGTCTTATGATGGGGACTTGGTCCAAACCTGGTCCTCATTTAAAAAACAAAACAAAAAAACATGAAACTTAGTATTACAACTCAGCTTAGTAGGGTTAGGTTCAGCAAAGCTTGGGGTGAAAGTGAATTTTATGTCCTGTGTGCATGTGTGCAAAAATAGATGCGTGTGATCCTGGGCTGGGAAGACTCCTCTGCTCCCAGAGAGGCCCCAGATAAATTAGGTTAAGTGATGTGCAAATCCCACAGCTGTTTGAGGGATCGTTTTGCAGCCATATAAGGGGCATCCAGCTGCGCATCGCAGATTGTCCCCGCCACCTCAAAGGGAACACACGAGACGACGAGAGGAGTGGCAGAAAGCCGCAGGAGCACTTTGAAACACTATATTTCCCACAAGTTAGATTTTGAAATTCCCTGTTTTCTCAGCAAAGAAAAACATCACAATCAAAGCATATAAAAGAATATGAGTTTCCTCTGAAGTTATGATTATGGCTTTTTCTATTGCTCCCTTTAGAGAGCATGGCCCTTAGCAAGGTGACAAGGAAGCCGCCCGCATAGCGGTGGGAGCTGGAACTTAATAATTGTACTGTCACAATAAAACTGATGCAGAGCCTCCAGATTTCAGTTTATGGCTTTGCTTCAAAAAAAAGAAAAAAAAAAACAGCTGATTCGCTAAACATGGCTGCCTTACGCTTCCCTACACAAATCAATTACTGTCGGTGAAGAACATAAGTCAGCAAAGTGGATGCATGCAAGATGGTGTGCATCTACGTGCCTGTGCCAACTTTATTCACGCATGTCTTGCGTTTGTGTGGCACCAATTTACTGCGTGTGGCAGTGTCCTCATTCCCATCGTTTGATATTAATATCTGAGCAAATGCTGTCAGACAGCTCTTAGTGAAGAACCCCCAGCAGTCATTAGCTGTAACAACCTGGGAGTGTTCCTCAGAGGGATACACTCTTCGCTGCGATTACAAACAACACAAAGACAGCCGTCCAACGATCCCATGATTGAGCTAACTTTGCTGGCATCGCCAATGGTCTTTTTTTTTTGTGCTATGCAATAAACATTTAGAGTTTTATACCTTTTTGTTTTCCACAACAATTTTGAGACATCAAGCTGTGGCTTGCACAAGCATCTGCAGCCTCATTCCGTTCACCATCGCAAAAATACAGTTCCCGCTTTGTGCCATTCACACTCTATTACTGCAGTCAGTATGTCTGAAGGTAGGAGGCACTGAACAGATTTGATGGAGGCAGTAAAAACTGCAATGGCTGTGAAAAAGGAATCGAATGTGGTAATCCTACAGATGCCATAAAAGCACACAAGGCACTCCTCGAAACGTGCATCTCTCATTTTCCGAAGCTGTTCTAACCTTTATCCTCTTTATTTCCGAACTTACCAGCTAGGCCAACATTTACAGTCAGAGCGGAAAATGTATTCTATCTGCAGACCATCCAGTATTAGAGGGAGGCCTTTGTTTCTCACAAATATAATCTCCACAGACTTATTATCACCCCCAACACACACACACACACACACACACACTGTCTCCAATGACATTGAAGAATCCCTATGTAAGCCAACCCTTCCTCGTCTAATTCGTCAGCTCTGCCTTTGGAGGAGAGGGTGAAGAAGAAAACGGGGGTCTACATCTCAACAATATTCTGTCAAAATATGTCATAATCTCTCGCTCTGCAGAGAACATTTTCTTTTCAATTAGGCAAAAGAGATGGCTTTCTCTACTTCAGTTCTTTTTTTAAAAGTACTAGCAGACTGTGACTTACAGCAGAACATTGGTCCATTTATTATCTTAGTTATGTGATAAAAGTGGACACCAAATCACCCCAGTATCCATGGTCAAATTATTCGCTCCATTGCCTCATGTTAGTTCTTCTCAACAACGGTACAAGCAGGAGCTAAAAGACGACGGCCGGTCTTTTAGTGAAAAAACAAAAATAATAATAATTGTTGGCCTATTGAATTTACTCATTTTTTCAAAACAAAATATTAGAAGTAATTGTGATACAAAATTTTGCAAAAGTCTAAACTATACCTTTTTTTTTGTTGTTGTCACTTTTTTTTAAGTGGTCTTAAACTAGTTCTCTAAGTTTAGCTGCTTTTTCAGGTCAGTCCTTGTATTTGCATGTTGATGTTTTTTCATGTGTTTGTCTCAGAAATGGTCTCTGGCTATCAAGGAGCCATTCCTAAGGAAGGGAAAGAGGTAAAAACAGCTGAAGTATGCCAAATTACACAAGAACTCGACTGAAAATCAGTGGCGAATTGAGTGATGAATCCTAATAAAATGTGAAATTTTAAGTTCAAATTGTCATCAATATCTACGAAGGCAATCAGACCACAGGTATAACAGTGACTGTCTACATCTGTAAGTGAAGGCATGGTTTTATCAGTCAATAGTCGGTAAAGTACAGATTCAATGCAGTAAAGCTATTCCTGGATAGAACAGCACACAGTGAAACACTATCAGTCATGGACTGGCCTCCCCAGAGTCTGGACCTCAACACTATTGAGGTCATAGCCACATGCACAACATTGTTAAAATAATATTTTCAGTATTTGACATTTTCATGTGATTTTTTAATAATGGTTTGCAGCTGCAGGAGTAAAATACAACACAGCAACACCGAGAAACTTTTCTCTTTCAATACAAAGTATAATGCCTCTGGGCACCTGTCAGTACCTGGAACCAGCTCAAAGTCTGTGCACTACGCTGCTTAAATAAACTCTGAGGACAGAAGGATTTAAGGATTTCAAAGGTGCTAACTCCAAATACTGACAAATATTTCTTTTATTATAGACAGAATACTTTAAAATTCTTTAATTAAAGTCTGTAATCTCATATTTTTCCCCTTAATGCACTATGACCTTTGCAAAAGCAGGAAATCAGTCACTGGAATACTTATAATAGGGTGTCAGTAGATCATTTTAAATAAAGTTTGAATTCATCTTTGTTTTCAGTCGACTGTGGCGTCCCTTCTTCATCCAAGCCTTTCGCACCGTCACGTCTTTCACACTACAATAACTTATCTGAAAGGCAATACGCTTCATATGTGTTAATAGAGAATAATAAAGTTTGGTGAAGCAAGAGAAGCCAATTATCAACAGTCTGCTTAAAAGCTTAGAGGTGGTCACACATATTAAACAGACGGCCAACATGAGAAGCCGTGCAGATATTTCATCTGTCAGATCTGAGATATTACTGTTGTCACTATCCTAACACAGCTCTGTGTTAGTTAGCTCGCTTCTACCATCTATTTCCACATGTGCTGATTTCCCTCCATATCAGATATCATTAAGGACGGGAGGGAAGTGAAGAAAGGGATGCCAGATCTGATGCAGACTATTTATATTCAGGCAGCTCGGGCTGATCCGAGTAAAAGACAGGCAACAAATTCAGGGAGAGCTCTGCACCCCTGAGACCTGATATAATATATTACTTATTGTGTATAATTCAAATAGCCATCCATCTCTAGTTAGTCATTCCGCTTGCATCAGGCCTTTCACATTCATTATCATATCAGTTAACACGATTTAATGCAAATGGCTCCACCCAGAAGCAGTGCCTACATATCAATTACTGACAGACTGTTGTGCACGACAAGAGTTATTATGGTAACAATGCTGAGTTAAATTGCACCTGAGAGGAAGTGTGTGAATGCGAATGTCAGGCACGGATAAGACATTACCCGGGAACATGAAGAAGAGGAATGAAATGTTTTGTCCCCACTCTATTATTCTATAAAGGACCCTTTTGGCACTTCATGAGCCTCCAACCAGATGCTAACTCAAGAGGATCCTACATCTCAAATCAATGTTATTTCAACAAATGGTGATGAAATAACCTACACTCAGAACCTCTACTGGTAACTAGATTGCCACCCACTATGTCTACAGAAGAAAAAGAAAAAAAAGAGCACAGAAATCATTAAGTCTCACAGCTCAGGATCAATAGCTGCATACAAATTGTGCTCATGCCATTTGCAGGGATATTTATCTCTGCAATTCTCTTGCCCCCAGGTATGAAACGTATACGGCGGTTTCAGTCCTAAATGATACATCCATCAACTAGTGAGCCAAAGTGACAGCTGATGTAAATATAGCACATGCAGACACTTTTTTTTCCAGGACTCAACAAACAATATGTGTTCTGAAACAATGACAGAATCATTTTCAGATCCTTTGTGCTTGTGAGATTTAAAGTGCAGGGGTGCATGCTTATACGAGTTCCTTTGTGCTGTCGTGCTCTGTGAGGAGTTGCAACTAGTTCTCCCCACTGGGACTTTTTTGAGGCATGAACCGAGTCCTAGAGGGCACTGCATTTATAAGCAGATGGTGGTGGATTCACACTCCCACAGGAGATCGCTACAACATTTATTTCCCTTTAGAAAAGCAGTCAACCTAACAATGAAAACGAAGCAAACGCCAGAAAATAATGCCCCTCAAATGGCGAGTCAGCAACGATAAGTGCAGCATTCTCATCCCACAGCGAAATGAGTTTAATGTATGAGGGATGTATATGTCAGGAATTTGAACAAACCAGAAGAGAGACAAGTTTCTTTTCCTTCCTTTCATTAAATAACTGCAGAGGTCTGATATAGGTTACATTATCTTTGCTCTAAGTACAATTTTCTGCAGAGGCAAACTCTCAGTTATCCAAGCCTGCTGATAAAGTGTCTGCTACACATGGGTAGGTACTCCCTTACCATTTTTGTCGCTGATACGTTCTCCCTTGCTTTACCGTGCCTGTTTCTGTTTTCTGCACCAGTGGGCTGTTTCCATTTTGTTGGTGCCATCATGAACACAAGACCAGACCAAAACCAGAAATCTATACTCTTTGACTCATATCCATAAAAGTCTTCCGATTTGCATTTTTCACCAAAAATCATTCTTTAAAAGGAATCCAGCCTTTTTTTTTTTTTTTCCACGTCACATACTTGATGCTGTTACAAAAGTTTAAAAAAAAAAGACATCAGCATATCTGTTCAGGTAAAGCTGGCCAAAGACAGTCGAACAAAAACTGGACTTTCAAATGTTTCTGATGTTTGTTGTCTTATCTTCACCGCCTGTAAATATCTCTCAAAACTATGAAACGTGTAGTTTAAAAAGCAGTTTCTGATTCCTAAGCTGTAAATTACTACTTTGCCCCAAATCCCCCAGAATACCCCTTGGATATAAGGGTAAAATCGCCGCTCAGTGCAGCCACACATTCCTACTGGTGCGATCAGCCAGCGAAATTTGCCCTCTCAGCGCTGGTGACTGCTTCATCTTTGCCCCGTCGCAATAACGGTGAGTCGATTGTGACTGAGTTCATGGAAACTTGGTAGAATCTTTGAAGGATGTTTAATCATTTATGAGCATGTTAGAAATGACTCATGTTCAGTACTAAACCAAAATAATTCAAAGAAAGTACACAGTTGGACAAGTTTAAGTTAAAAATTCATAGAAAATTTAAAAAAAGACCAATAAATTAAACTAGTTTTTGTATGTTAATCTAGAGGCTTTGAAATTGTTTTTTGCATGCTGTGTCACTTTTGTGCAAGTAATTCTTTAGTCAAAGCTCAAGCTTTTGTGTCAGGTGTCATGCAGGAGTCAAACTGCTGGCAATGTCTGAAACAGCCATTCTCAAAGTCAAGAGGAGAGCAGCCCACTTAAAATTCACAAATTCCCATGGGGCCCACACAATCTTAAATCTTCACTCTAATCAAATTAAGAGAGAAAACCAATTTCCTTGAAAATGTTATTCAAAAAGCATTAAAAAAAAAAAACAAAACAAAACAAAACACAGGCTGTTAGCTATAAATCGCAATTGCAACCCAGTCATATGCAAAGAGTTAAGGCAAATATGTAACCCACCCGCCACTGGGACACAAACTTCAATACAAGAGCAGTAATTAGGCTTTTTATATAAATAAATCCATTTATATAAATGCGTAACCAAACATTGTGCACACTTTCAGATTCAAGGGTCTATAATGTCAGCGGGAGCAAGTAACATTTAAAAATGATCTCAGGCACGCAGCTCTGGATGTGGGTGCAGAAGCTCCACCCACCTGCCGTTCAAAACTTGTGTTTGTGAGCAGCAGCCAATCAGAAGAAAGTTGGCAGGAGGGAAGAGAGAGAAAACACCTCATTTCAGATATGAGATAATTATCTTTAATAGCCCCTCACTTAAGGATTGTTCTACTGGAATCTAGGAATACAACTACATAAGTGGAAATTAGCATAACAGACTGTGTTTAAGGTGAGAGAGATAATTACAAAAGGATTTATAAAGTAAACTTTTTGGTGTTCTTAGTCCCAGAAATCACAGCCAAACACACTACAGGCACATTCACTGTTACTTCAGTAACTTTCGTATTAGGCTGATTAAATGGCACACTGCATCCTGCTCTGGATATAAATTATAGACTGTAGCATCATTCAACATTGATATAATTGGTGTGTGCACAACCTTGGCAACCTTGTGTTCTGCAATATATAAAACTTTGTTTATTAACTGGGAAGTTTGTTTGTCAAACCTTTATTTGCTGATAAGGAACCCTGTTCCTCACCTTTAGCAACAAAGCTGCATACAAAGCGCAGGTCTATTTTATGGTCTGTGTCACAAGCTAATGTTTGAACTTATTTATGAGGCACAATGTCATACATAATTATTCAGAGTAAGCCTAAATAAAAGCAGAGTATTCAAAACAAAGATGCAGCTCAACAACAAAATGCAACAATGACCTGTTAATACTGTGCTAGAGCCAAAAATGTCCTAAACCTGACCAACTACATCCCTCTTTACTCACTAATTACAATGATTTCTCTTAACCAAGAGTGTAAAACAGATTTAAATGCTCAAAGCAGGACATCAGATGCTATCTTGATAAGGTTTGTTGATGTTTTGGAGAAAATTATGTCAAGATACACTTTTAATAAATCACTGCAAAAGCTGAAGTTTTCCCTGATTTAATTGTAGTGCCTGATAATGCCAGAATGAGAGACCGCATGCCTAAAGTCTTTGCTTTGAGCAAAATACAGTCAGAGCTGTCAAAACCATGAACATTTTTTAATTAATAAAATGTTATCAAAGTAGATTTGCATTCATCTCATCTGCCAGTGTTCAAGTGCTCAGATACGCTTTACTCTCTATATTCAAACTGCTATATGGCTAATGAATGAGTTACCGCGGCTGTAAACGAGGAGTTTTTCCTTCTCTTTACATTTTCTCTCCCATTTTTAATTCATATGTATTGGGAAGGCTCGATTCAGTCCTGTGCACAAACAGAATTTTAAGAAATAGCAATGTGGTCTGGTTTCAAACAACTTTCTAGAACCTGTGATCTGCAGAGATTTCAAGAGAGTTGGAGCAAAGTATGGACACGGAGGAGCAGAGGAGAGCACAGAGGCTGGGAGATATCCAGTTGCACACAGCCGTCCGCACTAGGCACACATACAAAGCCAATTCCAATCTCCAGATCGCCAAAGAGAGAATGCGTGATTAGCAGAAAAAAGGAGGATATCAGAAGAAGAAAGAGAGCTTCAAATATTTAAAGAACATGTTCAAAGACAGCAGGCAGTAGTAGAAATGTCTTTTAACTTCATTCAAGCATTCACATTTGATTCACAAAGATGCTTTAACTCTGTTAATCTTCTGCTTACTAAAACAGCAGCAGAAAGACTCTGTTGGATTAAATGATAGAAGATTCAGTTTTGCAAGTATTCTTCTGACCACAGCTCTGTGCTGTGAGCTTATGCTAAAGTTGAAAATCGATATCAACACACTAACTGGGTTTTGTGTTTGTACTACATGAAAATATTAGTTTAAATAATGTGCATTTCACACTTACATTCTTCAACCCCGTTTCCTAGAAATGTGTCTGAACCCACTCTGTGCTTACTATATAGTGGACTATTGAGTTTTATTGAGTTAGCTATTTTGCATTGCTGTTCAAATGTTTAGTGAGTACTGCTACACCATATATAGTGTCCTCAAATTACCCCGCAGTGCTCTGTAAAAGTAGTGCAGAACCAATAATCAAGCTTTTTAGACCATTATGAGTTGCACAGAAGGGAAAAAAAGGCAGACAGAAAAGAAAGTGCATCACAACATAAACTCAAGCCAAGAACTGGTATTTAAACATCATTTGTATTTGTTTCACTATTTTGTTCAAAAAGTAATCGCTACGAGTGATTTCTCATTTTGCAGATAAATAGAGTCTCAAATAGAGTTTAGGCCGTCAGTAATATGACTAATGATGAGTGAACGTTTTTTTCACTAAATCTTCCTCTACAATTTCTCCTTACAGTGGCAATACCTGATTGATGCTCCAATACAAACTGTTTTCCTCCCTAAAGAAATATTAATTTGCTAAGTACCGAACAACATATTAAGATTATTGTCTGGTTTAAATCCAATCAACAATTACTACTGAAAGAAATACACTATATGTATAATAAGAAACAAAAAATGAACTTACAAAGCTTTTCAACATCTGAAAATATGAGAAAAGCACTAATGCTGTCATTGTAATACAAACATTTTCCAGCTTTCTTGAACTTCTTATGAACTGTGCAGCATGAGGAGGAGTGGTTAGCAACTATGACCGTGCAACATCCCACAGGTCAGTGTTGGGTTTACTGGGTCTGACGTCATTAGCCGTTTCCAGGTCCAAACTCTGTTTCAGGTCCCAATGTCAAACGAACACTGTGGCATCACTCAGAGTTACAAACTGTCTAAATTCTTTCATCTTTAATAAAATGACCAGTGTGGCAGCTCTAGGTGTAACAATTAAGTTTAACATCCAGGCATCCATGAAAACAGAATTTATGAAGTTTAACGGAGTTAGAAGTTAGCAAGAAGTTAGCTCGCTAGTTTCCATCCAAACATTATATACCATGTTCTGACTGAGAGATTTCTGAAAAACTAAAACATACAGCTCTGCTATCACTTCAGACATAAATTAAGACAGAAAACTAAACAGCATTGACTTTTGTAAGATTACTGAAGTTGGACTAGCTGACAGCTATGGTTAGCATAACAGAAACACAGTGAAGCTGGAGGATGAACGCTAACTTTTTTCCACTGGATAAAAGTTAAGGTTAGGGTTCCCGATGGTTAGGGACAAATGTAACAGCATGGCAGGATGCTGTAAACGGACCAAACTTCAGTCAGGAGAACAACCGAGATAATCCGTTCATGTGCTGGGCTGTAGTTACATCATAAGGTTTTAAAAACTGAGCTTTAAAATGAATAGTGATGATAAAAACCAAGAGAGGCCGACAGTGATCACTGACTGTTTTTAAGGGCTTGTTCAGATTAAATAGAACAAGACACAAAGCATTAAAACAGGTTAAAAACACAACAGCCTTAATAAACACAGAGTAGTTTGGACCCGGAAGCAGGTTTCATCGCGTTATCACTTAAAGACCAGATTCTACAGTCTTCATGGATGTGAGGTAGATGAAGTGCAAAGAATAAATTGTTATATGCAGTAAAAAAAAGTTACTTGTGGTCTAAAGTGCCTAATGTGACTACATTACATTGTTAAAAGAGTAGAAAAAAAAATCTCTAACTACTCAAGTCTGTCAAATACAAAAGTTACTGCAGCTGACACCCACATAGCCATTTTTCAAAAGCTGTACTAATATACTCTTCAAGTGGCCAGTTATTTTATCTCACCTGAGTTAAGGTGGTTCACCTAGAAAGTGTATTTAGCTACAGTTCCAATTATATTATTTAAGCTGCAACCTTGCACATAAAAGCCCTCTAGCTGCTCCTCTAAAGTGACACTAATTAGACAGAAACCAGCCAAAGGGGGCTGTATTATCATGCCTTCCTATCATCTGGGTGCCTGTGTGGGTGAGTGAAAAACAAAGAATTAAAAAAAAAAAAAGAAAGACTGGTCACAGAGTATACTTCAGCTGGACTGCAGGCTTCAGTGATTGGCAAAATGTCTGCGTTTCCCAAATGTGTCTCTATCATTCACATTAATGAATCGCCCTTACCTTGTTGAGGAGGCATAAAGGGAGCAGCTGCTCGCTTCCCTGAATAGCAATTCAATTAATCTGTTATATTTTAAAAGCTTCTGTGTAGTTACGGCATTTTTGAGATGCTTTAAAAGGACACTGGGCTTTCAGACATTTATATTATACATCAGTGATCAATGAATATGATGTCCTTTGCCTTGAGGTAATGAGTCTTAAGCAATTATCCCAGTGAGCCAGTAGCTCCCCTTCCAAGCCACGGAAGGTTTTCTAGCAAATACCACAGTTGATTTCACTAATTATTTCCTGCCTCTCTGATTGAAGGTGTGTTAATTAGTAAAATCAGCTGGTGGAACGTTTGGCTGGAGTGAAACACGCAGAGTCTACCAGAAGACCGGACTCGTCTCCTTTCAAATGAAATGCTGTCCTCTGTAACCCAAGCCAAATGATAAATATGGCTGTGCAATGTTAAAAGGTTGCCCCCAACCCTTCATGAACAAAAGATGCATCACCATCCCAGAAAACAAACAGCAGACTACTTTATCTCATCTCTGATTTCATTCATCATCACACAGTTTTAGCCTTGTAGGCGAGCCTTTTCTAAAAGCTGATAAGTCACTTCGGCTATTACGAGACTTTTTTTTTTTTTATTAAGATTTACTCAGCTGTGACTTTGGCCTTCATATTTTTGCTCACCCTTTCAGGTCCGTCCTCACCTATTTTTCTCCCCAAAACATGAAAAACAGAAAAGCACTGCAACACATCAGAGGGATGTGTTGTGTTTTCTTTTCAAAGAGGAAAGGGGAGGTCTGGCTTTGCAAACAAACAAATCCATCAGCTATTGACATTTGAGATATCAAAAGTGACATTAACGAGCTGCGGACACAAAATTCTCCCGACTCTCGTGCAGGATTGTTGCAGTCTCGATTACCTCTGGGACGCCTTTACGTTTCACATTCACTCACTGTTTATGTTCATTTTCACTCACGGTTTGGTTAGGCTTAGGCATTAAACTACTTGTTTAAGGTGAGGCACGAAAACTGTAGGATATGCAGAAACGTATCCGCAGGCTTTAGTATGCATACAACCGCACGTCTCCAAAGACAAAAGAGCCCGAATGAAATTAAAGCTCCTACTGCACAGTTTCTGTCTCCCCTCTCCTCTCCCAGCAGAGACGAAACAGGATACAGCAGCTAACCCTCTTGCCTTCAGAGCCCCCTGGGCCTTCTAACAGCGTGTAGTCAGTGGGAAATAATCTTACTAGAACACTGGTTTACCAAAACAGCCAAGATAGTTAGTGCTGATCCAGCACTCCAAGCCAAAACATTACCCACTCCAGAGGAACATCTGGGTCCATTCTTCTTTCTCTCACAACAACACACAAGGCTGAAGTGAGCTTGACTCGAGCACACAGAGCATAACATAAAAAGCATGAAGATAACACAAACATGAATAATAATCAGTAACCATGAAATGTCTCCCACACATTGTTCGGATTAGGAAACGTACTTTAACGATATTAAACAAGTGTTAGCGTGACGACTTTAGATTTTACCCCCAGCATGCACTTCATCACTGTAATGACATCTTGAACAAACAGTGTCCTATCACCATAACTGATCAGTTATGCAACACCAAAAAATGCAGTTTTTGAACAAAAAGACTGTCTTCAAATAAAAAGTTACTTTCAGCTGCTGCCGTATTCACATGGGTAACCACAGCGGGTAGTTCCGCATGTTTGATTTGGCAGATTTTGAATACCGGATTCCCTTCAGGATGCAACCCCAGAGGGATTTGTGTCTCCTCCCAGGATCAGATGGCTATCTTCAGTTTAAAGTCAGCTACACCTAATGCAGTAAAACCAGTAATGAGTCGCTGGTTTTAAACTGAACTGATTAATCAGAAGATAAAAAAGAACATGAATAGAAAGCAGCTGTGTATTTTTTACACTTGCTTTCTTCTACAACAGTCAAATAGTATCTGCATGATCAGCCTTTTCAAGCCTTTTCTCCACCTACAGCAAGTCAAAATACATCCGAGGTAATGGTGGAGAGGCAGAAAAGGTGGAACCAGTAAGGATGGCTGGAAAGTTCTGATATCTGGCTCACTCTGCCTCATCTTTTGACACATGCAGAAGGATCTCGGGTCATTCTCAATGACACGCACAATAATGTGGAGCTGATCTGTGGTGTGTAGCTGAGGCCAAACAGAGGTGAGAGGAGACGGATAAAGACCAGAATGGCTGCCCAATAGAGGAAATCAGGCTGGAAATACAGATGGATGCGCATTTCACTGTATGAATTAGCTCTGTTAAGGTCATTACACTGTGTACACTGCTGCAGTACGTGCCAGCTGACCAGTCTCTAACTCTACAACAATACTTAAAGCCATGGTTCATACAAGTCTCAACCCTTCTTTGACCCGAGGTCCAATCGAACTATAAAGTCTATTGAAAGTGTCTCTCGGGCATTTATGTACAAGCCTTCTGCACTACTAGCTAATAAAACTAAGGTACACAGTCAATCAATTGACTCCGTAGCTTTTTGCAGTGTAGCAGAAACACAGAGACGGAGCCGGATTTAGACAGAATCAGGATCTTCAGTGGATGTATGCTGCTGGAAAGAAAACATTTACAAAAACGATGAGAGGAGAGCGAGGGATTAGCATGCAAAGCATGGTGAGAATAAAGCAGCAGCATATTCAACACTTTGTTTTAGTACTGTCGAAGTTTTTCTGCGTGACTCAGCTGAAAACTGTCCCAAAACTGCACATCCAAGAGACACTGTCTGGCCTGTACGGCTGCTGAGGCGGAAAGTGAGGAGGGAGGTTTGTGGGAAACATTTCAGCCTTTACAGTATACCTCGCACTTGACTTGGGGGGTGGGGCTGTCCTAATATCAGTATACATTTTTACATGATATAAAGTGTCCTACTGAAATATCACTGATACAATTACTTTCTCTAACACACAATGACAAGACAAGCCCAGACATGTCTGAGACTGAGAGCAGCTAGTTACCCTCTGATGGTTTCCAAAACATAGAAAAGAGTTCCCACTAAAGGTGGAAACAACAAACCTGTTTCAACAAACCTTGAGGCACAAACGGACCGTTGAGTCTGCTATAAAGGTATGTAAGGAGGAAATGCTAGCAGCTGGTGATGCGTAACACAAATGGAAACAAACGACCTCACCAGCATCACTGGAGCATTTGCCCGTTACACTTTATATGACAGGAAGAGCAAACAGTGGATGGAAAGTAACTTTAAGCAGCTGATTAAAAAGCTGAACCCACCATCACAGACAGGAAATATTTTTTTATTTCAGTTTTATTATGCAACAAAATTCTGCAGCTCCTGTGCATTTACATGTTTCACTTACTTTAGTTACCGTTAAACTAAAGCAGCTGTGTTATAGTTTGACTTTCATGATTTTCATTCAAAACACTACGTAAGCTACTTTTGCATTGACAGTTAACTTATGCTACGTCGCTGTAATGCTGCTGCTGCCACTTAGTTTTAATAGATTCACATAATGACAGCAAACAGCTGGAAAAGAAAGTTGGAAATTAATTTTATCTGCATTAATAAATGCTGCCATCTACAAGCTGCAATCACAGATAACATTTTGTTTCTTTTTCTACATTATCAGAAATATTTTTATCGTAATATTTCTCAAAATATCGTTGATATAACTTTGAGGCTACAGAACCACGCCACATTTACATGGATGTCATGAAAGACATGAGGCTCTTTGCTTTTGCATTAGACACCTGAATCTGTGACACCCCTGTCACGCTGTATTTTGACTGTAGTAGGTTTTAAAAACAGTGGTCAGAAAATGTTGATTTGGAGCTGAGTCTTACAAATGAAATGCTAAGAAATGGCGTGTTATTCAAGGTGTTAATCAGCTGAGGTATTTTACTTTTTAAATGCAGCCACTTAGATCAATTATCCACCCTTTCTGTTGTTTTTTTCTCGAAGCCTCTTAGTCACCACTGGCACATTCCTTAGACAAAGGAACTCTTAAGTATTCACATTCTGAGTGAGGAATCCAGGGTCTGCATTCAGTTTTTCACCCTTCTTTCCAAAAATGACCCTGTACTTGTTAGAGCTTTGTAATGGCCAGCTCCTCGCTAAACTGCTCCTACGAGGTGCCCCATACTTTTTGCTCTACTTTGCCTGCTTCGCGCAATTTTCTCATCCAAGGACACTTTGGCGTGTGGACCGAGGGAGCTGGCAATCACTCACTTCACTTCCACCAACAAGGTGAACAAGGAAAGTTAGATACATCACCATTAGCTGTTTTTAACCCCATTTAATGGATTTTTCGCTTAAGGCGACCCTGATACAGTATAATGAATATTGCAGCAGACCCATAACTTTTCAAGCTTAATGAATCTGGCTTTCAGAAAATGAGGTACACTTGACATGCAAACACATTCTTCTCGTACAAGGTTATCATCCTGCACGCCTCACTCGTTCATTTAAACAAAAGCAAGAGAACGAAAGATTATCAAAAATCAGCCAGAAATCTCCACTCTAATTCCAAATAAAGTAAGATGTGATAAAAAAAGGAACAGTCTTATTAAGACCTCACTGCGCTCTTTCTTCCTTTTTCTTTTTGTTTTGTAAGACTATTTTGTCTTTCATGGGAGCAGTAGTCTCTAATTTCTCCTGGGAGCCACAAGCTGCTGCTATCTCAGCTGTGTTTACTAATCTTCCCTCGACACCAATTTCTCAGCCCCGCAAAGTTAATACTGGTCCAATGTAAATAGCCTTATCTCATAAACTCTTGTTATTCCCCCCACCTTAGCTGCCCAATGTGATACATGGTTAGAAGTCAACACAAGGGGATTAAGTCAGAGAGGAGGAGAAAAAGACAAAAACTTCCTGTGCCTGTATCTGCGGTAAGATTATCCGCCTTAAATAACACGGCAGAGAAAATGTCAAGGTATAACACAATGAAGGAACGCTGCTGTCAATATCCAGTGACAACATTTAGGAGAGGAACATGAATAATACACGGGTTCTTGTGCAGGGCTGAAGGATGAGCGTCTAATAAATTAGACAGAATTTGTCTCCTGGTCGACGGATCGATCGTGGACTGACGCTCACAGCCGTCGTGTGCAGATTACGGCTACCTGCCTCATTCCACCTGTGCAGGTCTGTTCCACTGATGGCTCTGGATTGTTGTAAATGCCATGGCAGTAAGTTTTAATTAAACCCGAAGGGAAAAGTATTAATTATCTCATTGCCTGCTGTGAACTGGATGGCGGCTGCAGGCAGATTCTCGCTCGAATGCTGATGATGTGTGGCTGAATGAAGAGTGATTTAGGATTAAATGTGAGATTTATCGAGTTCAGAACTGTATTTGGATAACCACCTGCAGACAAGAAGCGATTTTAATGCTTTAAATCAAAACCACAAGTACCCGGCTTTTAAATTACCCCTGCAGGGTGTTTTTGACCGTTTTCAAAGGCTACTTGAGTTGATAGTTTCCAAACGGACAGAATGTTCCCTGAAGCCTGCATTTATTTCTTTTTAGATGATGTATCTGATTGTATCCTATCTTGTCATCTCTCCATCTGTTCCTCTTAGCTGCCCTGTCTTTATGTCTACCGAATTAGCTCTGTTCTACCAACAAATCATACCAGTGCTTTCTTTGAGGCTTAAAGAAACGGTTCCTCCTATTTAGTGTGCAAGTGCTCTCCCCATCCTCTTGTAAAATGAACACTTAAATGTACGTCTGTGTCATGGATTTGTTGCATTCTCATTACCATATCACACACTGATTGATTGGTTAAACCCGAGGGAGGTCAATTCCTTAATCATATTCCAAGTTTTCCCCCAGTAGAAGTAGTTTACCGGAGAGAGCACTGCAGCCACTGGTATTTTATGCTGAGAAGCTGAAACAGCAATCTTCTCTTTGTCAGATCCCTGTAGGTATTTGTTAATGCAGAGATGGAGGAGCGCCTTATAAACTATGCATGCCATCACCCTCTGGCAACCACCAGTGGAGAGGATGATGGCAGGGAAATGCTGGTTTCCATTAGTCCTGTGAGGCTGGTTAACATAAAATTATCCTTGGGGTTAGAGGGAAGCAGATAAAACCAGGGTGAGGGCTTCATTAAATTTGATGCATAACGGACACAGGACATTTTTAAAGGCCGATAATGCCAGCCACATTAATACCAACAAGTCTATGTATTTCCCAGACATGAAAACAGGGCTGCATGTGTCCCATGCACGCTCGCTTGCCGTGTTTCAGTGTCTACAAAAACTACAAAGTAAAGAGGACAGGGGACCATGAGCACAGAGTACTCACCCTTCAGCAGGTCAGAGTTGGCAGAAGGTGAACTCTGTGTCCTAAACAACAGCCAGTCAAAGTCATCCTCCTCTCCTTGGGTGAAGTCACACAGATTAGGGTCTGAATCCTCTTCGAACGTGCAGCCAGCAGCTAAAAGGTGAGGGGGAAAACGTCAATAGACCATCAGTGACAGAAACAAAGTACATCAAGACAGATTCACCTCAAAGGTACACAACTCCACACAGGTTAATACAGAATTTTCTACTTTCACTGAAATCAACAGCCTATTTAGTGTTAAAGAGGAATAAGAAAACAATAAACTAGATATTTGTTTAAGAAGCCATAACTAGAGACTGCAGCGGTTATTGTTTCAGCTTTAGTGTCATGGTAATTTTGTGAGTCACAACTTAATGTGACCTGTTTTTTAAACTCCCCCCGGGACTTCTTCCTTTTATGGAAACTGGGAAAAACAAACACAGCTTCACAATGTCTTCCTCCTACATCTTCCAATCTTAGCTGCCAGCCACAACTAGATGTGCATCAAAGCCACACTGACCACCTCTCTACCCTCTCTGGCCAAATAAAAAGCCTCAGCTCACTGTTGATGTGAACGCCAACGACACAGCACTGGTTTCAACTTAGGTGTAACAAATTAGTACAATAACTGTAACACTGATTGCAACTTGCGTCTCTCCTAGAGTCATTTTTTCACCCATAACAATTACAAAGATGTTTCACTGTGAATGCTAAATTATTTTGTGCTAAAATTCAATAAAGTGATCAAATGACACTGTTGTAGCAATTTGCAGACAAACTGCTGTCAGAAATCAACAATGTGACCACCAGTCACATTTTAATGCAGGCTCAACCCCATGTTGTTCTCAGTGTGCATTTCAAGCACACCAAATCAAACTTGTTCTCATATGAATAAATTCTCTCCAACCAAACTAACAATAAGCCCAAGCCATGTGAGCGATAATTACCTCAGACTCGCACAAAAAGAAACAAAGCCTGGCAAAAGCAATGATTACCCCTGAATCTGAGGAGAAATACCCCTCCCATAAAGCATTCACAAACAAGACTACACATCCTAAAGCCCTTTCACAAAGGCATATACAAATAGCAATAACATTTGCAGAAAGCGGCCACTCTGGGGAATGTAGTGATTATAATAATACCTCACAACCTGCTATTCTATGCGCCAAAAAGCAAATTTTTTCAAATTATATTTAATAGCTATGGCTTTAATGGCCCTTGGGTCCAGAATAATGTGCTTCAGTTGTTGCTCTCTGCATCTGTTGCCATATTTCACATTAGTCCATCGGCATGAGAATTACACTCTAACAGTGGGCAGTTTGAACTGCTCAGTCATAAGACCAGAGGTTGTGTCAGTACTAATTGGAGCAGGACAGCACGAAACAGTCATGCTAATGATAGGAATAACCACAAGCAGGTTCTGAAGGTGACCCCTGTGGTATACAACTTTATTGCTGCTCTTTTTTCTCTAATCCACGATTTTGAAAAATGGCTTCAGTATGACAGGCTGCAGAGAAAAACACATGCAGCCTTTCTGTAGTGAGGATTCATAATTCTGTTACTATTGTGACCGCTCCAGTTGTTATAGTTAGTTACTTATAGGGCAAATAATATTGCAGCATCTGATTTTTTTTTATCCTGTTTCCCATGGTGTGGTTTCTGGGTGTGTGCGGGTGATTTTCAATGCTGTAGTGCAAACAATCAAATCAGAGGCTGACTGACTTTCACATTTAGGGCATTGATCCCACGACAGTTGAGATGGCACTACTTGGTGGGGTTGATCAGATCAGTGCCATGACCCTGATGAAGGCCACAAGCCCAAACGCGTTGGTCAATTATTAAAGTTGTTCATCTTCCCTTAAGTGTTGCTGGAGTTCCTGCATTGTGAATTCTTTCATCCTCTCAATGCACCTTGGAAGCAGGTGAAGTTGTGCCAGAAATTTTTGCTCAGATCAGTGCCATTCCAGCCTTTCATTAAATCTGAAAGAACTCCTGTTTCAGAGTGAAAACTACAATTTAATAAATAAAAAAGAAACTAGATTCAAAGCATCGCAGGATTTGCCCCCCAAAAACCTAGAAATATTCCTGCTGTGTATCAACAGCTTGTCTGATAATTGACAGATCAGAGTTCCTTACAAAGGTGAGATGTGCAGCTTTTTCTTGCAGCTTGTCGAACTGCAGCTACAACTCGAGGCTGCTGTCGGTGGCATCCTGCAGTTGTGAAGGTCGTCTCTAAAGAAATTATACTCACGGTCTGTTGGCTTTGCAAGTGATGGTACATCTGCTGTGATGGGCTGCTAGAGAGGAACGACCACACTCCCGAGTGAAAAGACCAACCCTAACGCGACATCATTCACGAGTTAAAACTTGTGCTCCATGATGATGTAGACCATGTCACAGATCTGAGTCATTTTCACATATTTATTTACTCTAAAAGTCTACTGTTGTAAATGTTGTAAAGCAGAAAAAGTTGCGCATCAAAGCAGTCTTTTGTATAATTTTTTACAGCATAATATATTTTTTTAATTAACAGCATGTTGTGCTGTTTAAATTTGAGCTTGCTCCATATTAAGTACTGAAATTAAATGGGACAAGTAGGCAAAGAGCACAGAAGGGGGTTTCATTCTGGAATGCTGGATCATCTGTGTCTGAAGAGGAAAACATGACACTAAGCATAGTGCACATAACAATTTCATTAAAAAAAAATATTACAATATCCTTGTATTGTAGGGCAGCACGGTGGCACAGTGGTTAGGGCTGTTGCCTCACAGCAAGAGGGTCCTGAGCTCGACTTCACCATCTGGCCAGAGTCTTTCTGTGTGGAGTTTGCATGTGCTCCGACATGCACTTAGTGGGTTAGGTTAGTTGATGATTCTAAATTGCCACCCATCGATATGACTGTGAGTGCAAATGGTCGTTTGTCTCTGTGTAGCCCACCGACAGACTGACGACCTGTCCAGTGCGTACTCCGCCTCCTGCCCTATGATACCTGGGATAGGATACACGTCATGTTGACAGCAGTGAAAAATTAGCCTATTCTAACAGACTTCAGAGTATATAGGACCATTCTGGTTCCTCAACTATTTTTGTGAAAATAAATAAATAGAATTAAAATGAACAGATTTCCCGTTTCCTGGTTTAGATAAGGGAATATCTGATTTAAAAAGAAAATCAGAAAAAAATCAGTTTAAGGCACTAAAACTAAATTAAAGTTAAACTGCTGACTAATTCAGAAACTCAATCCTCTTTTCTTTCTTCCTGTTATGTGCTGTAATGGCAAGCACCTCACAAAGGCAAAAAAATGTCCCAAACTACACTTGAAAACAGACAAAAACAACATTAACCATATAAAGCCACACTAGCAGCCATATAGTGGCATAATGAGACAAATAGATGCTTTGACAGACATGCTAACCTGCTTAAAGTACCATCCAGCCTTCTGATTTATAAAATTATGTGTTGCTGCTGTCTTGTTTCAAAGGTTACCAGCAGTCCAATTTATTGAACTGCAGCACAAACAAACACTTAGGGTGCCCTTGCCTACGGCCAGCCTATTACAATATCGCTACAGCCTTCACTGATTGTATGATAGCACAGGAGCACATTTACAATCATGTAAGCTTGGGTGACAGTAGCAGCCAACCAGGAGGGGTGGGAGTGTGTGCATCACCCTCTGGGTTTGATTTATTGCCCCATGCTGGGCTGTTACTGCACAGATCTGCTGCTGAGGCCAGGGGTTAATTGTCCCGCACTGGGGTCTATTTCTAATAGAACAGCCAGAGATATGGGACCTGACACATCCAAACGCTGGCACTATATTATTCCCCGCTGCTTCAGTAAATGAAGCACACAGACTCCTCCCTACAAAAGTCTCGGAGAAGGAAGCCAAAATCTGAGGCCAGAGCTACCCGGGAATGTCATCTCCTTTAGAGCACACTGGGAGAGATCCAGCTCATCTATCATGACAAGCACTCTCCCTCCGCTGCTCCTTCTGGAGGACCAATGGGTGTGCGGGGTGTCAGTGGCCATTTTTTACCTGAATAATTACAGCATAATTTAGTGCACTGACCAGTGCATAGCTAGACACCGCCAAGGTTTGGTGGCTGAGAAAAGAGACTCATTTAAGAGCTCGAGCCACTGTTAAATCTGTTGTTGGCTGATCTATGTATTTGGCAACATTTCCATGTTAAGCACACAAATGAGATGTTACTACTTCTTGGATAAGCACTTTCTAGGAATGACACAGATGAATAAAATAAATGAACATGGACGACAACGTCCAGTCTCAGTGTTAGGGCTTTCCATTTGTATTACAAATGAAGTGGCTGATCTGCTGTCAGCCCCTTCTACTCTCAGCATTTGCAGCTTGTAGAACCAGCAATAAGGCTTTTTCTAAAAGATTTTCTTATGAATCTTCAATGTTTTTTTATCGTGATCCCAATAATGTAAATTTTAAATGCATATTTTAAATTTATAGTAATTATTTATTTACTTGCCAAATCAAATCAAATGTTTTACTTTTTTGAAATGCAGAATTATGCAGAATTTGCATAATTATGATTAAGGAACTGACCTCCCAGCCCATTGTTCCTTCAGTGGGCTGGTTTCAGTCATTATGCAAATGTACTGTTTATAAGACTGGGGAAACCTGCAGTCAGCTGAGACTGAAGAAGTCACTTGGATGAGTTTCTCCCACAAAACGCTACGTCCAGATATGTAGTAAGTCCTCCATCATTTCATACGGACATAAAAGAAGGTGAAAACTGGTTTACTAGACTCTCCAATTTGGCACAGCATTCGGGCTGATACGTAAAAAATCTTCCCCAGCTTTATGTGAGCAGTAAATCATGTCTATGAGTCTCTCTCTGCTCATATCAGCAGTTAGTGTCACATGTAGCTCTTCATATTAGATTTGGTATCTCGCCCTCTGTTTACTTGTATAATCCCCCGCCTTGCTATCTAATTAGAGTGTCGCTGTGCGCAGTGAATATTGTCAGAATCTCTGCTTATCCCCTTTATTTGCATACGTTTTAGGCATAACATCGCTGGCCTAAGCTTCTTTAAAGGTACCGCTACTCTGACAAACTTTTCACTTGAATAAATCATATTCAGAAACACAAGCAGAAAAGAGTCCTTCCTGAGCCGTAGAATACCTAAGAGTTAAATTGTTGTTGGTATTTCAAGACCGTTAAACGATCAGTGGACAGCCATCAAAGTGAAATCTTAAAGTGTACGCCCTCTCTTTTCTAATATTTCAAAGAAGAAGAATGACACACTTTTGAAACCAGAAAGTAATCCTTTGATCTGAAACACTGCAGCTAATCTTTTCACTCCTTCTGAGATTCCGTACAGAGAGTGAGCAGAATAAAAACAGCAGATTCCAACAGGGCAGTGTTTGTACAGATTGTAAATTAGCAGCACTTGTTTGAGTTCCAAATTGCCATATCGACCACTCACAGAGGCAGTAAAAATCTGTATGGGAGAACATTGGGGTAAATTAGCTCAAGTAATGTCATTCGGTTGGGTATATAGCCACATGACGAAAAATTCTGGGACTCTTGACAACAGCTCACAGGCAGCACAGAAATCCTTAACATTTTTAATCCTTTAATCCATGTCATAAGACCCCTGACCAGGTCTGAACCGCAGAGTCCTACCTATGGCTCAGACTTGCAAAAGATTATAAAATATAACTATGCTAGGAAGTGAAAGAAATGTTAATAATTACCTTTTTTTTTTCCAGAAAACAATAGACTGTGTTTATGGATAAAATGAGGCGACTGCAATGCTATGAAACAGGTTTGCTCACTGATGTGCAGCAAACAGCCAAATATCTGAAGGTGAGATTTGAGATTTGCACATTATATCATCATATCACCCATACCTGCATGCACTATTAAATAAGTGGAAAAGTAAATGGAGCAATCATAAAGGAATATACGCATTATGTGTCATAATGTGCTCTCTGTCCACTTTAGCAAGTCTATAAATGACTCGTGTAGCTCACAAATGGATTATTGCCAGCAGAGTTTTTCGTGGTAGTTTCGCATGGAGCAGCACTATTTGTAAAGTGGTGTTATTTAGTCTAAATTGGACAATCAGTGATTGAGAGGATGTTTCTGCCCATAAAGGATCTTTCAGGGTCTTTTCACCTCTATTTATCTTGGCTTCAATATAGAGAGTTATATACTGCAGCTCTCAGTCACTTTAGACCTTTACTGGCTCCCACGTATCATAATTTTCCACCACAGCTCAGATGTGAACGTTTTTTCCCCATAAACACGCAAGGTTGAGACGGTAACATCAACAAGGAGGTCCCATCACTGGGTGTGTGTTGGTCTGTTTGTCGAATGTGTTGATGATATTTTCTTAGCTACTTTATTGATGTAGATGAGAAGATATTTGTTGTTGTTATGTTCCACTACATATATGGCTCCATCATTCAGCCAGTTAGCGTAACTTAATCTAAAGACTGGAAAGAAAACAGGGATCCTGATTCAGTTTACCCTGAGATCCATACGAAAAATGAAGATTCAAGGAAGAACTGTGATATTATAAAGTGTGCTGCGTTAACAGCTGTTGTGAGAATGATTTAGAAGGAATGTTACTTTTGGACAGAGGCAGGAAAAGTTTCTCCCCCCTGATTTTATTTTTTATGTGAAGCTAAGACAGCTTGAAAGGTATTGACGGTAAACTTACGTTTTACTGGCATATATGAGCGTGACATTGATCTTCTCGTGCAATCCTCAGCAAGAAACTCTATTGGTGAAGGTGTAAAAACACCACTTTAATACACAATTTCATGAAATAAGATCCAAGTTGGCAGAAAAATCTGCAATTACTCTTTCGTTTCCCTGAAATTCCTAGAATTTTATTTGGATACCATTCAAGACTTGGCATTGCACGTGGAAGGTTTAATATCCTGTGCAAAAAGTAAAAACTATAATAATAATCAGAGAAAATGTTGAAAGAAGAATGATAAACACATGCAGCTGTAAAGCCTTTTGGTCTGTTTTGGGGAGGGTGAAAACAACAGAATTCAAAAACACTTGAGACCTAGTTGCTTGTTTATAACAAAACAAAAAATAGGTTCTGCTCCAAAAAAAAAAAAAAGATGCACATGCTTTGCCCTGCTAGAAATTCCAACTTCTGCCCTTAATTATTAGGCAGCCCGGATAGGTAATGAACACCAGAACCTGTCAAATCATCCGGGAAATGCAGCCTGGCGAAGAGGCGAAGATGCTTGTTGTATCATCATCCACAGAAGGGAAACAAACTGTGCTGAGAAGCTGAGAGCTCTTCCACTCCACACAGAAAGCCTCATATGATTCCGGGGTGAGTGCACGTCTGGCTGGTGGGGATCCAGGTGGGAATGGGTGAGTAATACTGGAAGCAGTTAGGGGGGAGGAGAGTGGTTGATTTGCATTGCTGTGAGTGTGGCCCTATGCATCAGCAGGGGACAGGTATATTTATTCACTACAGAGGCTCTCCTCCCCAGCACTCCCCTGGCTGCCTCTGAAAGCCATCCATCCCCACACCTGAATACGCAATGAAATCATCTCTCTGCCTCCCAAGGCATTAATAACTCAACCCTAGTGGCTGGATGGGCCCAGTCAAGACACAGAGGCGACTGGAAGCAGACTGAGAGAAGAAAGGGTTGGAGATGGCGAACAAGTACTGCAGAGGCGCTCAGCTTCGGGGTGTACTATGTTGAAAACCCAGTGTGCTGCAAGGGAGCATCTGGAGGGGGTGGAGAAAATAAGCGACTTTAAGAAAATTACTCGGGTGGGTGAGGTGAGAGCTGAGCCTTAGGGTTGCAAAAAGCAAGACCCCCACTCCAATAATAATGTGCTCCTCAGATCCTCCCCCTTACTTTGTGGAAAAATATCAATATCGTATAGTGATAACACAGCTGAACGGCTACAACTGACTGTCAATCCAAATCAAAAGTGTACAAATCAAGACGGTTTATAAAGCTGGGGAAAAAACACATCTATTTCACCTTATTGCAGATGTTAACCAGCAAGTAAAGAGGATAAAACAAAAAAGAGGAAACAAAAGTAAAAATTGGTGTCTCTTTAAGTGAAAAACTATATGTAAGTTGTTACATTTGTAATATTTCAAGATACAAAGTATCAATATAATGACTCAGTCAGACTATACTGGAAGCTTTTTTTGTAAAACATTACACTGCTGGTATAATCAGATCAGTTCTGAGGGAAATGTGACATTTTACAAATATATTTGTAATCAACATGCATTCTGTTCATGCTCTTGCTTTCCCGCTGTTGTTCCTTTTCAGGCAGTCAATCACATGCATACGATTACATCCATAATTTGTTGGACAATGACACGTTCCTTTCTTGTAATTTTCCCTCTACACCACCGCAGTGGATTTGAAATCAAACAATCAACGTGTGATTGAAGTGCAGACTTCCAGATTTAATTCAAGCAGTTTTTAAACTGTTTTGGGAATTACAGCCATTTTCATACACAGTTTCCCATTTTCAGAGGCTCAAACTAAATTGGACAAACTAACATACTTTTAAATATAAGGGTTGTTTTTAATACTTGGATGAAAATCCTTCGTAAACGACTGCCTCAAGTCTAGAATTCATGGCCGTCAGCAAACGCTGCGTTTCCTCCTTTGAGATGCTTTACTAGGCTTTTACTGGTTTCACCTTCTGATGCTGCTGGTTTGCTCTGCATTCTGTTATGTATTTAATAACTAAGCACGCTCTATTGGATTGACATCGTCCACCGAAGAATATCCCATTCTTTGCTCTGAGAAACTCTTGGGTTGCTTTTAGAGTTTGTTTTGGGTCAGAGTCCATCCTGGTACATCTATCAGCAGTCACATCAATAAACACTATTAAATCAATTCCACTGGCAGCCATACATTCCCATGCCACATCGTTGGCTACACCATGTTGGGCAGATATTGGCATATGCTTCAGATGATGAGTTGTTTCTTTCTTTCTCCAGATTTTTCTCTTCCCATCAGTCCAATAAGTTCATCTTGGTTTCATCTGTTCAAAGATATTTTTTTCCCTCAGAAGAGTGCGGACTCTGTTAGATGTTTTCTGGCAAAGTCTAATCTGGCCTTCTTGTTCTTCAGTGTAACCAGTGGTTTGCACTTTGTTGAGTTTTTGTAACCATGGAAATAATTCTGTCATCATACACTTTTTTCCTCTTCTGTGGTCTTTCAGGACCTTTGATGTCCATCAGCTGCACTCCTTTTTAAATGTGGCCACTCCTAAAGTTTTTCTTCATTCAGATTTTTAATTACTTTTTTTTTATTTGTCCCAACATAGCAAGAGGATAGGCTTGCCAATAAAAATGCTTGTTAGTCAGTTATCCAATTACATATGAACCTCTGAAAATAGAGGACTATTAAACTGGCTGTAAATTCTTAATAGTTAATACAGTATTTTTGTTGCACCCCTTGAGTTAAAGCTAAACTGCTGCACTTTAATCAGTTGTTTAATGTAAAAATCCACTGTGGTGGTGTACAGAGGCAAAATTACAAAACAAATTGGGCATTAACAAAAAAAAGCAGAGTATCCTAAATGAAATCATTGTGGATCTTTTAAAATTATATATGGCTTAAATCTATTGTACTTTTTCTTATATCAAAGAATTAATAAAAACATTCAGTTTCATTTGTCAAAAGTGACACGATAGCTGTTACCTGATCAGGATAATAAACCCCTGATACAGAGTAGAGGTTGCTTTGCATTGCAACAATTTACATTTAAGACCTGTAATGAAGATAAAATACTGTGGGATAAGTAAAGTTAAAGACTCGTATGTTCCTACAGCAAAAAAGAAAACACACACATAACCTCTCCCCCTTGTCTACTCCGGTAATTTCCATAGTTTCCCGAAATTCAAATGAAGTAAAGTTACACAAGCAAAGAACATTTTCCCTTTTCATCTTCCAAGCATGAACAATGACAAAAAAGCTTCCTACAGCTGTATTCACGGCAAATCCAAAGATACCAGTCAGCTGCAATTCATCTTGAAATTAATTTTGCCTTCACTTTGAAAGACCGGTACAATATTTCATCCTGGATGGTGGGTTGATGATAAAGGTATCCCAGATGTCAGTGGAATAAGAATCAAAAATATTAATCTTCTGATATCAGCCTTTTCTGTGCTATTCTGAGGGCAGCACAAAGAAAAAAACAACAAGGACACGGAGACAAAAGCAGCCTGAGCTTGTTGTCTCTTGTTTCTCCTTTTCAGTGAAAACATGAAAACATCAATTATTCCACTTTCTAGATCCTGCCGGTTTAATGTCAGGGGGAGAGAAAAAAATCTCTGTTCACTGATGAAAGGGCGTTGGGTGTAATTATAAGATTTTTATTGTTGTTTTTTACCAAAAATGATCTATTCTCATCGATATCAATACATATTCATCTCCACTTTCTCATCACCTCCACAACGGGAAAAACGAGGAGCATGCAGTCACTGGCCAATACATTAGGTACACCTGTTCAACTGAACGTTAATGCAAATTAGTCACATCACAGCAACTCAGTGCATTTAGATGTGAAGACATGGTCAAGTTGACCTCCTGAAATTCAAACTGAGCATCCGAATAAGGAAGAAAAGTGATTTAAGTGACTTTCAATGTGGCATGGTTGTTGGTGCCAGACAGGCTGGTCAGAGTATTTCAGAAACTGCTGATCGGCTGGGATTTTTCCACAAATCCAGCTCTACGGTTTACAGAGAATGGTCTGAAAAGAGAAGAGAGCGGCAGTTCTCTGGGTAAAAATGCCTTGCTGATGTCAGACGTCAGAGGAGAATGAGACGTTTAGTTCAAGCTGATAGGAAGGCAACAACAAGTCAAATAACTACTCATTACAGCCAAGGTATATAGAAGACCATCTCTGATTGCACAACACGTTGATCTTTTTGGGCTACATCAGCTGACAATGGAAAATTATAAAACTATTGCCCAGTCTGAGAAATCCTAATTTCTTCTGGGAAATACAGATGGTAGAGTCAAAGCGAATTTCCCATTGTTTAAACACCACAGTCTACCTGAGTGTGGCCATGCCCATCCCACACTGTACCCATCCTCCAGCCTCACAAAGGTCAGATCATCTCAAACTGGTTTCTTGAGCATGTCAGTGAGTTCACAGTCAACAGATCTCCATCCACTGGAGCACCTTTGGAGGAGATTTGTATCGTGAGTGATGTTATAACGACAATATGGACTAAAATCTCTTAGGAGTGTTTCTGGCAACTTATAGAATATCAGCAGAAAACATGGTGGAAATGCTCAGCGGTACTAAACCATCACTCTGTGGTTTTCTTCATACGGCACAGATGTAAAATAATGGGAGGGTCTGATCATTATGTTGGTGATTTATACTCTGAAGTAAAACAAAAAATTGTGTTACTTTTTTGTTCCATCTCTTCATTTAACACTAATCTCAGTGTTTGCAGTGTAGGAATTAGGACAGCTCTGCAGGCAAAACACCTTTGGAAAATAACCAGTACCAGCAAAGTGTACCTCATAAGGCGATTGCTGAGCATATGTGTTTTGTGACAGCAAAGCAAAATCTAAAGGGCCATAAAATAAATCAGTTTAATTAGCAGGACCAAGTCTGTCTGGCTCACTCTTCAACATCTGCTTTGCTTTAGAGAGACAGAGAAATGAAAGGGGGAAATCTTATAAAGGAACTAATCCTGCAAGTTCAAAGCGGGGGAATAATAACTCCACAGTGCGCCTGTGGAGTGTAATGAGGAAACCCACAACAAAGTGAAGGACCAGAGGACATGTGTCTCTTCCAGCCAGTGACAGACTGAGATAAACCTGCAGAAAGGGGCCTCTTACATGTGAAGGGACTTTACCACTAAGCCAAATACTGCTTATTTTGATAAAGCGCAATTAAAAAAACATCTGTTTATTAACTGGTGTCCATCAGCTCTCTTGCTTAAATGACTCCAGTATGTGTTTATAATTCCTGGTTGGTTTTCTCTTTGGTTTAAGGCAAGAACTGAAAGAACTGGCTACATAAAATTGATCAACTGATCTCCAGAAAACAGCAGAGGGCTCCATTCTGACTGACATTTTTCACTATGTTCTGACATCTGACAGCCGTGACTGAGCAAGTGATCAAGAAAGTACACAACAAATTAATCAATGAGGACAATATTGGACTTACGGTCGCACAAAAACATGCAATTTGAAGACTGAGGTGTGGAAGGTTTCTTTTTGCCATTTTATGAAAATTTATGGCCACGGGGTTAATTGATTAATCAAAATGCAATCATTATAGTAATGAAGTCTTGTTGGGAAGCATGCATAAATGGCTCCCCCCTAATTACCTTCCTGGCCTTTTTAATTTATGGTTAAAGAAAACAGCTCATGGATTTTTTACATTTTTTTGGAAGATGTATATAAGAGAGTCCACGCCATCAATGTCAAATGTTCCAAAATTGCATTTTAAATCTGTAAAAGTAACACAGTGACACTGATGAGTATTGGAGCTTCGTGTAGCCTAATCGCATTTCCTGTGAAAACCCACAGTCTCATTCAACAGTTTTTATATATCATAAAGAGGAGATAAATATTAGACTATGACACACCTCACTTATAAAAATAATTGATCCCTTTAATTTAGATACTAATGCCTCATGACCTAATCATAATGATTCATAATCCATCTTAGCTTCATGAATCACAACGTTATTACATTCTCTCCACTATGAAGTCGTTCAAATGTGCTTAAGAGGTGATTATGACGTGTCAAACAAATAAAAATACACACACACATTTGCCTGTTGATATGTTACTTCCGAGCATATAGTATGTGTAGTCTTTGGGTAGGTACTGTAGCAGGATGTGTGTCTAACTGAAGGATTAAACTAGGCAGGCTTGAATGTTTCCACCTGATAATGCTTCCTGTAGCTGTTGTCGCAGCAGCTGAATTGCTAAAGTAAACATATGACTCACTGCCCGGCTGAGCAGTGTTGTTTGAAAACAGCTTCCTGGTTCGTAGACGGGTCGTTTTTGTGTGACTTCAAACCAAATCTGCCTGCAGTGCATCACATGTAGCAGAGGGTAACCAAAGGTTCGTTTAAAGGTCACAAGTACAGTGTCTGAATTTAACATCTACACTTATTTGGGGCTAAACAAACTCCCACACCAGAGGGAACTACAGACACTCACTTCCCACTTCAGCTGACCTCCACCAATCGCATGCAATCCCTGACCAGCTGAGCTGAGTCCATTTGACTGCACGTCCTCTTCAAACTGCCTGCAGCGTCCCAGCTCGCCAAGGGTGGGGGGGGAAACTGGTGTCTATCAACTCTGCTAAACTACATACCCCGTAGCAGCTTCACCGCTCTGCTGCCTGTCAATTCCACTTACACAAAGGCAGCCAATTGCAGTCTGCACAACCTGCAGCCTTTCAATTCCACTAACCCACATATAGGATCGCATGCAGGGAGGGGAGCAGTAGAAGAGCATTTCAGTTCACGCAGGCTTTCTTTGTACGTCTGTGTTTCTAATTCGCCATCCATTGTTCTCATCTGGAGCACATTTAGCATAAAACATGCGCGCGCCGCCTTCCTTTGTTTTTACAGTTGACATCAATGAGGAGGAGACAAAGGACAGATAATTTTACCCTTCGTACAGGGCAAAGCCATGCTCTGCCAAAGATGTTAGAAACGGTCTAGTGTTTTGTAAAGACCAACATGTTCCTGTGCCTGTGAATACTCGACCTAACAAACACAAAAACAAACAGATTTATATGATTTAAAATCTTTTCTTGAAACAAGAGGAGGAAAAGATGAAGTGGTGCACTTTGTGAACTCCCAAAGAATCTGCATGTAACATCGTAAAAACATGCTTATACATGTATCACTGATCTGTTCTTTATCTTTAACATATCTTTAAGTTTTGTTCTTGTTTTTTAATCTGTGTGTTTGTTTGTTTCGTGGCAAATCTGCAGTTTGGATATCCTCCAAAGGCCATGACTTATCGGGAGAGATGCAAAATTTTCCCAAAGTAACAGAGTTCAATGACAGTGTTAATCCGTGATATTAGTAATAATAATAATAAATAATAATGTGTACTTTATTGATCCCCGTGGGGAAATTCCTCTCTGCATTTAATCCATTCACTCTGTGAAGCAGTGGGCAGCCATTGGGCACCCGGGGAGCAGTGTGTAGGGATGGTACCTTGCTCAGGGGTACCTCAGGGTAGCCGTTCAGTGGATTCAAACCCCCGACCTTCCGATCATGATAAAACAGTAAAACAGCACAAACTGTGCTCTTGTTGACTCCATCCATCCATCTTCTTCTGCTTATCCAGTTCAGGGTCATCAGGGTGCTGGAGCCTGAGCTAACTAAATTGTTCACACTCATAGCCACGGTCAAGTTAGGATCACTAGTTAAACTTATATGCATATCTTTGGACTGTGGGAGGAAGCCGGAGTACCCGTAGAGCACTCACGCAGGCACGGCGAAAACATGCAAACAGAAAAGCCTCAGCTGGCTCATAAATTTAAATCCAGGACCTTCTAAAGGTAACGGTGCTAACAATGCACCCGCGTGCTTTGGCTAAGACATATTTGAATTATTTAATGACATGCTTGCAGTGTAGAATTGTGTCTGTGTCTTTACAAATCAACACTCATATCTCCACGATGGAGGGGAAAAAAGTATTCAAGAGACTAACACGCATCAGCTTTTTTGATTAATAAACAGAGATTTTAGGGTCTGATTGCATTTGATTTACATCTCACTGCAGGACACTCGATTGTTCTACATGAGACAAGTTCAAATTAGCAAAAAACAAATAGAAATGAAGAGAATGTTAAGGCAGAAAATGCATTCAACTTAGCATGCAGATTCGCAGCCTTACATGACCTGTTTTAAACCACAGCTAAGCTTACGTAATGATAACTGACAGAGCAACCGCCAGTGTGAATCTATCATATTAATAAAAGAAAGAAATCTGCCTGACAGCAAAACCCAAAGTGTTGACTGTAATTAGACTGCACAACATTCTTAGTTTGTTATAGGCTGAATACTATTTTAAGACGTCTGACGGCTGACTCCACAGCTACTCAGACGAGGAGCATCGTCCCATTTCTGCCTGACATTTTAAGGGATTAGAAGCGAAGAGGGCTAGTGCCACCTGCGCTAGGGGAGCACGTGGGGGGGAGCCAAGAAGTATTTAAATCTACTTTAAAAAAAAGAAGTTAAGTATTTGTGTGGAGAGAGGGTCGTGAGCGAGCTGTGCGGCTGATTTGGAGAAAAGGATTGCACTGAAATGAGTCCTCAGACAGGTGCTCTGCCAGGGCCCCAAGAAATGAGAGGAGAGGAGAAACTCAGTGCCTGGCACAGATTTTAATGGCAATAAGCAGGTGGAGGTGAAATACTCAGTTAGACATACAGGTAAAGATATTTTATCTTAATGTTTTTGAGAAAGTAGCATCTACACTGCTATCTACTAATGATTTTACAGCGCAGTGTAAAATACATCTTATGGCTGTACAACTGATCATTGCAGGAGTCTATACCTGCAGTGCTGCAAAATAAAGACGGGCCAAAAATGCCCAACAGCTTGCTGCTCACTGTGGAGTCCTCTATTAGTGAATGAGAGACCGGGGGATTGATTTTGTTCCTAGAAAGAAAAGAAAAGGAACAGGAGGAAAAAGCAAAGCAGGAAAGAAAGAAATTCAAAACAAATGAAACATCTGGCCCTATGTAAAGTGAAAGTGAGGGTTTCTTCTTCAGTTCCTGTTAAAAAAAATAAAAAATAGACAACCTGCTTCTCCAGATGGCTCCGTGCACTCAGATGATGGTCCTATGGGGGATCTTGTGAACAGCATTGCCAGTCTGAATGACAACAGTGTCAACATACACGGCGCTGAAGACAAATGGAAAACTGAATAATAAATGCTTGGGTAGGAGGGGGGAGTAAAAAGTCAAACTCCTCTAAAGAGGCATGCTTTTTCACCTTTTAATTCCTTCCTCCTCTCCTCCCCAGACTCCACCTGCTCTGCCACCACTTTCTGGGCTACCACCCAGCTAGCCGTCAGTGCCCACCTGATCGTCTCCTCGTATCCGGGCACCATGAGCACATGGTCTTTTGGCCTGCTGTGGACCAGTTTCCTGATGCAGCTGCCACCTGCCCATTCGTGTGGTGTTTTGCATCAATCTCACTGTGGCTGAGGCCAAAGCGGCCAGTCCAGTGCTCGCTCGTATACGCACGAGGAGTGTGCACAAGTGCCTCAGTAAGCATTCATTTATATATGCTGCTGCTGCTGCATGGAAACAAGGCGAACCGGCCGCCAGTCAAACAAAGATGGACATGTAGAGAAATGGGAATAGACGTGGAGCAATCACAGATGAGGATGTGCTTTCACACTCGATCCAGGCAGAGATGGCCAAAAAGACACCAAATAAACCTAATTCCCGACTTTCCGGGCTGTCGCAGCACATAAATCCTGCCCTCTGAGTTAATTCTCAGCAGCATTCAATGGTTTAGAGTTTCAAATCATCGCTTATATACGTGGATTTTGACTGTTTTCAAAAAATATTTGGCGGCCTCCACCCATCAGCTGTAAGCTTAAATCCTCAGAGAACACATGAAAAGTAAAAATTAGAGGCCAACTTCTTCATCGGCCTCCTAGAAGCACATGCTCCACATCAATCATCAGATGCATAATGAGAGGAGCAGCAACCTCAAATTAAAGCCAGGGATGTTTTTATTTCACACTGTGTCTGATTTTTTTTTTTTTTAACATAACAAATAAGCACGTGTGAGCGTTCCTGCAGGTCTCTCGGGGACTAATCAGTGAGGCTTTGACAGATCGTCTGCTCTCGACATCATGCAATGAGGGAAAAGGGAACACAGGTTCCTGCGCTAAGAGTTCCCGCATCTGGCTGGTTGTGTTAGCAAGATGAGGACTGTGACCGAGACCATGTTTCAGCCATGTTAGGCCAAGTGTAGATGGCAGGAACAAAGAGCCTTGTTTAAAGTGATTAGCTATGCCTCAGTCACTGCACTTTGAAGGCACACTCAAAGCTTCCTGTGTGGAAAATACTATTTTGAACCAATCTAAATTTCCATTCACTCCCCGACTTTGACTTTGGAGTCAAATGCATCACACGTTGCTAAAAACCCCATGAAGTCACACCTGGACCTGCACAGCTAAGGAAAATGTTTAAGCCTTATGTTAAAGAAGAAGTAGCCTAATGCTGCTAATTTCATGGCAACAATAAAACTGAAAACATGCATCAAAGTGCAACCGCAATTTGTGCTCTATTAAAATGCTGCAAATAAAAACTAAGCGTGCATGCTACACTGAGAGTTAGAGATAGGAGGAAGAAAGATCAGAGGTAATAGCACTGCCTACTGGAGCCCAGCCAGTCAGCAGGGGACAGTGTTTGAGGTGAGAATCCTGTGGGGAACAGAGAGAGGGAAGGCTGCCAAGACTTGCAGTTAGAAAGCTAATTAAACTATTGGCCCATTGTGAGGGAGGTGAGAGTTGAAGAATGGGCTCACGCTCACCCCGAGCAGCGGCTCTGTAGCTCGAGAGCAGGCACGCTCTCTGAGGGAAATTTTCCAGAGAGTTATACAAAAAAGGCAGACGAGGGCCTTTGGATGACGCCGCTCCGTCTCTCTGCTGATCATCTCTCCTTTCTCTGTTCGTGCACTCTCCGACTCAGCCTTCACGGAGAAAAAGCAATTCCAGGAATCCTTCTGCAGCTTCAATCACTGCCCTGTGAGAGCAGTGATGAGTTCCTCATGTGTTCAGATATTAAAAGCGAAAACACAATGCGCCGCCACACAATAAATTCCGCACAAAATCGGCGGGTCGGGCTTACGCCGCGCCGACAAGCAGCGGTGCTGTGTGTGTAGCAGGCATCTGTGGCTTTACGCTCTTGTTTATTGGACTATGAAAGTGGGGGCGTGTAAAGGAGCCTCTGACTGACGGCAGCAGCTGTCTGTCTTTGAAGCTGTGACACACAGGAGGCTGGAGACTAAGTGATTTGATGACATGGCTCCTTCTAATATTTACTTTACTAAACACTATTTAAATATATGTCTAAAGCAAAGGGAAGGGAAAAAAGCGCTCGCAAATGTTCAGCAGGAATGAGAGTTAATGGAAGCATCCACAGGTAGGTGCGCAATATATTTGTCAGACCTTTCTGCACAACATCAAACTCAACATAAAAACACTCTGAGAGCAGACAGATGGGGCCCCTTTAGTCCCCGCAAATCATTCGTCCCTTTGCTGTCCTAGTCACACATAAATGCTGTAATTCTGCCGCTGAAGAGATCCGAGAAAAAAATTCAAAGAAATCTGCAGCGTGAGGACGTTCTCCTGGCATATGTGCCAGACTCAGTGGTGGAAGACGGTGAGAGAGGCCTTCATTTGTGATATATGGCTGCCTGCCCAAAAAAAAGAAAGAAAAAAGTAAGAGCTGTGTGCACGTATGTGGGCTCTGAGTGCCCATCCAAACATTTTTCTTCTTTAACTAAATGTTCGAGCTGAAGTGCTTTACCTTTAAGCATGAAAAGAAACGGATGGAAGGAGTGAAAGAAAAGCACCTGTCAATATTTACCGTTTCCATTTCTAATGTGTCACGTTGCAAGCCCATATGGAAAATAAAGAGGCCGTAGGAAACATTTATGTTTTATAAACGCTTTAAAACCACATTTAGAAAATCAACTAAAATATCACCTCTGACGGTTAAATGCAAACCTGTAATTATCACATGATTATATGAGCTCAGTGACGACATATTGCTAAACCCCTTTTATGATCTGTGCTAATGTTCGGGGTTACACTCTGCATTGACAAAGCCGCCACAGGAACCCGCACAGCCCTCAGTCTGCATCCTGCTGTATCTCAGTTGCAATCCTGCACCGGTTGGTCAGCCTGGCTGATGGAAGACCTCCAGGCTATCTCCTCCCCGTACATTCAGCCACAGATGTGGGAGCCGTGCTGAAAAAAGGGAACTAGAGGCTTTGCAGAGGCTCCGGCTAACTGAGAAGTCAGGGAGGAGACGGGGTGGGGGCGGCTACGCAGCTGTAGAGCAATTTCACTTTTACGCCGAGATAAGCCTGGATGTTTTATCACTGCTGGATTCACATCATTTGTAACTGAAGTTTCCACTTAACATGCAATGATAAAGCGCCAGCTTAAGCCACGCATGTGAGATACATCTTTACTTACCAATTTATCTGAACGGATCTATTTTTCATTTTTCTGCTTAAATTCATCTAAGATGACCCAGTTCTCTCAGTACTCGGAATTCTCTTTTGACTGTCGACAGCCAAAGACATCAAACACAAAATCAAATGCCCATCAAATATGTAGCATCAGCCAAATCACTGAAACATGACTGACTGGTGTGCTATTTGTCCTCCAAAGCTAATAATTTCAAATGCCACTTGTTTTACATCATTTTTTTCTCCACCAAATCCTAAAGAACAAGATGTACAACTTTGTACTCGAAGGCAATCGCCGAGCAAAGATAACACGTTGTTCCTAAAATGTATATATACACCGAATAAATGCTCGCTTTGCAACACCTTGTCTTGAGAGAGGAGTCTTTTTCCACAGGACAGAAGTGCACCTCAAATAGATTTTTATGGCAGCGCCCTGTGAAAGGTTTTAGCTGCTTTCAAAGACCAATGCGATTTAGTAAAAGGTCACAAAATAATCCAATCCTTTCATGAGGTGTCTACTTCAGATCTTTTTTTTCTCCCCCCCCTTTTTTTTTTAAAGTGCTGCACTTTTGTGTAATAATATCTTCCATGAAGGTGCAATCTTGGCTTTAGAAAGGTCTTGAAAGGGGAATTAAATTGTTGAGAGCACAGAAACATTACCACCCTGTAATCCTCAAGTGTCTGATAGTTTAATTTGCCTTCAAGTATAGTCATTCAATTTGTGCGCCATGCTACACAGTTATAATCTATACTTTCAGTGATGAGTGTTTTTCAAGCTTAACAAGATACTGACAGCATCCAGGGAGCCATTTTAATTCTAGTCTTCACATTGGGACTTTTATAGCCTCATTACTCACCCAAAGTAAAAGAAGTTAAGGGTCTTAATCAGGGATCAAGCAGTTTGAGACCTCTCACTGAGGAGATTAAAGGTGAAAATACCCAGGGACACCTGGCATTAGACTGGAGTGGGGGTCTGAGCGGCTTTTTATAAGGCTGCTTTTCTCTAATATCCTGCTCCCATCATCCAATTGTCTTCCATAGTGGTGGAGAATCCCTGCTGGGACACTTCGTTTCACATTTCCTCAGCACCAAACTGACGAACGTACGCCCAGGAAGGTGCTCTAAAAGACGGATTCATCTCCTAATTATGAAATCTGACTGTGCTGAAATCGGACTGCTATTGTTACAAATGGATGTTTTCTATAAAACGGCATTCTCCCTTGGAACTTTTGGTTAACCCGGAAAATCGCCTCTGTGACCTGTTGTGTCAAAATGACATGAATTATGAAAAAATATGAAACCATAAAGAAAACCGCTAAACATCTTGTCGGCCTAATTATGGCTGTCAGAGAGAAGAACCTATAGACGAGGGCTGGCTTGATAGCAAAGAAGAAAAAAAAAAGATTTATAAAAGCCTTACAGCATCTCGCTAAAAATACATTCACTCTTTCAGTCATGAAATCAAAAGTTCTTCTTGTCAGAATCTTTCTAACAGGCTTCTTTTTTTGGGTGGGGGGTAGACAAGTGCTCAGATTGGTGAAAACAAGCACCAACTGGATCTCTCTGGATGGCATCACGGACTGAGTGAGCATCCATTTTATTACCACTGCACACAGAAGGATGCAGAGCGATAGGCTCCCATTGTGAAGTCTGCGGACTGAGATGTTTCCATCATGATGCCCTCTGACAACATAATTATGCATTGTATCTCACCTCGCACGGCTCGCCAAACCACATCAGCTACAGCTCAGGGTCCAGCAGCACAGCAGCGGCGGCGGTGGTGGAGAAGCTGAGGGAACGCAGGGGAGGAGGTTTGAAGGAGGTTTGAAGCTCAGACCCTGGAGCTAAGCAAATGCAATGCAGTGGCAGAAGATTGGAGTCCAGACACAGAGGGGCTGAAAAGGGATGTCAAAGGAGCGGCAGTGGTCTTTCACTTTGCATCAACGTCAGATTAAGGGCACTGGCAAGAAGAGCAGGAAGCTGAGACACCGAGGGGCAAGGGTGGTAAAGGAGTGTGAGGAGCAAGAAAAGAGAGTGTTAATCCTGAAGCTAGCGCTGCCATGGAGCATAACTGGAAAGTCACTTTAAGGACTCGAACCACGATGGAGGACGATGACACGAGATTTCTCTCACACAAAAGCAGAAATACAGGCGTGTGCTGTAAACCAACAGAGATATTACTTACTCAAGTAGCGCCACTTGACTGGAAACACACACGTTTTAAACATATTTTTTTTAAAAGAGTGTCGGCGTGAGCGTGAGCACCAACTCACCCTTCACAGATTAAACCGACACAAGTTCGGTTAATTCATCATTCAAACAGACTTTCTCCTCTTGCGAGGTGGCTGCAGCTCAGGTGGTAGAGCAGGTCAGCCACTAACCAGAAGGTTGGTGGTTCGATCCCAGTCTGCTCTAGTCTGCATACTAACCCCATGTTGCTCTCCGATGCATCCATCGGAGTATGAAGTGATTGGGTGAACGAAGTAGTTGTATAAAGTGCTTTGAGTGCTCAGACAGAGTAGGAAAGTGCTATATAAGAATCAGTCCATTTACCATCTTGTAACTGCAACACTGTCACATTTATTCTTGTGAGAATGACAGGAGGAGTCCAACTGAGTTTAAATGAAAGCCTAAATGAGGTATGCAACCACATCCACACAAATCAGTTGTACGATTTAACATTTTGCAACATTCAGCACAAGAAATTTCAGGATGAATGATTCAGTGCTAAGGAACCAAGAAAAGACATCCAACCAATCAAAGTGTAGCTCAGCACTGATGGCAGATGGCACCTTCCAGTATTTCCCTGTTTGCAAATGTGTTTTATCACTTTTTTTTTTTTTGCTTTTTATTTCTTAAAAAGTGATCGAGACATATTTCACTAAGAATATTTCATGAAATGTTCTGTCTCAATATTGCAGAGGTTATATCCAATATAGAAGTGTGATAACGCAGAGGATGAGAGACTCCCTCCTCTATAATCGTGTGCCTCCCGCTGTACAAAACAATGTGCCTGCACTTGCGCTCCTCTGGGTTCTTTTCACCACTTTGTCTTCAAGGAAATGGACACAGAAAAAAATTCAAACGGCGACACAATGCCAAATAAAACATACAGGGTGGGCCTTTGAAATATATGCATTTGGTTTTTTTATCCATCCCAGATGAGAGAGGAAAGATTTGCCGCACCACGTTGCAAATGATCCCCTTTAACTCTCCGAGGTCATCGCTGTAGAAGTCCAGGTGACCCGTGGGTCCTGCCGCAGCCAATGGGGGATGCTAGGTAAACCAGGCGGGGGCTTGAAAAGTGGCTCCTCAAATCTCCACCTTCATTAATCACACTTTGCATGCCCACGGCCCACAGAGCAGTGTGACAGTGACAGCGCTGAGAATGATTAATACTTAATGCAGCGTTTAAGAGAATGATTTATGCCATCTGTTAGTGGATGACATGCTGCAGAAGTTGGCTTCAGCACTAACACACACTTGTCAGCAAGGATTAGGAGAATGATACATAACTTAATCTCAGGAGCAGCAGGTCACCTCCAAAATTAGGCTGATTCTGGACCATGAACACAAGGAGGAGAGGTGGGTGTTAGGGGAGGATATACAGGGGTGGATGTGCATAACCCCAGCGACAAATTAATTGGAGCTGGTCAGGAACGGTCCAGCGTAATCAGGCGCTGTGTTCATTCAGTGTTAACCCCTAACATGCAACGGCCTGTTAGTTGTTCATTACGATCTCTAACCATACATCCATCCATTTCCTGCTAATTATCTAGTTGGTGAGTGTGGTACTGGAAGGTATGGTTGTTCGTGTTCGTGTCCTCCAGCCTGTCCTGGGAGCTTCTGAGGCATTTACAGAGCAGACAGGGAACATATTCCATAAAAAAATAGAAAAAAAACCCCGACTTCTAACCGTTCCCAATGAAACGGAGCACCGGCTCTGCTGGAAGCTCCATCCGAGTGTCCTCATGCTTCATTCTGTGGCTAATGGAAATTTTATTCATGATCTAAAGTTGGGTTTTGATGAACAGTTCACCAGCATTTTTCACTCAGTGACAGTAGTGTTGCTATGCATATGGGTACAAAATTAGGTAATTTCAGACCTTAATTATCCCCCCCCCCCCCCAAAGTAACTGTGCTTATCCATTTAGTTTATGACGCAGAGAAACAGTTGGCGATAGTGCTAACAATGTGGTGCTGAAAAGCAGAAAATTACTGAGTGCCGCTACTTTCTGTAATTCTGTAATGAGTTGACTTCACCAGTAAGAAAATTTAACAGAAGAAACCACAAGCGCCAAAGATTGCCAGTTACAATCATCATGTGGCAGCGTTTTGATCCCAGATACAGTCACATGTCGCCTCTGTGGTTATATCGTAACCTAAAGATCTAGAGTAATACTTCTGGTAAGTTTATCTAAGCTTGTGGGGACAAGAAAAACAGGTCAGCTAGTCAACTGACAGCTTTGCCTTCAGACTGTGTTACCTACTTCCAACAAAAGTCCAGTACAAAGTATCTACAAACAATACTAAAACTATATAAGAGCAACCAGAAGACTTGTTTTAATAAGCTGATGAGGCAATTAGCATACGCAGTCTTTGATTTAATATTCTACTGTATGTAAGCTAACTTTGAACCCTTTAAAAAAGCTGGACCTTTCCAGGGGGGCATCATCATTTGTTTCTGCATTACACTTTTTCAGGCAACCTCCATACAGAAGTCGTCCATCCACCCATTTTCTTAACCTCTTATCCCAAAATTCACATAGAGACAGCCAAACGTATCGAAGGTTCTCATTTTCAGTTTTACGTAAAGTTGTAGGGTGGTTCTGGGCTTTAGAATCTTATATTTTTACAGAGTGTACAACATTTCACCAAAACTTAAACCATGAGGGTAAATTTAGAGCAAGAAGCCCTAAACTCATGCTACTGCACTATTACAAGCTCCTTCTGATCTCAATACTACATTGCAAATGAGCAGCCTTATCTCTCCCTCCTTCTCTTGCTCCCCATTGGCCCCGTAATATTTACATATTCAAACAAACTGTCAAAGTCCCAAAGCAAACAATTTGTTATCCACCAGAGTTTGCATGGTTAAAAATATTCCACATCTAATCTGCATAAAAGTATCAGTCTTTCGTCAGAGATTACTGTCTTTTCTCGCTGTCCTCTCTCCTTTTTGTTCCTCCCAGAGCTTTCAGATGACAAGGTGAATGCAAGGATAATCAGTTTGGTCACCGCTTTGAATCTTTTTTTTGCCTGGAAGGTTACACTCTTGTTTCATGTTTGAGGTTCCCGCCGAGAAGTAATCAACAAAATCAGTCCTTCGACAATACCCCCGTCTGTACTTAACCCAATAAAACAGCCTGTCCAAAACTTCACTTCACATTACTGTTAGCATCGCCCTTTCATAACAAAAATCAGCAACCGTTAAAAAAAAAAAATCAAACAAAGCACACAATACTGCATTCAAATAGGTAGAAAGGGTGTCACTCAGTGTAACTATTCTTGAATAGCAAGTGTTTTATTCTGCACGGAGCACAGAGGGGATGTTTGTCAGTCGTGGGCAAGCACCGTCTTGCCTGTTGGTAGTGTCCAAGAGCATGGGAACAAAATGCAAAACTGGAAAAGCTTGATGTGTGGATAAAGTTTCCCAAAACATCCAACATGTCGCCAAAAGATGCCTCACGAGATCACCTTTGGAAAACAGTTATCATTCAGAGCTGCTGGTGTGTGCCATACGTAAACAAATTAGTAATACGTTTTTGGTTTTTTATTACAGCAGAAATACGAGCTGAGGTGTTTTAATAAGCCAAAGACACAGCATGTGATGTGCTGGAACTGCATGCTCTATCCAATTAATTTAGAGTCATGAAATTGCCACCCTGCGCACCAAAGCCAGAAAGTGGAGCTGTCGGAATATAAAAACATTACAACTATTTATAAACGGAAGAGAATTATTTTCCCTCGACCTATTTAACTTTGCTTTTGGTTGCACCTTTGCTCTTTGCCGGTGCAAGTGCCTCCCGCCTGTCTACAAATAGAAGAGAACATGAAATAAATAAATAAATAATACAACAAGGTACTTATAGCAGCGAGCGGGGAGGCTTTTTTATGTGCGATATCGCACCGTAGGAATCCGCAGCAAGATCTGCTTTAAACAAGCAGCGATATGTCAAACAATGCTAACCTCACATCGCCCATTTCTCAAATCACAAGCGATACTGATGTCTCATTAGCGCCCAGACACAACTGTAGAGTCTGTGCAGACTGATGCATCAGCAGATAGAGCTGTAAAGCAGCTCTTCTCCTCCTCCTGTGACTTTCTACATGAACTCCAGTGCTGTAAAAGAAAAGCGGGGCAGTATATGGGAAGCTCATACACGCTCATGATTGATTGATTGTTACACAGTGGTAAATCAAAGAGTGGGGTGCCTTTTCAATCACGGGCAAAGTCTTTGAACATAAATAACAGCTACCATCTTGCCTTTGGCAGTTTCATCTCAGTATAAACACAGGCACTTGGCAGTCATCGCGCACAGTGAAAAGTCTCTTTGAGCGGGAGACGGAATTCTTCACAAATGTAAATTTATGTACACCCATTTGACACTTTCCACTCGTGATTGGTTTGTATTTTGCCTCCTTCTCCGTCCTACCTATTATAGGAGATGATTAGCAATTTTTTCCAGGCCCAGTCAGGCAATGAAGAAGACGACCAGGTGGAATACGGTCTCGAGTCTAGAGCCCTGCCTGCCACCGATAGACGGCAGGTGAATCCCTGCCGCGCGTTGACAACAAAGAGCCGCTGCGGAAATTCACCTGAGACCCGAGTGTGTCGTCGTCTGCAGAGGAACAGCAATAAAAACTCTGCTAAGAAGGCGCTTTCTTCTCAGGCTATTAGTACCAAAGAGCGCTTGTCTGCGCTTTTCTTCGTAATTTCAGAATGGTTATCACAATTATCGAGCCCGGGAGAAATTACTGAGCGACGTAAGGGCAATTTAGTCATACTAAAAAAAGAAAAAAAAATGTTGCATTAAGAGCATTATTTCTCACATCTGTCCCTTCATTCAACTCATTTCTGGGTCCTACTTTGAATTCGAGACATTTATGCAGACCATCTTAAGAGAAAAATCTCACCACTGACAATTTGGCTGCTAATGGACCCATCAGTTCTAAATTCACAGCCAAAAAAGAAATGCTTTCACAGACTTGGACTCATTCTTGATGGGTCTTTCATATATATTTATATATTTTGACAATGCTTTTCGGGGGTTTGCCAGTCCCTCTATGATGTGAAGAGAAAATGAGTTAAGAGCAATCCCTTTTTTGGCAGGGCTGCATCTCTCGAAATCCACAGAGTAGCACAGAAAAATATAAATAGATAAAGCATAATAAACATACTTAAAAGCTCAGTGATGTGTACGTACAAGCTGGTTTGGCTTTCATAAAGAGCTTTTCCACTTTGCCCATTAAGTGTCTGACAGAGTAAAGGCTTGACTACCAACTGGAGACGAGGACAGACACCAATGATCCATGTGGACCCGTGCCAACATAAAGACAACCAAACTACACAAAAATAATTAATGGGCCACAGTTTTGTGGATTTTTGCATATATAATCAGCCCATTATCATTTTAAAAGAGGTCCAGATTCTTTCTAAACGATGAAATCTTTTTATGCATCGGCATTTGCATACGCAGTATTTTCTTGCTTCCCATAAAACGGATTCACACTGAGTCAGTTATCACTTCATTGCCTCAAACTGGGTCATCGTGTCTCCAGGCACAATTACAGCCAAAACCTTAGCGAGACAAATTCGCTGTCAGTCTCTGTGCCACTTTTATGTATGTGGCACGGAGACTGACAGAGCTGTCAGCAGGACAGTCAAAGATGAAGAAATACATATATATACCGAGAGGATTAAGCTGTGGATCATACGGCAGGCCTTGCAGGTCGATAGGAGACAAATGCATCTAATAAGCCAATGATGAACTCTGAGGGTCCCTCTTCTGGGGCCCGGATTCTAACAAATGTAGTATTGACTTCACAGACACTCAAAGGAACACGTTACGTTTCCGACAAGGACAAAGAGTGCTGAGAGATGAGACATGAGCTGCAGAGGGTTCAAGTATGGATCATACAATCGACTTAATAGCACCCATCTAATGACAAGCAGGGCCAAACAGACATGCAACAGCCTCACAGCCTGACAGGACAAACCAACATAGTGTAAGGGCAACATACAGCAGTGCTTCTACAAATGCAAAATCAATTGTCATAACAGGCTATCTGAGCCGCACTCTTATGATTTCACTTTCAGAATAAAGACTAGAACTGTTAATAAAAATGCATTCAGCAGGGCTGGAACTACAGTACTTATCAATATTGCTCAAGTATTGCCTTTGATATTTCCTAAACTCGAAGGGAAAGTCTTCTAAACTCTTGTTATTTTTCCACATAAAACTTTAAAGTCAAAATATTTTTCATTCAGTAAACATTAATACTAACATTAGTAATGTTAGTATGTAAAAAACATTAGTAACCTACTATTTCACTGAAGTCCTGGTTACAAAAAAATCACCGTCCATAAATGATTAGATTACAGTGATTTAATGGTAGTGCTAATACTTAACATACATTTGAATGATTAAGCGAAAATGAAGACAAAATGTGGGAATTACTTCCAGATAGATTATTAATATGCTGGCTGCAACAGAACTGTGTCCTGTATATGACTTCCTGGAGGGTTATCACTAACCCCCAACAATAAGTCGGGAACACATTAAAGCCATTTCACCTGCAGTTATTCATCAAAGTGATTCAGTAATGTTAACTACTGCTATGCAGCTCCACGCTGTGCATTATACATATGACTTATGGGGCTCTGAGGCTGAATTACAGTCACATGCTACAGAGTCTGGTGAGTCAGACTGCAATGGCACTGCTTCACCTGTGTGTATGGGTCTGAGTGTGTATGTGCACACAATGGGTCTAATGAAGAAAAGAGTATTTTTAATTCATCTTTAGTCATTGATCGTTTCCACAAAAATCTTTCCTTCAGCTATTTTATATTTCAAAATCATTGCTTTAAATTTGTAGTGAAGGCAGAATAATAAAAAAAAGTGAGTGTACACAGACTGGATGATAAGATTAGGTTTTTATTACATGGTAAACACTCTCAGCCTTGTGTTTAGTGTATTCAAGTTAGAGTTCTGTAGATTTGGTTAAAAGTAGCACAGGGTCCATTATACTAAAAAAAAAGCTAACTTGTGTTCAAGCTGAAGTTTCAAGTAAACATACTAATCAACATTTTTTTAATACAGTCACTGGCCACTTCATTAGGGCCACCTTGCTAGTACCAAGTTGGACCCTTTTGCCCTCAGAACTGCTTTAATTCTTTGTGGCATGACTTCAGCTACATTGAACATCGTCAGCAATGTTTTTCCAACCTTCTGTTGACCAATTTTGGTGAGCTCGTGTAAACTGTAGCCTCAGGTTCCTGTTCCCAGCTAACAGGAGCTGCCTTCAGTGTGGTCTTCTGCTGCTCTAGTCCATCTGCTTCAAGACTAAAGGTGTATAGAGATGCTGTTCTACATACCTTGGTTGCCTTTCAATTAGCTCAAAGCAATTTGACCTTTCCCCTCTGACCTCTGACATCAGAGGGGCATTTCTGGATAGTTTCTTTCTTTATTTCAGACCATTCTCTGTAAACCCTAGAGATGGTTGTGTGAGAAAAATATCACCTTTCTTCCTCATTCCAATGCCGCAGTTTGACCTCAGTTTGGTGATCTTGATAATGTTTATATGTCTAAATATGCTGAATTGCTGCCATTGGATTGGCTAATTATATATTCCCATTAACAAGGAGTTTACAAGGTGTTTTTGTTTGTTTTTTAAGAGAAAGCTCCAGACACAAACAGATTGTCTTCTATTGTTTGCTTTCTTTAAGTACCGTTGTCTAAGCAAAAGAGGAAAAAGCCTGTTTAGAGCCTCTAAGAAAAGTGATTTCTATCGTGGTCTCTAGAGCTATTGTGACCGTATTAGTCAAGATTTTATATGCAAAAAAACCTGAAAACAGAAGTGGTCACATTTAAACATCTGACTGGAGCAGGTGAATGACACCTGAACCCCGGCTCTCTTTGGAAACATTCCTCAGTTTATGCCTGATGATAGAATTGTTTACTAAAAGAACTACAAATGACAGAAAACTATGTACTTAGCATTTTATAGGAGAAGACCATTTCTGAATGGTGGTCTGTGGACATAGAGATCCTGTGGGTCCAGCGCCGAGCGACCTTCAGCAATATGACGCTTTAGACAGGGTGACACTGGCTTCAATTTTCAGTGGCTATATCCATCTCTTATATACAGACTATAGTAGTGTTAGACTAGGGTATCACTGTGTGTGTGTGTGTGTGTGTGTGTGTGTGTGTGTGTGTGTGTGCGCGTGTGCATTCACCACACTGTTTATTTTGTCTTATTGTGTGTTAGTATTAACAGTACTAACGCCTCTTCGTTACATTTATGCACGCATATGTGTGTTACCTGTATATTTGTGTTTATCTTTCTGTGTTTGCATACAGTGCATACAGTTGCTCCTGTGCCGTGTGGGTCAGCAGTAGCGAAGCAGAGTGTGTGATAAATGTCCTGTTTGGTGCTGACGGAGCAGGTTCTGGAAAGCTATACGGTCCCAGGGGCGGGAGGCTAATCATGGCGGTTTCTCTGGAGCCCTTATGCCACTGAATGACAAACAACTGTAAGCGCCACTCAACAGGAAAGTACACACAAGAATACACGCTCACAACACCGATTTAATCTCCGTCCCAAATGTTGATGATCAAGTTGAGTCACGTTAAATTTGTCCATAAAGCCCTTTAACAAACAGGTTTATCGCAGGGTGGCTCCAAAAAGAGCAGAACAAACCGATGAAAGACTAAAGCTGGTCTTGATGCAGTCAAGACTCATCCTTGTAGCTGGTAATAAATTGACACAGGGATTCAAAAGCATCTGAGTGGCTCTGAGGAAAAGGTAATGAGTGTTTTCGGCTTTTCATTACCTGGAATTTAATTACTTACAACCACCAGAGTAATGAATGTGTACGCGAGCTTCGTTTAGCCCACTGTGAAGCATTTTGAGTGTTTTCCATGCTTATCCTCTTGACAATATTTGCATTGGTGATCAGAGCTGATACTGTGTGTAGACACAGTTCTGTTTAACAAAACATTAATTATGTAAACCCAACAAAAGCAAAGCCAGCTCCCCTGGCCTCTGTTTTCCTCCATTTCTATCATTCTCTCATCCACTTAAGTCTGCATTCATCCCTCCATCCTGCAAATGACAAACACACATATTCAGAAACACACACACACAGTGCAGTGAAGCAGAACGCATCTGGCTACACACCCCGTCAATCTCACACTGCTGTGTGGCCTTTCTGAGGAACAACTCTGGCTCTGTCCAGTCTTGCTGCTGCTGCTGCTGCTGCTGCTGATTGGAGGTTTCACTCAGTACTGCATGAAATCCCACATAACAGAGACAGGGAAAATATGAGCAGAGGGCGAGAAAGGGGTACACAGAGAGGGGTAAAAGTAGAGGGAGGGGCAGCAGGAGGAGTAAAAAGAGAGGGAACGGGCTAAAGAGATAAAAAAAAAACGAGAAGGCAACAGGGGAAAGGAAAGCTGCAGAAAGGGCAGACCGAGACCAGAGAGAAATCTGAGATACACTTGTGCCTACCAAGCACTTCTTTTTCAGCTCCGGCAGCACTAAACACATGCATATGAAAAGCGCCGGTCACTGCAATAGCAGCACGACTCCCCAAAACTCGTCTAAAGCATGGCGCTGCTATGCTGAGAAAAATAAAACATTTTCAACTTCCAGCGCTCTACGCCGTGGGCGCTAAAGACATGCAAAGTTCTCGACGCTGCCAAGAACATGCCATAGCACATCTGAAAATAATGTGGATTGGAAAAAAAAGGCGGCCAAGTAAATAGAGGCCCCCCTGTGAACATGTAGCCTCAGGTTGCGTGGGGGGGTGGAATGGTGTCAAACGGATGGATCGGGTCGATCGAGACGTGAATGGAGCGCGGCGTGAAGAGAAAGTATGACAAACAGAGCCACAGCTTAACGACTCATAATAGCATTACCGCCTCCTCTAACCCCCCGTGCTCAAGGTAAGAATGACTTCTCCTGAGCACGCTGGAGCGAGAAGAGAGTTAAAGGAAGCAATGATACTGACTGAGGAAAGCACAGTGCAGCTGTGAAACCTCTGGCAGATACTAAAGGAACACTCCACGATATCTTCATACTAATCCTGCTCCTCCGGGCGCGAACTGCAGACGCCGCACTGTCAGAGCACAAATGAGGTGTGCTGCACCGTTGCAAAGATAACAGCTTTCTTTACACCTCAATGTGTGTGAAAGACAGAGAAAAGACAGAAGGAGACTGTGAGTTTAGATTTATAGTGTGCACGTATGCTTTTGTATTTTAGTGATGTCATAAAATGGCATCACACTGGAGGACAGAATAGCCAGATATTCTTTCTGCTTGCTGCTTCACGCAGACCCTCATCTAATTTTTTATTTTCAAAGTGAACAGAAAATTAATTACAAGCCTTGGTGGTTTTCACCAGGTTTTAGGGGATGTTTATTGGGTCCGTCTGTGTCTTGTTTCATCTGTTATGTTTAGCCTGTGTCTAAAAAGTGACAACTGTTTCCAAACTACTAACTTGCCTATTAATATAATAAATGGAACCTGTTAGTTTTGTACTTGTTATAGTTTATATATGAAGAGATAATAAATCATTAGAAGGCATAAGCACAGAGTTCATTTAACTGTATGTGTATATACTGTAAATAAAAGATGGGCATAGCTGCTGTTTGGAGAGGTCCATTTTTTATCCTATGTTTGAACATTTGATGGACTATCCTATCCTGATTGTTCTTGGTAAACCTCTCCACACTCCAAATTATATCCTGTTTAACCCCTTTGTACCCCAGAACAGTCACAGCAGCAGGCAAGTTTCTATTACTGTATGTGTATGAAGACAGGTTTTGTAACATATAACACTTGTTCAATCACTGAATCAGAAAAAAAGCAAGAACAAGAGATTGATTTATAATTATTTTTAGGAAATATCATGAAAGCTGTCAATTTTATCATTTCAACACAACTAAAACACTTCTGGCCACTAAACTCTTCATGAACTGCCTTAAAATGGTTTCAGCCTTCACACTCTACAATATATCCTCATGTTACCCAAGCCTAGTATCACATATCTCTTTCTGAGGGTCCAGTGACCAGACAAGCCAAAAGGCCATGTGTCCAGTCTGCTGTAAAAACCCTCTACGCCCCTGCCCTGCTCTGCTAATACGACCTTATTTGCAGGCAGCAGAAACAGCCATTCTCGATCATGTGACCATTCCTCGCTTGGTTTCCAGTTGCAAAGCATGGATGTGGAGGATTTTATCAAAGGCCAAGGAAAGAGGGCAGTTAGTCTCCACATACACAGCTAATTCCACTCCCTGAAAAGGTGGCACGGCAAACAGGAAGCTCTCCACCCTACATATTGCTAAAGGCCAAAACAATGTGAGTACAGTGGCTGCTGAGATAATAACATAACATAGAGTGTTATGAGCTTTCATGTTGCTAAAACCACTAATGATCTACCTGACTGACTGTCTTTGTCTGGGTTTGCTGGTGCCTGGCGGCTCTCCTGCAGCACCGTGCCACACACAGCGTCACGATAATGGAAATGACTGGAGGAATTCGAAAGCTGTAATTTTCCCGAAATTATAATCTGCGCTTGTAAACATATACGTGTCCACGTCCTCGTTTACCCTGCAGGATCTGCGGTAGCTGAGCGGTGACAGCGGAAAGAATAATCTGCATCAAAACACCCTTTGCCAGAATGACTTCATTTTCATGGGTGCTGTGTTTTGTGACTTTAAAGCTAGAGGTTGCAGTCAGCTCAGTTTTCCCCATTTCCTGAAAACATCTTATCAAAGCGGCAGCTCGGCCAGAATCCCACAGATTCTGGCCCGTCAGCTTTAGACTGACAACACCAGGGCGGCTGTCGGCAGGACGTGTGAGATCTGTCCCTCGTTCCCTCCTCTCATCTCCATGTGTCTGCATTTTTACAGCTTTACCTGCACCCGCCCCCCCACCCCTCACGCTCTTCACCTTGACCAGGATACATGACTGGGGAGCCAACAAGCCCGAGCATGTGTATGTGAAGGTGTGTGTGTGCTTTCTCAAGCATTTGTAGGTCAGAAAAAATAGCCTCACTGGGAGTCTGACAGAGGGCTTACTTTTTAGTCTGGACCGGCACAAAAGCCTTGCTTATGAATGTTATATTATAGTGGTGTGTGCAAGGAGAATACAGAATTTGTACAATATATACACATTTACAAAAAAAAGAAAAATCAACAGGTGAGTGCAGACACAAAGCTATTATAATGCATCACAGGACAATTCATGAAAGTGGCCGTCGCTGCAGCTCCCTCAAGAGATTTAAAGTGTTTAATCTGAAGCACATGGCTTGATGTGGATGGCTTAGACAGCTGTAATCTAACATGCCTCAAGGAACAAAATTCCTCTGTTATCTAGTCACTCACATCTGATGGAAAATGGAAGGAACTGGGCCGCAAAAGTGGCCATAAAGTGACTGGAACTGCTTCCTGCGAATGATGCGAACCTATCTCGCTAACTCTGGTCCCCAAAGGACACCTTTGGAGCACAGAGTACGCTGACATACAGGAAGGTGAAAATATTCTGCATATATGTCAGACGTCCATGTTTCAAATCAAACAAATTTTAATATTAGATAATCAGAGAAAATACAAAATGCAGTTTTTAAATGATGATTTTATTTATTAAAGGAATGGGGTTAACCAAATATAATAACTTGATTTATCACCACTAGCAGCAAGAGCTGCAATCAGGTGTTTGCGATAACTGACGATGAGTCTTTCACATTACTGGGGAGGAGTTCTAGGCCGCTCTTCTTTGCAGAATTGTTTAAATGTAGGCACATAAACAGGTCACAGCACCAATCAGATTTACTGCTTTCCTCCAAATGTAACGAGGATCAAACCTTCCAAAAAGTTCAACTTTTGTCTTGTCAGTCCACAGAATGTATTCCCAAAAGTCTTGGGGATCAAGATGTTTTCTGGCAAATATGAGACGAGCCTGTGGTTTGCTTGTTGGACTTTCCCATGGATGACATTTTTGTCTCTGTCTTATTGTTGTATCATAAACTCTGACCTTAACTGATACAAGAAAGGCCCGCAGTTCTGTAGATGTTGTTCGGAGTTCTTCGGTGGCCTCCTGGATGAGCCGTCAATGTCCTCTTGGAGTAATTCTGGTAAGCCAGCACTCCTGGGAAGGTTAACCATCTTGTTTCAAGATTTCTCCACTAGTGTTTAATGGCTCTCACTGTGGTTTGCTGGAGTCCCACAATCTTAAAAATGGCTTTGTAACCCTTTGCAGACTAATAGATGTCAATGACTTCTCAGCTGTTCCTGTGTTTCTTGGCATGATATGTTGGTTTTTGAGATCTTTTAGCCCACACTTTGTCAGACAGCTTCTATTCATGGGTGTTCTTGAATCAGCAGGTCTGGCAGCAATCAGGCTCACATGTGGTTATTGAAAATAAAGCCAGTTCTGCAAAAAATATGTTTAGGTTATGATTTAACAAGTGGTAAGGAATTACTTTTACACAGGGCTGAGTAGGTTTGGATCGCGTTTTTCCCTCAACAAAGGAAATCATCATTTAAAAATAAAACTTAGTATTCACTCAGGTAACCTTTATCTTATATCAATATTTGTGTGATAATCTGAAACATTTAGCTGTGACAAATGTGCAAAAACTATGAAATCGAGAAGAGGGCTAATACTTTTCACAGCACTGTACATGTAAACCAGCACCAGTCTCATCAACTAATGAGGAGAGTGAATGTAAGAAGTGCTGTGGATCAATTCAGGTTAAAAGAGGTTAATGCTATTTGCCCTCCGGGTAACAAAGGGGCACGCCTTGCATGACTGCAAATGTTTGGACATATTAGCTACATAAGATATGTTTTTAAAACCAACGGAACAAAAAAATAGGCGGTATAGAATGACAAAAACAACCAATGAGCATCTAAAGTCTTAAAACACACACAGAGGCGGCCATTACCACAGGTCTGACATCAGCCAAATTACAGAAAGGAGCTTTTTAAACAGGCACCTGCTCATTACCTGAGGATGATTCACTTTTTTAAATTACAGAGCAACCACATGACCCAGGTGTATTAACCGCCCCTCCTTCCCGGCCTCCCTTCATGGCATCCAGAGATGCAAGCTCATGCACACAGATGCATACACAGCTAATCCTATTAAAAAATGTAAAACAAAAAAAAAAAAAAAATGCACAGATTTTAGTTCTAGGTGTGACAATTTTACTCTGCGCCACTGTCGCCATCAAGACTTGGTTAGTATAATCAAGTTAATCTGCATAGCGGGAACTGGCTAATGAAGTTACCTTCTCCCATCACCCCAGGATGGGAAATTATGTCTCTGTCGGGGGTCTTTTAACCTCGACATGCGCGCATGTTTCTCCCAACAGCCTCCGGAAACACACACCTTCACACACCAGCTTAATGAGTGCCTGGGGAGACAGGCAGGCAGACACACACACACACACACACACACACACACACACACACACACACACATAAAGACGGGTCTGCTTTGAGCTCACGTTCACTCTGCCTAGAATACTGAACCCTTCCCAGAAACACTGAGCGTACTGTGGATCCCTGAGAAGCCCTAAGGCTGAGAGGACAAGGGCAAAGATGGAGAGGAAACTCAGAGCCTTGTGAGAAATGCAGAGGGAATGATGAGAGAAAGAAGTGAAATCAAGAACAGAAAAGCACCTTGGCACAGCAAGAGACGTGACTGATCCACGGATGTCTTTTAGAAAGCTCAGTGAAATCTAGTTTTACTCCATGTTCAGTTTGTTACAAGCATTACAGAACCAGCCCAAGTTTAGAGATTATTTGAGACTCGTGACAGTTTTACAGGAATTTTCACATCACGTTACCACAGCCAAATGGAAAGCAATCAAGGTGCTATCAATTTATCAGTTGTATTTACATTAAAAGCCTATATATAAATGTTTATGACCAAGGCATCCCTAAAACAGGAAGCACATTGAATCGCTGTGACTAAACACGGCCGCAGCAAAAGAGCAGCAGGCACCAGCTGTGAGAAAGCAGATGTTTTCCATGTATGTCTTCCAGTAATTCAGACTCACCACTTTCAGCAGCTGCTTCACAATAGAAGTCTCCCAGTAAAACAAACAGATGCCAGCTTTAAGCATGAAGCAGTAACCTACGCTCACTGAAACGAGCTCCAACAAAGGGCTATACGAGCCATGTGAAACCTTTAGCTTTAATGTTGCTTTAAATTTTGGTTTATTTTTGTGAAGAATATTTAACATGGCTTCCCCCCATTGACTACGTTGGTGAGCATGTGGAGCTCTGGCTTTTCATTTCCTCGCAACTTATTAAAATCAAACAAGTTCAAGATAATAACCGGCCAAATTATTATAACTGGATCAATAAGAATGTGTAAACATCAGGGCCGATCGATTGTTTGGTCAATACGGTCTCTATTTGACTAAATTCTCCAAGCTCATTCGTCTTGCAGCCACCGGTGTCACTTTCATAAAAGAAAAGCGCTACATCAATAGCCTCTGATCCTTTTTTGATTATTATTTTTGGCAGCAGTAGAAACAAAGTTGCTGTGAAAGACACCCTTATGTTTTCACAACTGAGGACTAGAGTCCATGTTGTGGGAGTTTAACTAATGTTTTCATTTTCTGAACTTCTACTCAGACTCGACTCCAGACTAATTGGTGGCATGTCAAAGAAGTTCTCACTGGGACCGCACTTCGTTAAAACAAGTGATCAAAAAGGCCAGTTTAAACTTTACAGCACTTTGCATGTCAAAACTCAACTACAAGTCAAATCCTCAGGAACAGTAAACGAATTTGTCTGTGCTAGAATTATCTGCTAAAATTCATGTTTAAATCTTTACGTTTTGATTGTGAACATATAAGACATGGTATATTTCAGTATGATGGCTCTAATATACTGCCCAACCAATATAGGGGTTTTAAGACCCATACCAACACGGCTATTTGGCAATCCAAAAATCTGATGTTCCAATATATTGGTCAGTATTTTTTTTTCTTTCATACTGTAACGTACGGCAGAGCAATATGGCCAAAAATATTTATCACGATATATATTTGAAAATTTGCGATAACAATATAACTGACGATATAATTGACATGAGACAAAAACTCCACAACATTATTAGTCCAAAAAAAACCAAAAAACCATCAATGTATTTTCACTTAAACAAGCAGCTGTTTATATTAGTTTAGTTCATTAGTTAGTTCCCCCAGCGTTTGCTACTTTTGTCATAAGGCGTGCAGCTTTTAGTAGCGCTTTTATAATGGCACCCTTGTCCAGTTGCCAGCTCTAGCATTTATCCAGCTGGAAATACAATTAAGCCAAACGTACAATAGATTCCCCTTTAAAATTAAAGGTTTAAAATGATTTAATCTGCTGCAAATACTAGAGTTTGATGTTTATTCACGTGCGCTCCACAGACTAAAGACAGATTTTGGGAACTCTGTCACCTCGCATGACCAGTAGAAGATTAAGTAAGAGTTCAGTCATCCAAAATTTTCTTTGGTTGACTACAACCCTAATAAACCTTTACTTAACCATCAATAAGCCTTTATGTATAGTTCCTACATCTTTCTTTTACCAGAAACTACTACAGATGTTTCTAGACACGTTTTGTGCAGCTGTTAGGTAAGAACATTCAATACTGTTCGAACTTATGAAAAACTCATCTTGTTCTCAATAAAACTCCCCTTCAATCTTTCTTAGCCTTTCACCCACACTTCTCCTTTTATGAAGTTCAAACAGAACGTATCAACCAGACACTTTATTGCAACTTGGAAAAAAAAAAATTCTTTCCTATCTGTGAAAAAAAGACAGACGTACAGACCAGTGGCGGCTGGCCCATAGGGGGCGCTCGGGCTCCGCCCCCCCAAATGTGGAGGAGTAAAAATATATATTTTTAAAAAATTCATCAATGATAGTTTTACTATGTGTGTGCCCATATACAGCCAGGCGTATTTTAACATTTTCACCAGCTGACTCATTAAAGTTCAACCAACAAACGGTGTTTTTCTTCTTCTGGGGCGCTCGTCAAAGCGCCCTTGATATGCAGCGAAATAGCCTATCATTAAATGGTTGCCAGGGGAAAATAATAAATATTTGACCTATCAGCGTCGCTGAATTAAATGGTTTGGGGGCGCTTAAAATTGCGCCCCTGCAGAAAACGCGCAAAGATTTGCTGTTCTAGAATTTTACCTCAGTCAGTAGCCTAAGTGAGCTATAAGGTCAGAGAGAGACGATGGCAGCGGTATTGTTAACGGTTGAGGCACAGCCTCCCCCAAATTCGGTTAGATCGCTTCTAACCTACCCTTTTGCCAGAAGGACAATGGCAGAAAAACTGCAAGTTAAAGAGTTGGGACCTGACAAGCCCGAAATTCAACTAACCCAGGCAACGAAGGAGAAGTCAAAAGCATACAACAGGACTTTTTGTCGGAGTTGGTTCCAGCGCAAGTCGTGGCTGACAGGCTGTGGAACAGCTAATGCACTTTTTTGTTATTATTTTCATTCATTCAAAAAAAAAAAAAAATCTGTTCATGTTCATTTTTACAAATCTATACAAATGGCCAGAATATGGTTGTTCATTTTAAATTTAAATTAAAATTGTGTTGTTTGATGTACTCATTAAATGGGTCATTTTAGTCGATATCATAAAAATTGCCCCCCCTGAGATTTTTTTCAGGAGCCGCCACTGGTACAGACCAATCTTAAATCCTTCAACAGAAGCTTGTGGCGCCACAGGGACTCACTGGACTGGGATAAATCCTCAGTTCCATGGCCTCGCCACTGAATGAGCCCGTTCCCCCAGGGGTACATGTGCCCAACCAAGCCAGCAGACAACCAGTGAAGTGAGAAACCTTCCTCTAGAGGTAAAACCTAGTTAATTCATCTGCTATATTGAAAGTCCACCAATGCATCTACCAAAGCTGCCGCCGAATCCAAATTTAAAGTTGTCTCCTGCTTTTATTGACGCATACAGCTCACAGAATGAGACATTTGCCCTACTCTGACTCAGGAAGAGGAATTAAGAAGTCAAGTTGTTTGGGAGGAGTTTTCTTCCTTTGCTTATAAAGCCATGTTAGCCAGACAAACACATTCCTGTCTCCCTCTTGTTCTGGCAGCACTATCTCAGTTAGGCCTCCATGCTGTGCAGTCCCTCTGATGGGATTAGCTCTTAAAGACTGTGGAAAACAATTCCCTGCTCCCTTCTCAATAAGGTCAAAACAAAGCATTGTTGTGTCATGTCATGCACTGATAATTCTGCCAGCTATGCACCTGCAGCAATGTTTTCTAATGCGCGAGCAGCTGATACCAGCAAAGTTCATTGTAAATAAGAGTAATGCGATAAATTAGTTGGTTCATTTGATGTAACCTTTTCGTGTTTGGATAAATCTTCCCTCTACATTGTTATTATTCACACTGGCCTGCTTCCATATCCTTTCTAAAGGGCAACAAATGGCTTCACTTATGGAGGTGGTGCAGAGGCTACAGGCATTGGGTTACCTCTGCACAATAAAAAGCTGGACTAACAACAAAGTGGCTGTCATACCACTCTTTGTTTCACATGCCAGACGCAGGCTATCCATTTCAGCAGCCATGTTTCATAAAGCAGAGGAGGGCCAGGACCCGGTGGTATAGGACTTTTAGTCCCGCCTTACAGCTTGCTCACACAGTTAATGAGAACATTAATTACATTCCACAAAAATATCTCAAAAACAGTGTGTTTACGTGTGTGAGACAGAGACAAACAGTCATGCATGTTTCGTTTTAGAGGCGCTGCTGTTAGACAAACACATCGGAACATTGCTTAAATACCTCAGGGAGGTGTACAGCAAAACATTACCATTTTCTAATTAGGTTGAGACAAATTCTATAAAGTTTGAATGGGCAAATAAGAAAGATAAGGCGGGAAGGTGGAGTGCTGCACACTGTGGGTAAACAAAGCAATCTGCAGTAAAGCCTATTAGCGCAGGGCAAGGGATCTCAGCATCAACAGGGTTCCTTTGTCAGTCGTCTCATTGTCACATGATAGCAGTGCTAAGCAGGGTAATACCCATATTAACCACTATTCTCCTAATGCTTTTTCTCCTGTCTCCTGTGATCAGCCCGCTTCTAGCCATAATCCCAAACTAAGCTGATTCTTAATTACCCTGGCTGTCCGAACAGACAAAGGCCAGGGCCGACCTGCTCTGAGGTCTCTGACACACTGTGTACTCCGGCTACTCTATAAACACAGAATGGCTACAAAGCCCGTTCCTATAGCAAAGCCTGGCTTTTTGATCTTTGCTGTGCAATGCATTTATCATCACAACAGTGTGTCCTAAGAATGGTATGCTAATTTTTTTCATTAGCATTTTCACTCCGTGGAAGAATAAACCAAACAAAAGCTTCATAATAATCCACAAGGCTGTGATTTATGGAAGTTCAAAATGGCCAAAGGAGTTCAGCAAATATTTACATATAATCAGGTGGGAACAATCACCACTCTGGCTCTGCCACATACGCAAAACACACACGCGGCCAGCGCGCATGCAAACAGCCACACACTGAAGGGCCAAGCAATAATTACAATCTTCTGTTTGTGGTTTAGAATTAAGCTCTTTGTTAACGACACCCCGTGGGCTCACTGGGCATTCTTGCATATTTTTTGGCTTTTGTGCTAATGTGAGACACGCAAACGGTGCTCTGCCTTTGGCTGCGGTAGGTCCAGGCTATTTGAAAATACCATGAAAGCATTCCATCCATATTAGCCCTTCCAGGTCCTTCGCTAGATGTCTGCCATTCATATCAAAATGCCAAAACCAACAAAAAAGCGCTGAATTCTGGATCCACAGGGCATGCACAGGCCCTGTGAGTCGGCGCCTTTGCAACAGCTCACTTCACAGGGATACAGTCAGTCGTTTTCTACCACTGAAGTATAGTTTAGAAACTCACATATTTTATAGATGCAATCAGCTATAGCATAATATTAAATAAATCTCCAATTTGATTCAAGTTACTTCTAATAGCACCCTCTATTCTAAAAAAAAAAGAACAACAGAGGAAATTCAATTCTTCTACTGTATGACAGACAAGCATTTCTGCAGATATCAAGTGTACAGAATGGCACTGTCATACCATTGCCCACTTCAGCCTATCAATAAGTTCCTCGTCTCATGGGGCAATTACCTTCCAACTGCCAGCCTCATGTCAGCTGGCAGACAAGTCAGACAGCAAGCACAGGTACAAACAAAGGTTTTTCAAACCGCTCAATGAGCCGCGTCTCAGGAACATCAGGCAGCTAAGAAATCACTTGCCCAGGAGGACCCTGGAAGGCCCTCTGCGGAGGTCCTGAGAGCCCTGAGGGCACGTTTGCCAGGGCTACCCTACTTGGAATTCAGGTAAGAAGATGACCAGCTTTTTTATATGTCTGTATAAAAAGACCTAAACATCAAAGCACTGTGCAGACATTAATCTTGCACCTGTTTCTGAGCAACACAATAGGAGCAACACGAACTGAGGATAAAGGGCAAATATTTTCTTGGTCAGGAGCTCTCTCTCTCGCTCCCTCTCTCTCTCTCTTCATTAGTGTCCTTGAAGAAGTGACTCGCATGCTGTCTTAATGCACTGGGTAGCAAATACAGATCATGTTTTTGCCTTTGGGCAATTATAGCATCCTGTCAAAGAAAATGAATAATAGATACTGTTTTCTATGAATTGGCTGCTAATGAATGGTTGAATGTGCACGCTGCAGATCAGGCCACACAGAAAATGGTAAAGAGGCAAATCCTGAACTTGCTCCTGAAACTATAGAAGCCTATCAGATAAGGTGCAAAAGACTTTTATATATATATATATTTTTTTTTTATAAAATGGGTTGTCACAATCCTTTGAGCAACTGCTGAAAAAGCGGCGTGTCAAAGTGAGAAGTATTGTGATGGGAGGTCATGTAGGATCGAAAGGAGAGTTTCAAGAGGAAGAAGACAATAGGCTGACTGTGACAAGCTGTGTTTGAGAAATCAATAGCCTCTGCTTTTGCTCTGTCTCACTTCAACACCTAAGTCAGAACAAAGCTTTCAAGGCTGGCCGAGTTCCCAAACTCTCTTTACTAACATCACTTGACAAAAGCTTTTCAACCCATCGAGCGGTTAGAAGCCGACACATCTGCTAGCGTATCACAGCACATTGCCATATTCTGCAGACTCACTGCATTTGTTTACATTCAAAACTGAAACTGGTACTCACACAAAGCACCCGCAGTCCAGAGGAGAACGAGGACTGCATGAACTCTACAAAAATAAGAAAAATTACGAATCTGGAGGAGTAGTGTGCAACATTCCTCACATGGACCTATGATGAAACTGCAAGCAACAGCCACATTAGTGATAAAACCATCCAACTCCAGTTTGGATGTATTTTTACTTCAACTAGAATTTCTAATAGTTATTTAATTTAAACTCCTCAAAAAGAACTCTTAACATTATTTCTCACTGCAGCCTATAAAGGCTCGGTCAGGACCCAGTGGTTTCACAGGTCAGTGCACTGTGTACAGTTAACTCATTTCTCTGTGTGCAGGGTTAATGTTATGACAGAGAGTATTTGAACCAAAGCAGGTGTTTTTCTTTGTCCCTAACACTAACCCAATAGTTTTGGTTCTCAAAACCTAACTAAGCACAATAAAAATGAAATTAACCCTTAATCCAGACTCTTTTCAGTCCAAGGACAAAAACTGCTGTATAAATATTATACAGTAATATTTTTTCCACTTTAAATGGCTCATTTTTTTAAAACTACTTCAGTATGAACTATAAATATCAAATATTAATTATAGTTTTTGGATTTTGATCCTTTAAAGAAGAGGGACTCTAGCTGAGGTGGAGCAGAGGCTGCAGATGGGCAGGCTGTGGTCTTCGAGGTTCCTACATGGCGCTGCCAGCTCTTCTCTTTCTGTCCGTGCAAAAGTCACACTGCCCTTATATTTGCTGATGAGACGGGCTGGGAGCAGCAGCCTGCAGGTTTGAATTGATTTATTATTTCGCCTGTAAACACAAAATGCACATCTCTACATGAGCATGCGGTTCCTCTGCGATTCCCCTGGGATCAAACCTCTGGCTGCTGGAACGTAGCAGAGTGCTGCACTCTATGCGGAAGACAAAAATATGGGGATGACCAAAACATGGAGAAGTCCATCCTGTCACTGCTTCAACCATCTCTTCTCCACCCTCCAATCAGATGATTTAGAGTTGGACTCCAGCTGGTCTGTTTCCACCTCTGAAGCCTCCTCCATGTCAACCTGAGAGTCCTCAGAGGAGGACGAGGCGCCATCTTTCCAGAGCCTCCTGTGTGCTGTAAAGTCTTGCCACCTCCAAAATGACTGCACTCCCGCTCATACTTCTTACCATGGCTGCTGTGTAGCTGCACAAACTCCCCGAGCAAGAACCAAAATAAAGTCCAATTTTGTTTTGGTTCTTGCTGCTGAGATATCCTTAAAGCTCTGAAAGGTTACTTATCGTTTATTAGTATTGAATTAGTTTATAACACAGTGTGGCCTTTAAAGAGAAAAGACTAGAAGGTGGACATCGCACACACACACGTGTCATTTATCATGGGTATGTTTGTGTCACATTAACCATGTCTTGAGCTTGAGGGAGCAGCAGCTTTGTCTGGTTGGTTTGCACATGTGCATTGTGGATAAACCTCTGGTCTTTGACAGGAGTCTGATAGGAGACTAGCTTACTAGACAAGCTGCCACTGGCTCTGCTTTCACAGCTACCTTTGCAGGAAAGTTAAACAGGTGCAGGTTCCCCTTGGCATCTATAAGAAATCACCTGTTTCAATGAATTCACTTTGTTTACCACCGCTTTCATTTTCGTTACCTGCCCCAAGTTATTTTTTAGCATTTGCGTGTGTCATTCTGTCTGTGAGCAAGATAGCTTAAACATTTTTGAGTGATCAGAATATTAACCTTTGTAGGGGTGGAGGGTAGGGTCGTGTTCCAAACAATTACAATTTGGCTTCCATCCACCAAGATCTTCAAGGTAAACTTAATTATTTGTTGGTCAAAAATTGTAAGTAACAAGGTTTCTGGTCAAACTATGATTCTGTGGTGCGATGTGTACTGTCAACATATATAAAGTAGTGTATAAAGACTTAAAATATCATGTTACATTTGACCTCTGACCTCTTCTTCAAGGTCACTAGATGGTCTATATAGAGCCATTTAAAATGACTGATAAAACATGTTGGAAGGGGATACTTTGAGTATAGTTCATTCATTTTATTGTGACTTTGAGCTACAGCTCAGGTGGTAGAGCAGGTCATCTACTGATCGGAAGGTTGGTGGTTCGATTCCTGGCTTCCCCTAGTCTGCATGCCAAATATCCTTGGGCAAGATATTAACCCCAAATTGCTCTCCGATGCGTCCATCAGAGTATGAATGTGTGTGAATGTCAGTTAGAAAGCACCTAGGAAAAATGTGCTGGTGTGAATGGGTGAATGCACAAGTTGTGTAAAGCGCTTTGAGTGCTCAGAAGAGTAGAAAAGTGCTATATAAGAACCAGTCCATTTACCATTTACCATTACTTTGTTGTGCACATTGCAGTAATATTTTTAACACTCCTAAAAGGCGTAGTACTTTTTAGGCCTATTAGAACTATTTTTAATAGCTGTTTCTTTTTTTAGAAATATATATACATCACAGGACAATCCTACTACGAATATCTCATCATCTAATAGTGATTCAGCACTAAACTAGATCTTGTTTATATGTCAGCAACTTTGAAAAAAGCAGTATTTTAAGCCCCAGAACGGGTTGGTTAGTCAACATCATCATCACATGTTAATTGTACCTTAAATCAAGTACTGTAAACTTGTTATATGCCATCAACAGGTTCAAAATCACTCCGCTGAGTGATTTCCTGCCAGCTGGCACCTGTGCTACCGCAGCTGCCATGACCTACCCATAACCCACCAGCAATGGCAGCTGTCACAGCTGAGTGTCACCCCGTGCCATGAGACTGTGCTGCAGGGAAAAATTCCTTCAATTTAACGGGAAACATGTAATGCAGAAGCTATAACTGAGAAGTTATTGCCTTTTTTTAAAAGATCTCAGTTTTAGTTATAGATTTCATGCAGGGCGAGCCTTGAATGCTGCGCTCGTTTAAATCAGCACAGTAGACATTATCCACGCTCTGTTACACTTTAACGCTCTTCAATTTCCACTGTCCTAATAAAGTTTATGTGAAAGATTGTCAGTCTAATAAGTGTGGGATACATCAGGGTGATAAGTGTTCGGGTTCATCCCTGGGTCTGCGTGAGGATATTTCTTTGCTGGAAGGGACTGGTCAAACCAGAAATACCACCTTCCCTGCCTCCCCTTGAGAGCAGGTCTCATGGCACAAAGGCAACTAAATCCTGCATCTATTACAGGGAGAAAAATGTCCTGAAGAGAGTGTTTTGACTTTTAGAGGAGTGTCAGGGGCTCATATTTCGCTGACTGTTTCATATGCAAAGGACTAAAAAAGAAGCCGAACAATAGGTCAGATCTCGACTCCACAATCCCGTCCTAATTCTGAACTTTGATTCCAGCAACATTTGTTACACACCGCATATACCAACTCAGAGGGCCTGAAGATTCTGGCAGGAAATTTTGTTGACACAGAGAAAGGTAAAGAACTGAAACACGGCCAGCGGGCTAATTTTAAACTGCTCAGGAGGCTTTCTTTTCTCTGGGCAGGGGGATAAGGAGCGACACTTGCAGCATCAGTCTTGCAGACCCAATTTCTGCAGTTGGGAAGGCACTGCCTTGGGGAAGAAAACACTGGGACTGAAACGGCTGCAGCTCAGAGCCCTGGTTATTTCCTTGTCGGCTAATTACACACCTGCGTGTGCATGCACTCAAGCTATTCACTTTTCTTATTCAGACTATAAACTCTTGCCAATCTGTGTTCAATGATAATATTCCATGTCCGTTACTCAAGTGAAACATGTGCTTTTAAGTGATAATGAGCATGTTAGCTCTTTGAATTCAGACCAGTACATCGACTACATATTTTATAGCTTCCCTTTATGATCCAGTATGTAGCTCCCCAATAAAACCAAAGCTCACTCTTTCCTGTTTAAAAGCATTTCTACTTTTACCTCTTTCTTGTACACTATGCACACGGCTAACATTACTCCGCTCTTTGTAGGCACTTACGTCATGCGAGTCCTCGCTGACTGTCCAGCTAATTCCCACTCCTACATCAAACTTGCAGGCCACTGGCGCTGTGCCACTTTGATCAAATTTAAGTAAAATGGACTTCCCAGAGTTTGAAAGATCAATACCACATTAATAACAACTGGCAGAGGGAGCAAAGAGACCCGCACTCCGGCTGTAGAGCGGAAAGGAAGAGACAGGCCGAGGCAGGCGACTGACTGTAAATCTCTCAACTCTTGGCATCTCTTCCAGGGTGTTGGAAGGTGTCACAGTAACCCCGAAGAGCTCACCGTGGCAGCAGCTCAAGCCCATGCTAGCATCAGTGTCATGGCAAGTTCAGTCACTCAGCAACATGGGACCCTGCTGCATGTCAAGGCTTCAGCGTGTGATTTTGTAGTCTTACATGCGGAGACGGAGGTGATGAGCACATGCACACATGTGAAAATGACAGGGGACCACACATACACATGCAATTTTCATCAATATGCTAAAACATTCATAGCGTACGTGACAGAGTGCAGCTTTCAAAATAAAAAAAAAAAGAACGAGCGGCCTATGAATCTATGCAAAGAACTAGAATATATTTAAATTGAATTTGCAGAGCCTCAGCAATCACAGCTGAGAAATCCACAAGAAGCCAAGCCTTCGGCCAAACGTGCAACTCAAATATTAAAAAAATTTCTGAAATGTAGTGCGGCATAAATAAAAACAGAATGCGAGGATCTGCTAATCATTTAAACCCTACATTTAAGTGTACACAGTAAGTGGCACATGACTATCAGCTGTATATTTTCAATTTGATGCCAGCAACGTGCTCCAAAATAAAGTCTGGACAGGGGCATGTTTACCTCTGTGTTGCATCACCTCTTCTTTTAACAACACTCTGCAAGCAAGAAAGCCAGAAAGGAAAAGGTTTTCCCATTCCTGCTTGATGTTAGCAGCTCAACAGTTCATGGCCTCTTTTTCATACGTTTGCTGTAGAATAGAAGCGCACAAGTATTGAATACAAATATGATCTGGAGAGCAGATGCCATGCTAATTTCTCTAGTGTCTCGTTGCTTTACGTTTCATGGTCGTTTATTCTTTTCTAAAGGAGAAAATCTGTTTTTGGATTTCCCACTTGTTGTTTCTCTGGACTCCTGTGGCCTGATTCCTGGCCCCTTAATAATACACTTACAATAAGAGACCTCGACAGGATAATAAGTGTCATGTATAATTATCTCCAATCTGCCAGGTTTCCCTCCCAGTGGTTCCTTTCAGCACTTTCTGCTGGCCGGCGAGACCAGATACAAAGCAGTGAGGGCACACAGAGAAAGGCAAGGCTAAATGGCACAGGAGACACACACACACATGCACACACACGCACAGCGGAAGCAAACCTGCCTTTGGGCTTTGCCCTGTTCTCAAAGACAACGACCTGCTCTTTCTCTGCCTCTAAAACATGACTCCCAACCAGTGCTTGACCTTTCTGAAGAGCAAACAATCCTCTGCCTGAGTAGGCCACAACTCACAGAGCTCTTCAACAGACGGGGGGAAAGAAAAAAACTAAGTTGGGACTGATTTAGAAACAGAACACTAGCATGTGATAATTAAAAAGAGAACAGGAAAAACGCTTAGCAGGATTAATTAAGCACAACAATCACAAGATGTGCGTGAGCCGCAGCCTGGCATAGGAAAAGACTAATAAATGTCTGCACACTCAGCAGAGCACCAAGATAGGGAAGATGCATGGGAAAGACATGAGAGATTAGCCCAGATGAAGACGGAGCAGGCCCCAGACCGGACACATGCCTTCACTGATGAGGCGTACCAATCATGGCACTTGGCATGAAGCAGAGCTCCTTGAGTACACACGGTAGATGGATATGTTTCATCTTCCAGCCTTGTGAGATGAGTAAGCCGATCGTGGCCTGGCTCTCCTCCACATAGCCCCACATTACAATAGATGAGAAACAGAAGAGACAGGCTGGAGAGCAGAGGGCTTCTCTCATAAGCAGCCTGTTTAATCACACACACACACACACACACACGTGCAAGCTGAAGGCAGAATGGCCGGCATGCACGAGCTCTGCAAAAGTCCTGCTGTGGCCTCAGCAGAAAAACAAAACGCCCCAACAATCTATCTGAATGAATCCCTCTGTCGTTCTCATCTTCTCCCTCTCTGAAATTCTTTCCCCACCGTCCTCCCGCTTCAATCCCTTCCCTCACAGTTGCAAAGTTTTCCATCTGCTCTCTGAATTACTGCCCCTGATCCCACAAAGATGGAAATCAACCAGTCATTTCAGGAGTCTGATTTAGGCCCAATCCTTACTGCCCGTTCGTATTCCATCCGCAGATGGTGGCCTGGCTCCTGCAGGGAACACTTCCACTTGGTGGATTTGCTGCAACTCTGTGGTGCGAGGCAACATTTTCTACATGATGGGTATTTTTTTTTTTTTCTCCAGCAATAATTCACAAATGCATCAGAGGGTCTTTTTTTTCCTCCCCATTCAGTTAGAAGCTTATTACAGTGAGCACGTCTAATGGACTCTCAAGAACCAATATGTAACAGCTACAAATAGGCGCCAGGAGATGAATAATGCTACAATAATAACCTTTTGCAATAAAGAAAACAGTCAAATCGGCAGAGCATAAACATTTAAATAGCCTGGGAACACTTCTTTTGAAATAATATAGCGACTGAATTATTTTAGCCACATATGTACCGTTTTATTGTTGTCTGTTTGGTACATGTATCAGTACATCTGCTAATGCTTGTATAGGTGTGTGTTAACTTTTTAGTTATTCAGTTTACTATGATGCATGATTAAGTTACATTACTGTTTTTTTTTCATTAAAATTATGTAAAAGATGATCTGATTATCATTGCAGCTCCATCCCCTCTATGCTTTTAAGTGCAGGTGTTTCCATATTACACATCCCAGGATCGGTGCTGTTGTTTATGCAGTGCAAACCCGAGGCCCCGAGGTGTTATTCATCCCATGCCATGCTTAAGCTAGACAGTCTGGGCTCCGCAGCCCTTTTCATCGTGATCTAAGCGTTAGCTTATTCAGGGAAATAAGCAAAAAAAAGGATATTCTGCCTTAACTTTAGATCAAACTGGGAAATGAGTCATGAGACGCGGGATAATTACACCACTCAGTTGACAACATTCAGTGCTAATAGAGGAGACAGATGGTAAGTGAACATTCATTCTATTCCCTTAAGAGACAACAGGGGAGTGAAAGTGGCAGTTTGAGCTCCATAGGATGGAGGAAACGCGCTCGTATAGCTGTACAACTGGAAACTCGACCATCTATGTGACGGGCTCTTTGAGCAAATCTGATGCAAATGTCGTGCTTTTCTTTATTTTTAATCAAACACACTGCAGTGAGTCCAGTGCAGCAGATAGAGATAATAATCATTTCACTTGACGGCCTGCATTGACCCACGGCACAAGCAAGAAAGGGTTATGGATTGAAAGATATGGATCAGAAGAGGTGAAAGGGGCGAGAAATGAAAAGAGAAGCAAGCCCTAATTGTTCTTAAGCATCCACGGTGGAGACGTGGTCCTCGCCCAATCACAGCAAAAGAGACTCTCTAAAGATTGTGAGAGTCAAAGCTGCATTTATGCGTGCTCCCTAACTTTGCCTCCCACAGGATTCAGGTAGGTGGAGGAGCCATGAGGGGAAGTCAAGGCAGGGGAGAGGAAGAGGAGGAGGAGGGGTGGCATCAGTCACGTAGAAGAGAAGCCGCAAAAACTGGCAACTAAACTGTTACCTATTAGCAGCTAATGGGAAGGTGGAAGACGTCAAGGACTTGCAACACTCCAGTTAACAAACTTTTAAAAAAAAAGAAAAAGAAACGACAGCATGTACATTTTTGTTGACAGACTCCCTCACACAGCGTTGCGTAGTGAAGCGTTGCTGTTCCATTCAGCTCTTTTAATTACCTGTGTGCGATTTAATCCTTCATATGTCTCAGCCCATTCCTCTTAATGATGTGCTCCATTCAGCTCTCCACAAAACATATTATGCTTGGTTTGTTGGGGGGGGAGGTTTTTTTATTTTTTTTGTGTGTTTTTGTTGCTGCTGCTTCTTTCACTTACACAGAGCATCAGTGGCGTCTCCCTTGTCTCGTGAACCAGTAAGCAGTGCAAGAAAGAAATGCAAATCCTGGCAAAAGTAATAATGGAAAACATCAAGCCAATTTCCTTCCCCAGGTGACAAGCACTGTGGTGCATATTTATACAGTCTGCCGTGTAAATGATATCCATGTTAACGCCTTATTAGCCTTATTAGGCTTAATGCACACTGTGCATATGCATGTGTGTGCATTAATTCAAACAGGCTCAAGTCGTTTCAGACACTGTGAAAAAAAATAAATCCAGAACACCTGAGTTTATACCTGTATCTGAATAAATGTTTAATTCCTAAATATGACATTTATTCTCATTGCTTTTTTTCTTTCTCCCTCCACCTTTCAGATGAGGCAGGTTTTTTCCCCATTTCTTTTCTAAAGATTTCATTTATAAGGTATAATCCAATCTCGAGAATAAACTAGAAGAAAAAGTCAGACACTGCATCATTTTCATCCCTATTCATCTGAAAAAAAAAAAACCTCACAGTCTCCCCGTGTTACAATCCAGCCTCGCAATAGACGAATAGACTTCTTCTAACAATAAATTCAGCCTCTAATGTTCTCTCTTTTTTCACGTGTCATTTTTAAAATTAAGAGCTTCTTGGTGAGCTTTCTGCAGCCAGACAGCCCACCTCGTCCAAGAAGAAACAGAAGCATCTCACCACCTTGAGAGAAAAATGTGGCATTTGTGAGAAAGACTCATCTAATCCCAGAGTGCACGCGACAATTAATCAGTAATCATTTCAGTGTCACATTAAAATGCAAACTTTTTAAAGAGTCTCCGAGTCGCCCTGTTTAAACCGACGCCGGTGTGGTTTTGGTTTTTAGGGGGGGTGTCTGGATGTCATCAAGGATTGGGTCAAGGCTGTGGGGATATGAGAGACTCACAAATATGCTCTGCGGGGATCTCTGATTTTATTTTTCGTTTTTAAGGAGGAAAGCCGTCGCTTTGAATGAAGTGATGTCTAACTTTGAATCGCAGACACCGTTCAGGCTACCTGGCGCCTTTAAACGGGGCGATAACAGAAAGCAGAAGCGGCGCAGCGCAAAAGGGCTGTGCTGTTTAGGGAAATGGGAGCTTTTTCCCCCGACCCAGAGCACCATACGCAGTCATCCTAACCACCAACCTTTTTTTCCTTCCTTTTATTAACCTTGAAAACTTGAAGCTTCAGTTTATAAAAGTTATTGCTCGTAGCCTCTGCTGGGAGGACAGCGTCCCACGGTAAGTCGTGGAAAGGGGCAGAAAGGCGCAGATAAACGCAGCAGCGTGTTTTGGAGGAACAGGAGCACAAAAGTTGGCACCTCCACCAGACTCGCTCTGCTTTTTCTTTCAGTGGACTTTCATCCGTATGGTAAAACTTCCCAAACGCGTCCAGGAGATCGAGATGAACGTGTGCCTTACCTGTTGGCCCCTCGATGCCATCGGCGTAGATCTGAACAGTCAAAATCAAGAGAAAGGCGCAGGTGTTCATCGTGTAGATGATTTAGTCCACTTTAAATGTGCAGAAGAAATCATTTCATTTACTTGGTGCGATCCGGCAGCGCAGGCAGAGCGGAGCCCATTTAGTCCCCCCCAAAAAATCTGACTGAGTGGAGTTTCGGAGACAGTGAAGGAGACAGGGCAGAGCTAGTTCTGCAAACTGACGTCAGGGTAAACATTTCAGGGGAGAGATTTCTTTCTCAAGCCCACTTTCAGTTCCAGCCTCCACTTCGCCCTCCGCGGGATTCAGAGTATGAGCCGGGCGCCTCCAAGCGGTCAGATCTATCAATGGCACTGAGGTGCTCAAACGTCGGCCAAGCAAAACCCCACAATGTGAGAGAGTGTGTGCCTCTATACTTGTATGTTTGTGAGAACCCTTTAGTTGGCAATTCACTTTTTTGGGACTCTTTTATTTGACCTCACTGCCTCAAAGTGCTATCTCATGTGTTAAAGTAGATTGTAAGATTTAAAGAAAGGTTAGTCACACTGCTTTAAGAGGTCCAGACAATAGATTAGGCTCAGACAGTCAGATGCTTTTCATATATTTAATGTTAATGAGAAGCTCCCTAATCTTCGCTGGCCAGAGGCTCCAAACACAGGTACAGGAGTCTGATAACAATGCCTACAGGCAGAGGAATAGCCTATTTATTATTCCAGCTAAAGGGCCATCACTGCACACAGTCAAGAATTAAAAATAAACATTTTAATTTCACTCCTGTTTAAATATGCTAAATCATGTTTTAAAATCATATCAGCAACCTGAGGACTAATGAATCAAGTAATGCACAAACTATCCTGGAAAAAAAAAAATTTTTTTTGTCATGTTAGCGACTGTTTTACAGCTGAGGTAAAACGTATACTCACACAAGACAGACAGGTAAGCATGCCTTCACGCCTACCTATGACAGGTGCAAAGCATATTTCTCCATAAATTAGGTGGTCTGTCATGTTGTGTGCATTGAATTTGCATTTAATGAGACTACATTTTCTGTCCAACCCCAGCTGGCTATGTTTGTTGGAGTCCACCTGATATAGCGGACGGCAGAAATCACTCTCGGGTATCATGCAAAGTGAAATATAAAACACAGATGGAGCGACTACATGGAAAGAGGTAAGAACCCCACCGTGACTTTGATACGTATAAATGCATACCTGGTTGTCTTCCATGTCATGGTCTCCTATCTGGTGTGTGTGAAAACACAAGTTGTGTATTTGAATATGAATTCCTGGATATTCTTTGCATCCAGCAACGTGTGCACTTGTATTTGATCACAGCTTTTTCTTCCCAGCCTAGACGTCTTGTGTAAGTGCTGATGTGACAGTCGCTCTTGTTCAGGTTAAAAGCTGACACGTTTAGCTGCTGCTCCAGGACCCCCAATTTGATCAAGATGCCATTAAGCAGGCTAATCATCATTCATTTTGCTGCGATGTGTGAGCTCTAAGGCCGTGGATTAAATTAAAGGTGGCCACAGAGATGCATCTAAGTCCAAACATGAGAGCACATTGCAGACTTTAATGCTGTTAGCCCGGGATGACAGATGAATGATACGACGCTCAGACGATTACTTAATTTAACCAAAGGGGCACAATATATGTCAGGCTAACACTTCTAATTACACCTGTGTGATGCACAGCAGACCTTTTCTTCCAAGTATTTGAGCCACAGAGCAGCAATTTATATAAACAAGCTCAGAATTCTCCATTATAGTTTAATTTGTGTTAAACTTAATAGAATGTTGCAAAATACTGTTCAAATAATCCAACAGCAGGACAGGTGTCAGCGGAGATGCTGAGAACCGCACTACGATGAAAGTCATTTTATCAGCTGCCACTCATGTTGCCTCACAAACAACTACATCTGCCCAGGCAGTGTTGTGCATGAATTGATAATAACATATCATCAGAGTTTTGAGAGAAGCTGTCAAAGGCAAATCATCAGCGTCTATCACGCGGCCTTGGCATGCAGCTCGAAAAGCAAACAAACAGCGAAACGCAACGGGGAGGCAAACATGAGAAGGCTACTATACTTCACTGTGTGTGGCCTAAAACGCTGAAGATCGGTCAGTCGAACCGGTGATACCTTAAAAAACAGGACAATTTCCACCGGCTGTCTAAAAGAAACAGCGACTCTCATGTGACTGCAAGTCCAACACAGTGATAAGGGAACTCACAGCAGCAGTGTTTCCTCCTCTGCAGGCTGATTAGCTGTTCAAATACACTCGTTTCTGTTGTGCGGAGGTCAGTAAGGTAACAGGTGTCCGCGTGAGACGTTAGAACAATCTGACTGTGAGAAGCAATGAGATGAATGAAGCCGCTGAGATTAAAACCAGCAGGGAAACTTTGAATAAACAATGACCTCTGTACGCAGTTTATTGGCTTCCTGCCTGTACGGTCAGTAGATTAGCCACCAACGTTTTCCAATTTCCATCAATGCCCCAACTTTAAAAAGGATCAGTAAATTGAGTGGTGTGAAGTTAGCGCTAGAAGAAAACTCACACGCTGCTACTGTTAAGAATTCAAAATGCGAAGGTTTTTATTCAAAATGCATTCATTATCACTCAAGGTCATTTTGATGGCTATTTTTCCCTTCTTATTTTTAACTAGCAAGGGGATAGTTACCCAGTTCCCGTCTAAAGGGAGTGATTAGAAACTAGGAGCCATACATCTTCAGGCAGGAAGTGTCTGCAGGTGGTCAAATCCTAATCACAGCCTGAGTGAGAAATATTTCACAAAATTAAAAGATATAAATCGCAAAACACAAGTAATAAAATAAGTATTTTACAAGTAGCTAAAAAAAAATCTATCATTAATTGGTGACAGTGTTCAGCTAGAAGAAGAGAGTGTCATCAAAGACAGCAGACTTGTAAAGGATTGGAAACAATGATACTATGTGGGTGATAATACTACACAACAACCAGACCAGCACACTTTCATTGTCACCTGAAATGTCAGTTATTTTCTCTGTTAAGTGCTGGTGTCATAAAAAATCTCAAAAAGCAGTAAAAAAAAAAGAAAAAATCCCCGTAGAGTTGCATCTTCGTATTGCAAAATAGGGCATATTATGACACCCATAATGACTCGAACAATGGTTTTGGGCAGTCGGTCACTTAATCGACGAGTCATTTCAGTTGTATTGCCTCTGATGCTGTAAAATCCAGCATTTCCATTTAAAAAAGTGTCTGTGTGAGAACACAACCCCACTAACCGCTGTCTGTACTGCATATGATCACTGTGGTAAAAGTAGAGTTTGACAAAGTCATATTGTTTTTAATTGTTTCCCCCGCTCCGTGTCTTCTTTCAGTTCCCGGCACATTCCCTCAATTAGTCCCACAGAATCCCTCTGGGGTCGTCTGCCTCACTTACTTTTATGTTTCTTTGATGCCTTTCTCCCCATAATCACCTTTTCAATGTCATGCAAGCCTTCTGTCGCCTCGTCCTCCTCCCTTCTAACATGAGATCCCTCCCAAAACTTTACACTCCCTCGTCCAGGTTCTTTGTGGATCCCTGAGGTGTCTTTTCTCTTGTTGCCTTCCCGTCCCAGTCCGTGAAACTTCTCCTGGTCGTCTGCCTCACTGATCTCTCGGTCCCCCTCCAGCGTGGCACTGTGGACATCCCTGTCTGTCCTGCCAGTTCCAGCATGACAACGCTGGCTGGTGTAGGCAGAGAAATGGGCAAAGAGCTGAGGGTTTATTGTGAGATGAGGGTAAGATGCAGCACATAAACCTGTGATAGAATGAGGCTGGATCGCTGTGGCTGATTTGACAGAGGGCAGCGAGTTCTGGGGATGGCTGCTCGTCTGGCTTTTACGCTGAGTTCGAGGGTGTTTTAGTGATGAGGCTTTTTTAGATGTCCCTTTATCACAGCTCTGCTTCCCCTTGTCCTCCGAGAGCTCATCAAAGTCTACACAAGAAGAAAATATTCGTTAATTCGCTTCACCGGGGTATCTCTGCATGTGCCGCGTGATAGTTTTGAATGCTTTCTCACCATAAACACTGTTATGGATCTTTTTCTTTTCAGTCTGGCTGCGCCTCAGGTCCGTGGCTTGTTTCACCGAATCCAAAAGCCCAAACATCTCGCACAAGGAATTAAGCAGCATGACATCTAACAAAATAATCAAGAGTCAGCTACAAGGCTTGAATGATTTGTCCACAATGAAGTCAGCTGTTTGCAAAATCAATAGCAATGAATTTTCAGAGATTTAGCTGGCGGGGCCTTTATTGAAAATCTTTTCGAAACCTGATTTTTCATGTTTTGACTCAGCTGACGTTTTATTAACATCAACACTGAATCCTTTTTCACAGTCCAGGGGTTAGACGGGTCCCACTGTGGGCACTTACCTGTTTCCTGCAGGTTTCCGTTTTCACTGTGAAGCTCCACCCGCTTAAAAGTGCTGAACAGTTCATTCTGGAGGCTGGATAGGACCTCCCCCATCATCCCGCAGTCTGCCACACCCTTCCACAAAGTCAACACCCCGTCTACAGGAGGTCAAATAGGTAGGGCATTATAATGGGATATAAAGAAATCTATGCAAGTGTGTGCATGTTTGTCCTTTCTTTTTGTTAGTTTGTGTAAAAGCATACAATGCTTTGTGTTGCTGCAGGGACAGGCAGTAAGAAAAATAGGGTTAGAGGGGAAATTTGGAGAGAGTCACAGCTTTGAAAGAGGATAAAAGAAAGAGGAAAAACAGAAACAGAATATGTCAGGGTTGGATAAACACTGGGAACAAATATACAGAGATAAAGGAAATGGGAGTGATGCAGCAGTTGGAGAGAGGATGTCAAATATGTGACAGAGGGAACGACAAAAGAGTGTGAAAATGGGTCAGAAAAGAGGTGCTCCAAGAGGAGAGAAAGGAGGCCAAGGCGAATTTGAGAGTGAATGAAGAATTACTGGAGATCTGTGCAAAGCTGAACCAAAAAAAGGAAAACAAGTCAAGCGCATGAAAGTGGTAAAAATGTCAAAGATGCTTGATATGAAATGCATGCAAATTCATGTTTGCTTAAAATCTGTCGAGATAAATGCAGAATGTCTGGTGAAGATATTCCGAATACCGTTTAAGGCCCACTAAAGTTAAATTCATTCATTTCTTTACATCGTGCATGTACATTACAGAGAAGCAGCACATTTCTTCAGGAGCTGATAGAGGAGTAGAGGTATAAGCAGTGAATTGGCTATATGTTTTAAGCCCTATGACAAGCAGCACTCCATGTGCTGTGACACGTTTCAATTTGCCCTTCACTAAACCATCACAGGCTATTTTACTGAGGACCCGACTGAGAGCCTGACAATTTATTTGGAGCCGATACCAATACCGATTTTTAGGGAGTAAAAAATTCAGATATCAATATTGAACATTATTCTTATTAAAACCATCTGTAAAATACCACCAAACGTTTTACGTTTTTAAATCGGCACAAACCGTTCTGTGCAGAAGTATTGAGCCACTCCTTATTTCGTTATATTTTGCTTCCAAGGAAACTAGACTTTCTTTTTAATTTTTAAAGTGAGCAGCAGTTCAAGTCTAGGTTTTTCAGTCCAGTCCTTGTACCTGACCATTTTCAGTGGAATGTTTCTTTTGTTTGTTAAGTCTTTTAACATTGACCTGTGAATCATTCAAGCATAAAAAAACATTACACGTGACAAAGAACTCATTTTAAATTGTATCTTGATGGAGTTTATTACAAGCAGCCTGTGTTAGATTTCGGTTAGATTTATCAAAGATGTCACGGTTTGATATGCAAAATAGTATTGAAAGGTTTTGTCATGGTTTGTGGAAATGTTGGAGATCTTGTCAACAAACTTGATGGAATTCTGAACACAGAAAAAATACCATCAGATTTTGATCCGCCATGTAATACCATGTGGAAAGAATCTGACTAACAATGGCTTCACGTTTCAGCATCACAGTGATCCCAAACACACAATGGAACACTATCGGTCATGGATCGGCCTCCCCAGAGCCCAGAACCTCCAGAAGACTACTTAAAGAAAAGTAGAAAAAAGCTTGCCTAAGAGGTTTCAGGCTGTGTTGAAGATTAAAGGTGGTCACACCAAATATTGACTTACAAGCTTGTTAGAACTGTACAAACTCTGTTTTTGAGTTATGTACTATACTTCAGTGCCTGTTTTGACATTTTAGTAAATCTCAGCACATTTTTCCATTTGTCCTAGCAAAATATAAATAAATGATGGGTGTCTCAAGACTTTTGCACGGTACCAATATCGATGCATCTCTAGGCTAAAGATGCATCGATATCTACTGTCATCTACTTTAAAGAGCACCTAATAAGGTCACTTAAAACACCCTTAAATCAAAGTCTTGGTTAGAATAGCACTTAGAAATGTCAGATGGGGTCAGCAGCTCTTTAAGGACGTCTGCAGGAATGGCACAACTGCAAATTCAAAGGTTCATTGGTTTGGTGTATCAAAGGGGTCAAACAATTGATGCTGCAAGAGGTGTGACACAAGGGACAAATGGACTGCAGGATGACTCTTTTAAACCCTTCAGGGCAGGTTTCAGGGCTCACAGACGTACAACCTCTTGAAGATCTGTGGGCTGAAGTTGTGCCTCCACCCATGATAGCATTGAAACTTTTAAAGTCAAACATTTCTAAGGAACATTTCCTTTAACAGATGGAAAAGTAACGCATGCCAGGAGTAAATAAAACCTTCATGATGCCGGAGCCTACAGGACATGTTCTAGCATATAACCTGACAGACATTTGGCAGGTAAACATGTGACTTGCACATGCTCCATGTGCTGTGCCCAAAACTGCAGTAAGCCACTAAATGGCTTCTAAACAGAGCATATACCCATGTGGTGACTGCTTAAACACCCAAAGTGGAGCAGTAGAGGTGAGCAGTTTGCTGCTGTGTAGGATATCATGAAAGGAGATGCCATCTGCTTTCCTGGTTCCAACAGTGACTGATTGTGCACAGATTTTCCCGCTGAACAGTAATTATCTGGGTGTTATCTTTATTTAAAATAGGGCGTACCTGCCTTATGCAGTTTATTAATCTATTCAACAAGCACCCCAGTGTATGCACGTGTTCTTATAATTACCAGGTACGTCAGCCATCTTTCGTTTGGTAGCATGTCCATTGGCTGTTACAGGGTTTAGAAGCCTCCGTGGACCGTTGCTCCACTCTGCTGCTCCACTAATCCTATCCTGCAAACTCTCCTCCACCTCTGCCCCCTTATGTGCTTCTTCTGAAATGGGAACAAAATGCAGTCCTGAATTTCATTTTCTTCTGTGCGGTGGTGAGGTTAACATTAAAAGCAAACTTTTTATTGCTGATGTTTATATATAAACATCCAGCTTATTTCAGTGTTCATTACTTTCCAAAAAATAAAAAACCCCTAAGGCTGTGTTTCTTTGCTGTAAATGAAAGATGTTCAAGTGGTTTCCAAAGTGTTTAGGTTCTGTTTCCTGAGTGATGCTGCAGCAGCCCAACCATATGTGGGAGGCAAAAAAAAAAGCAGCAAACTGAATGCCAACTGAAATCTACCTGTCACGGGAGACACCTGCCCTCCAACAGGGTCAAGAGCCAGACACGACAGGCTCGGCTGCACCGAGTTCCCAGGAGGAAGCCGCGTTCTGTTGATCAGCACATCAAATTTAGTGCTGTGGCAGGTGTTGCTGCACAGGGTGTCATGCTGGTAGAAATCTATCTGGCCGGAGTCCATCATTTTCCTGCACGGGGAGAACCAGGTTAACACTGCAAAGTTTCCAGGCAAATATTTACGCTACGCAGCTACGGGGGGATGTTAGGACTGAATTTGCAGTGAGTTCCTGATAGCTTCCCAGCGGTGTGCTCGACACAGAGTGTCTTGATCTGGCCTCTGGAGGAATGAAGATGAAAAGAACAGATAGGGCCTTTTGAGCTTTGTGTGCCTTCTCACAGTAATACCAACAACAAGTGCAAACATGATAAAGAGGTGAGAAGTGTTTCTCGGCAGCTTGCATCCGTGCTATTTGATCCTGCTATCATGATAATGCCACTTACAGACTGCCTCTGGAATGCACTGGCAAACCCTGACAGACTCCAAGCAACTGCAAATTATATGAGTGAGACTTTAGCTGTGCCCCGCTCTACAACAAAAAGCAGACAAAAAGAAGTTATATGAGTCTACCTGAGCATTACTCCTCCCAGCCTGATGGCTCTTTTCCAGTCCTTTAGAGTAGCTTTCCCTGCCAGATGCACAAACTGCTTAGGACTGATGAGCTCGTCATTGAACTGTTAAAAAAAAAAGGGAGGACAGCTCACATTATGTGTCTGAGAGAGTAATAAGACAGAAGGGACCAAAATGCCATCCCGGAGAAAGGTTTTCAAAAATTAATTTTGCAGTAATAATAAGGTAATAATTAAACGATCACACTAAACATCAACTTACTTTGACGCATCTGACGTTGATTCCGGGGCACACAAACTTCTTAAACAGCAGCACCGCCCTGCTGTCCCCGCAAGTGATGGGGTAGCCATACTCGACCTCATCTCCATCTGCTTTACTGTCATCTAAACGTTACAGAACACAAACATCGCCGTGACCGCCTGCAGCGACATTACAGTGTGCATTCGCAGTAATGAAAGTCAGAATCGTCAAAAACCCCAGGAGGTATGTCAATACTCTCCGTGTATATCTGTTAAATGACAGTGAAGCTTGAGAGATTCATTATTCCGTTTACTGCATCGGTTAGACTGAATAAGCTGATTTGTGTGTCTGAAAGGTTCAGTTCAGCAATTAGTTACAATGTCTTTGTGTCATTCACCATGATGCGTCTCTATGGCCAGGACTGTAGTGCCAGTGTCGGCAATGTCATCATTCATCCTGCAGAGGGCGACAGATCCACACATATAAAATAATTATTTATTGCATGAAAGCCTTGGAAATTTTCTTAAAATGTCAGTAAGCTGGCTGCATGTATACGCAGGATGACCAGATGTCACTCTTTATGTGGGACTGCACCGCATTTTTATTCCTTACAGAGGAAATATCCTCAGTGTCAGTATTTGTTAGTTTGCTTTAAAAAAAGTTTTACAATTTGCCTGATGAGGCACTGATGACGTCTTTATTGAGACTCGGGATGTCTACAAGACTCTCAGCCTCCATACAATAACAATTTAAGAAGTCTAAAACTAACACTGAAACTAAGAAAAAAAAATCAACTAAAACCAAATATTTCCAAACAATAAAAATACAGACAGCCACCAGTGCTACTCAGTGCATAATAAAGGAAGAATTTTTACTATAGTCAAAGGAAGGTCAGCCTGCCTGATGCTATGCCCGTCAATAAAAGTTACAAGTTTCCAAAAAAAATCTGACTTTTTTTTGGCAATCTGTGAATGCATCCCTACTGAAACTCAAAGACTGTTAGCTAAAAGAATCAACGGTGAAATAACAATAACTTCAGTTTCCTTTTATGCTCATTGTATTTATTTAGCAAGAGTTGGAAAGGTTGCCTTCAAATGGGTCATTCTTACTATTCGGTGCCATTTGAGTCCTAATGACATAATATGGTATATTTAGTGTAAAACTTGTCTAATGCTTATTTCTAAACCATTTTCTTGTATGTTTAACCCCCCTCTACCATAGAACACATTGATATATACACAGGATAAATACATTAAAAGTAAATTACTTTTATTTTAGCACAAGTCACTAAAGTACTATGTCCCCAGTCATGCTTGCTCGACTTCAGTTACAAATATAACTTAAAAAAAAAAAAAAAATCTAGATTTTTCATCATTTCTGGATTGGCTTATTTCTAATGTTCCTCATCAAATGTTCTTTTTTATTATTAATGCATGTTTAATACTTAAAATCTTTAAAAAATGTTGTGTCCCTGAATCAACTGTCACCCCTGTTACTCTGATAAGAATTCCATAGAACACATCACCTGATTATTCTTTTAGTCACATGACACTCCCGGATGTAACATATTTTGGAGGGAAAACTTTCAAGAAGAAGACGAGTAAGTACCACTCTTTAATCAACCCTTTTTTCAATGTTTTAGCAAGATTTTGTAATGTGGCAAAGCATAACACGTCCAACCTGTTACGCTTATTAATAGTGGAAACAATTTTTTTTTTGTAATTTTTATAATATGGCTAATAAACATGTTAAAAATGGTTCTTAGTGGTCACCATGTACTAGCTTGTTGTTCATCATACTAGTAGTAATGGCTAAGTTTAGCATAAAATCTCCCCCCTGTTACCGTCACCCCTGTTATTGCTATGCACTGTAACAGGGGGGACGTAAGATGATAGAAGTTTAGTGTTTAGGGTTATTTATACAAGTGTGTATTGGTAATTATTATTAACCTGTATATATATACTTTTAGAAGATTTTGAATAGTATACATTTTTCAGGGAATGGCACCAATGTCTGCTGCGGAGAAGCAGCGGCGCTACCGAGCACGTTGTGATGCTGACCCTGAGAGAAGACAGATATATCTCAATAAAGAGAAAGAGAAGTGGAGAAAGGACAGAGAGGAAGGGAAAAAAAAGAAAGTGGCAGATCTCAGTGAACGACAGAAGAGAGCACAGAGAAAGCAGTGGCGAGAAAGGAAAAGAAAGCAGAGGGCTAGTGCCAAAGGCAGGACAGAATTTGAGGCTATGAATACTCCTCCCCTAAGTCCAGAATATTCCCTAGAGCCAGAAAATGCCCCGCAACCAGGACCCTCAAGGTTAGAAGAAGAGTTGACAGATGATGATGATGTTGAGAGGAAAGTAAAAGAAATTATTGATGGACCGACACTTGTGCCTGTCAAAGGAACCATGAAAATCCACCAAGTACTCAGTTTCTCTCCAGGAACAATAAAATACAGGGACATAACCTGCCTTTGCCAGGCAGACAAAGGTGTACTGGACTGTGAATGCTATGGCCTGAAGGAGATAAGCCTTAGTCAAGAGGCAAGTCCACATTGCACTGAGGGACCAACCCGGCCTGAGAACATCACAAAAGATCATATTGGTCAGTGGTGCATTATCAACTACGATGGTGAACCCTACCCAGGAATCATTCTGGAGGTTGAAGAGGATGTTAAAGTGAAATGCATGCACAAGAACGGGACCAACAAGTTCCACTGGCCAAGTCCACGTGAGGACATAACCTGGTATAGGGATGACCAGGTTGTGTGTCTGATGAAAGAACCAACACCTTTGAATAAGAGGTCAGTTCAGCTGGAGAGGAAAGTGTGGGATTTCCTTGAAAAAAACTGGAGTTGCTGGTCTGTTGCATAGGTAAAAGGTGTGAGAAAAATGTTCATTATGTTGGGTGTACAGTGAAAATTTGCTTGTTTAATGTGGACATGTATCTACCTGTGTTGGTTGGACGGGCATGGTGAAGGTGTTCAAAGTTTCTTTAAGGTGGTATTTTTTGTCACTGATGTTATGTCCACCCTGTTTCTCCTCTGTCCACCCTGTTACCTGTGTGTTTCTTTTGTTAATTAAATCAAATCAACAAACATAATGCATGTCTCTTTGGTTATTGGGAGGGAATGAATCAGCAAAATTAAGTTACTTAAAAATGGAGCCAATTTTTTTTTTATATTCCCTTTGAATCTAAAAACAATCTTTTGAAATTACACTGTGTCTTAAAACTGAACCTGTCTTCTTTCAATATAATGCTTGTTTAAAATACTTCCTTGAAATTTCCTTGCAGATTTTAAAAAGGGACATTGTAGCTTTTAGAAAATGTAAATATTACTATAACTGTGTATTCAAAACAGTTATTAATAGAAAATTGAATGTCCTGTAACAGGGTGGACATTTGGCACGTCATGGGTAAAGACTTTGATTTTAAAAAATATTATAATATAATATCCTTAGCTGGACCAATACATTTTTCTTATAGGTTGAAAATCCCTCTTTTAGATGAAATGTTAAAATAATTCAAAATTTTGTATTTTTTGATGAAGAGTGATCACACTGAAATGGCACCGAATAGTAGGAATGACCCAAATATAATATAGTTGTTAAGGTGTCTCACTTTCACGGTTGGGATCTGGTCATCCTCTGTATACCTGCCTGGCTTGATTTTGTGTTCTTTGAATTAGGTCTGCATTAAACAACAGGTGTATCTCACATAATTTGCTTAACACAAAGACTCCACTGTGCTCTTCACACAAACAAAGCATCTCTGAGGCGCTTATATTAATAACAGCCACTTTACCCATGCAGGACTGGCTGCAGGTGCAGGAGGACTTGAGATTTTTGCTCAGTGCCGCTGTACTCTCCCTCCTCTTCCCTCGCAGTCATGAGCTCCCCTGAAGACACGGTGACCTGAGCACCCGCCATCACCTCTCTCCTCAGAGCTGCAAACAGAAAGAGGCGAGCAGGCGTGTTAACGTCTGCATGACAAGTGTGTACACTTTAATGCACATGCAAATCACTGAGTTTTACCCGCCCAGCCCTCTAACAGCCTTTTCTTGCATGCAACTGTCATAGAAATGAGTCCATACAGGGCTTAAAATGACATAATCCTCACATCACCGGGCCTTGCTTCCTATGCTGCTGCTAAGATTGCACAAGAACATCGTGGATACTGAAACAAAAGCTTACAGCTTTTACTAAAGCACTGCTTACAAACGTAACACAGCAAAGTCTATTCAAGCATATTCATCTATTTAATTCATTCAGTCAAAGGAATAATCTGACATCAGATCAGTCAGTCAAATCGTTGCACATAGGTGACTAGTTTTTGCACAAGAGCAGCATTAAGAATTTTTAAGAAACTGTTGAACAAATGCAATCTGCAGGATTATTGTTACCAGATGAAATAAAGCAAACTCTAGTTTATATCAGTCTGCGAGGACTGCTGCTATGTAGCCTGCCTACATGTATGTGTATGTGTGTGCTATAATTATGGCTATAAAACAACTTAAGAATTTGCTTTACATTTGGCACATAATGACATTATGGAGTGGTCAAATGTGAAGAAACTACCCACTGGACTGTGATAATTTATGGTTAGTGCGAAATAGGAAGCCGCTCCAGGGTAAAAAAGCTACCGATTAATAATAAATAAAGTTCCTTTGCAATCATTCGAGCCTGGTTCTCTTTATTATATCACTTCAGTCCAACGCAGGTAGGAGGTGACAGCAGATGCATGTGAAAAGCACATAAACCCATGGAGGAGAAACTCATTTACAAACTGTTTGGGTGATTCCACGGCAGAGACACAATGGCTGGCAGGCTTGTTATGCAGTCAAGAGCAGATAACAGCACTGATTACTAACTTCCACGCTGTATTAAGTGGCCTTAACAGTGTGGATCACCAACTCACACAGCACGAACAGTTGCGTGCCTTGCTCACACTCCTGCACCCACTCAAACTGACGTCTGCTTGGTGCGGAGGCACGCACACCCCGACAGGGACGCGCGCCACTGTCCTTTTAAAAAATAAAAATAAAAAGGCGCACAAAACACCGTGTCCCGTGTCAAACTCCCACACACCCTACCTGCGACTGTATGTAGACATTGTCGTAGTTTTACTCACCGTTTTACAGCAGGGGATAATTCATCCTCCGGTCGTCAGAGAAGTGCGATAGCATGCGCAGTGCAGCTTCGCTTAGACTTCCTGCAGTGAAGGCAGCATTTGCCTGAGAAGCATCTGTCCCGCTGTCACGAGAAGCGGTTGGCTCGCACGCGATGTGTAAATCGGTCAGACTGCTCTTATGTGGCTTGGATTGAGCGCCTCCATGGCTGTGCACAGGCTGAAAGCTTTCCAGCCTCTGAGCATGTTTCCAACCCAGTGAAATCCGCAAGAACTATGATTATTATTATTATTGTTGTTATTATTATTATTATTATTATCATCATCATCATCATCATTATCATTATCATTATTATTATCATTATTACAAAACTGCATATCTTGGCTCAACAATCTGGGTTTTGTTTAAGTATGATTTTAGTTCGCCAGGCGTAACCCTCACGTCACCTGCATATTTAGCAGGCATGGACCCGACCAGGGGTAACACCTTTTTTCAGGTGAGCTTTGGACAGTCACACCAGCAGATGGTGTAATCCTTACAGCCAAAAGCATGAAGGCTGCCCAGATTGGGGCTCGTAGTGCAGCAGGATCAGCTCTCCTGTTCATGTGTGGCATGACCAGAGTATGCCCCAGCTCTCTCTCAGGTACAACAGACCAACATCTCCAATATTCTGATAATCTCCAGTCTATAACTTTAAACCAGATGATGAATGCATGCCCTCTGAGTCTTTTTTCTTTAAAATGACTGTCAGAGTGCTCCTAGGTCACATGAATACTCTGTGTTACTTTGATTGGGGACTCATGGCAAATATTAAGTGAATAAATACTTAAATTTGTTCATAATTGGGTGCTTTTGACAGGAGTCTCCTGGGACAGCGACACATCTATGTTTTTAAAAAGCACTAGTCGAAGCAGAAATATTTTTAAAGTGAAGAACAAACTCATGACGAAGACATTAAAAGGCTGGAATAATAGAAAAGACACGTGTAAGATGAAAAAAAAAAATACATACCTCTCTGGATCTTGAGGAAGAGGTTTAATCGTGGCTCTAGAACAGGCGCTTGTTATATTTTTGTTGTTGCCTTGAATTCACCGGAAGATGGCAGTCTTAGCACTTAGACTGAGAACGGAAATTCGGGCGAGTCAATAACAGACGAGGTATTTCTGAATGTTTCATGTTTGCTTTTAAACTGCACTTTCCACCTCTGACACGCACGCTTCTTCAAATAAAGATCCAGGTTCACCACTTCCATCGTTTCTAATGAGAGAAATGAGAAGCATTGCTACCGCTGGCTGGTCTCAGGTCAGCGAACACCTACAGATCAGGCCAGCCCTATTTGGGAATGGAATCCCGGACACCAACTTGATTGACGCTTCAGGAGAGCCAATGAGAGACGGGGTTCGACACTCGTGACCAATAGTAAATATCCTGTACTCAGTGCTCCAAGTTTTATTGAAGCAAGACCCCTCGAGTCAGCGAGGCATGCACCTTACTTTTTTCTCGCCGAGTTCCTTGAAATCATGCTCGCAAAGTGGGAAAACACCGGGCATGCTGTGAAGTCTTTCATTGCCGGTTTGTGGATCGCTTTAAGCGTCTGTTCGGTGTGTGTTCGCGGCCAGGAGGGTAAGAAAACGCCTGTTATATTCACGCTTTTGAGAAGATAAGGATTGTGACGTTGGAGACGGATTTTCGCACATTTCGTTAGCTGCAACTAGAGCTGATAAGTAACTCGCTTGGTTTGAAGAGTTTTCCCCTTTTTTTAATTAATGGCACGATTATTAATAATCAGGACTGATGACGTAGGACGAGCACCCAGTGGGCAGATTCCTTTAAAACACATTTCTGCTGTGTTTAAGCTAGTTGTTGTCATAAAAACCTGCTAACTATTGCTGTTTAATACATTTTCCTTAGAAACTATTATTGTAAAGGTCACCATACCTTGTCCTGTATTCTGCAATGTACACATCCACACATATTTTGCTGTTCCGGTCATCTTTACGCCTCTAAGCCAGAGTTAAAGTGTATTAATGTATCTGTATTAAGGTGCAAAGGTCGCCGATTGGAAGTCATGTTAACAGTTTTTACAAACTCTTTCCTTGTCCGTGTGTACCCAGTGATCCCAGCAATCCTTTCCCAGAGTCTTTTTTTTTCTTTCAACACATCAGTCAGGCCTGTTATGAATCACAGTGACCATATATACACACAGACAAACAAGCTATTGCCCTGCAGACTATGACTCCACCAGTCAGCCATACCACAAATCTTCAGTGTTGTTTTTGTCTGTCTCTGGGGCTTTGATTTCCGCACATCGGAAGATGATTAAGCCCTGGATACATCATTGTTTTACTTAGCAAATATGCTATACCCCAGCTTTGGTGGGGCCCAGGTTTGGGGGAAACATTTCTACCTCTGGGATTGAATAAGGCGATGTAGTGACAGGTAGCATAGGTGAACATCCTGTCTGCTACTGTGTGGACCTGTAAGGACCTGCCAGCAAAGCATGAAGTGGAAAACTATATTGCTGGCGTGTTTCTGATTGACTGTCTGCTATCCTAACACCCAAGCTTTCTGTGGTTTAGCTCCAGAGATTTCTAAACAGGTCAGACCCGGCTGAACACGAACCCAACAGACTATGGGTGAAACAGCCCAGTGACCAGGGGGGCAATTACTGGTCACCCAGACATTTCCCAACATTACTCCCTCTTTAATGCTGGGAAAAGTCCCCTGTGGCCTCCCTCCGGAAGGTGACAGATCCATGCTCTGCTGCCCAGAGTTACAGTATGTGGCTGTGGTATTTCCAGGGAATCCTTTGGGGACTTGAGGGGGGACAATAACAGTCAAAGGTTTATGATATGAGGAACTGAAGTGCTGTTGGGAAGGAGGTGACCGGCTGGGCTGATGCAGGACGAGACGCAGGGTGAATGGAAGGCTGCCCTGTAACTTCCAGTCAACAAATAGTCAGGAGCCTTTTAAGGGAAGCGAGGACAGCGCTGGTGTTTAGGCTGAGACTGACCCTGGTGCCTTCCTCAGGTTTTGACCATTCTTGGAGCACATTACCTGGGGGAGTGAAGAGTGAGGGCGGGGAGTGTTAGTGTCTGAGCTTGTCACCCCCGCAACACCAATCTCTGTGTGACTCCTGTAGGAAATTTTGAATCAAGTTCTTTTTTTTCTTTTTTTTTTGTGACCAACAGGAATCTTAAACCGTCTGAATGTTTATGTTTTCTGTTCCTCTTCAAGTGTTAGTCATAGCAAGATGTAGTATATCAGCACTATACTTTTTTTATTTCCTTCCTTGCTTTTGCCTGGGGAAAAGCACCTCTTGGTACTTCATCTTAAACAATTATGTTTTGCTCTGTATCCAACGTGCAGGTCACAGGTGTTACAGTTGAGCTCTTCCCTCATTGGTATTTCTAAAAGTTGTGATGACAGAAGGATAAACATGCCCTGAGGTGTTGTACGTGTTCAAATTAGACTCGTTGCTCATCTGTCTTGAAATGGTGTATTAACAAAGCCTTTAATATTCTTTGTATTTAATTAAGAGAGCCAGTTACATATCCGTCTCTGGTTATGTCATTTTGGCTTTCCTAAAGGTCTGTAATTCCACTCAGCTCACTGCCGTCAGCAGCTGAACAGTTGAAAATATTAATCAACTAGCCGCTGACTCAGTTTGTAAAGATTTGTGACCAAAAGGCAAAAGGTGCTGAGATGAGTGCCGGGAAAAAATGTTAGTAATGCAGAAGTTTAAGCAGTTAAACATGATAACTCAAGAAGGAAGGCACCAAGGATTTTTAAATTTATATCAGTGGTCAACTTCTCTAAAAAAAAATCACTCAGGAGTTTCAAATTTATCCCACAAGTGCATCTACTCGGAGGCTGAGAGGTAGCAGCGGTAGCCACCAGTATTTTTTTATGTCTGAATGATTCATAGGTCAGCGTTAAGAGGCCTAACAAACACATAAAACGAAAACATTCCTCTGGTCTGGATGGAACGTCGGTGAAGAGACAGCCTGCTATCGCTCAAGACCACTTTAACAACATTACAAGAAAATCTGGCGCCTTGAAAGGAAAATTTAATAAATGAGGTGTGGGTTAAGACCTCTGTATCAGTTTTAGAAGTGAGTGATTAGGAAACATGGAGCTGAAAGAAAAGGAAATCAAAAGTTGTTAGAAGTCAATCTTGATTTTTACTGTGTGAACTGTGCCCTTTTTTTCTTGTTGTAGATTTCTTATAGTGCTTGTTTTGTGTCAGGTAATGGCTGTGGACATACACTGCTGGCACCAGAGTCGGGCACCTTAGCCTCCCAGAACTATCCGGGTACCTACCCCAGTAACACCTGGTGTAAGTGGAGGCTTCGCGTACCACAGGGGCGCACGCTGCGACTGCTCTTTGGAGATTTTGACGTTGAGAGCAGTCCAGGCTGCAGCAATGGCTCTGTAATGATCACAGACAAAAACGGCGAGCACAGCCTGGGTGAGCGCACCTCTTGATTGTTTTAATTATTTATTAATAAATAATAAAGTTAAAACTTTTGGTGGGAGAATAAATTAATTTACAAGTTTGGGGGTCTCTGTTGACATATCAGTCAACAAATTGGTTCATTGTCTTAGAGCAACAAGGTGCTATAAGATACCAAAACATCACTGTTTACTGTATATACTCATGTAGTAGATTTGCATAAAAAACAGGCAATTTACTCAAATGTTTCTTTTTTTTTTTTATTTTAACAAACATCAAGTTAATTTTTATATAAGCTTTTAACCGTATGCGTGTGCGTGCGTGCGTGTGTGCGCGCTATGTGGCATCTGCCTTCATAAAGCTCTCTCCAAGCTCCCAACACACAACTGTACATACAACATCATTTACATACACACTGTATTACACATCACATAGGTATGGCCTTTAACTGACCCTTCAGACCTGATTCTAGGGTCTATTTTCACTCCCTGTCACTCTCATCAGGTTTGCTGACCTCACTGTGGGAATGACCCTCACTGTCCAATCGTAGTTTTTCCGTAGTTGTTATGAGTTCATTTTAGTGTATTGTTTGCCAGCTCACATAACCCACCAGTCAGTGCTGTCAAAACATTAGCACGCAGGTTCTCCCTGTGACCCCCACCCCCGCAAACTTTGCAGCTGGGAATGAAAAGCTTGCAGCTGCCTGATAACCAGATAATCAAGTGTTGTGGAGCGAGGAAGGAAGGATCAGAGTTTAGAAGCACTGCTTTAGCATCATTGCCCTAAGAAAAGTGGTCTAACTGCATAATGTTACCCTGAGGCAATGAACCAAACACATCCTGTTTTTAGTAAATAAATGAAATCAAAGTCTGTCTTTTAAACAACCTCATGTACTTCTTTAGATTCTTTCTTTCAGGTACATGCACATTAGTTTTAGCAGCAGCAGGTATTGTCTCATGGCTCCTTAAAGGATTGGGCCACCCCTCCAAGTCAAAGTCAAAGGTCAAACTGTTCTCATCCTTATTTTACTGAACAGCGACATGTCTTGTGTCATTAATTTAAAATAGATAAATACACATTTTAAGGGAGAGTGTAATTAGCAAAAATGTGGTCAAACACCAGATGTCTGATGGGAACTCTCCCGTGTCCTCATCAAATCTTAATTGACATACTTGCTGACAGAGACTTTGTTCCCACTCATTACTGATGATCTTCCAGTCTGGATTGTATAACTTGCTCAGGACATGCCATTGTGTTGATGCACTGACAGAAAAGGCAAACCATATTTCGCAAGAGACATGTGTAGGTTTTGCAACCAGCTGCATCGTATCCTGAGGGCATAAAAGTTGGAGAAAGCTGCAAAATAAGGGTTTAGAGATTCAAGAGATATTCCACTAGACTGACGATTGTATACATCATCAGATTTCACAGCGCCTCACTTTCTTATAGAAACTTCTTTTTGTTTTGTTTTAGTGTTTTTCTATCTAACAGACTGTCGACTCTGCATTATTAAGGGCTGGAAATTGATGTGTAGAGTGCACTGGCATGTGTGCTGACAGATGTATTTATGTTCTTGTGCTTTATAAACGTAGTTTGCGGGAATTTGTGTTCACAGGTCCTCTGTGCGGGAAGCTTGATGCAGCCGGGAAGAATGTGACATTTAATAGCAATGAAGTAATAATAATGTTCAAGTCGGGCCCACATCGCTCTGGACGAGGGTTTCTGCTCTCTTATGCCACAGATCAGCACCCAGGTACTCCTATAATTTATGCCTTCTGACTGATGTTATGCTGGGTAACTGTTGGTGGAAGCTTCTTTGTTATTCCGATTGCATTGGTTTATTTTATTTTTTTTCACTGTTTATTTATAGCAGAGTAAGTTTGATGCAGAAGGAAATAAAACCACAGAACAGCAGAGCATTTCTGGCCTTGGGTAATCTGCAGGGCCAGGGATGAGCCTGTGAAATACTTCAACTGTGCACCATATATAATAAATGCACACACTGAAAGCACAGAAGCTTAAGGGGAAAATAAAGCTGTTATAGCTGTTACATTGTGGTTATTTGCCTGATTTATATGTTATATAGGTGTGAGTGTGGTTGTGAGAGAGATCTTTTTTTTTAAGTTTACACTGATACAATCATAACACTAGCTGTTCTGTGAATATTTGTCCTTCAGTATAACACATTTGCCCTCGTGTGTTGATGTGTATGTGGGTGTATGAGTCATTGCTTATTGGGATTCACCCTCCATCGCCTCCATGTTGGCTCCGGCGTGTTTGCTCAGAGAGCAGGAGTTCTACTCCTTCTCTCGGGCTGAATGGAATGAGGCCTCAAGCTTCAGTCTGTCACTTGGACCGACTCGAGCTCTCCTCCCCTCCTCTTCTTCAGCCTGTTAACCACTCCAAGCCCACTGTCGTCCTGTCTTCGTCACTATAAGGCTTCTGAACCCAGCGGCTACTTGTTTCTTGTTTTCAGGGTTTTTTTGATTTGTTTTTCTTTGTATCCCGGCCAGTTGTAACATGCATACACCAGTATGTTTATTCATGGATTAAACCACAAATCTCACTAAATGATACACAATATCAGATTCTCCTTGTGTATTTTTTTTTAAATAACCATGTAGCCTTACTTACTTAGTCTAAATAGCCTATACTTAGACTAAGTCTTAATTTTCCCGGCTCTGGCCTTGTGTACTGTGCACTATGTATCATAGTTTCCTGTTTTTGCTCAGTTGTTTATGAAATCCAGCAGTGTCTGGAGCTAAGTCTGTACTCAAACATACAAACCACTGTCTGTTGGCTGTGATCACACATGGACCTTTCGCTTTGCTCACAGTAACAAAGGCGTTAGTCACATCAACAGTGATGACCACTCATGCCTGAATATAGCACAGTTGTAGCATCCCAGACCGTCTCACACAGAGTCTGTTGTCTGTTTGTGTGGTTGAGCGAATGCCGAGGTGGTGTTACGTAAGCCCGAGACACATGGTCCACCCATACATGCTGTCAAAATTTAAAAAAAGATTCATTTTGAGGTGCGCCGATTGAAGTTTCTGTTTTTGTTTTCAGATCTCATTTCATGTTTACAACGGGGATCTCATTTTAGCTCGCAGCATTTAAGGTAAGCCGTGGACCTCTGCGTCTTCATCTCGGATTCAGTAGAGCTGCAAGTATTTCTCACATGTTCTTCTCCTCCTCCTCAGCGTGTATTGCCCTGCAGGATGCAAGAAGGTCACAGGGGACATTTGGGGGAACTCTGAACATGGTTACAGAGACGTAAGCACAGCAGATTTCATTAGGCCAAGCTGTATTGTACTGTGCTTCTTATCAAATACATGTCTGAAAAGGCTCCATCTCTCTCTTCTGCTGCAGACCTCAGTGCTGTGCAAGTCTGCAGTCCATGCAGGAGCTACATCTGACAGTCAGGGAGGCCATATCACTGTGAATCGTGGGAGAAGCCTTACGCTATATGAATCCACCTTTGCCAATGGAGTCCTTTCGAAAATGTATGTGTTTGTTTTCCACATTTTTAAAATGAGATCTTGTGGAAATGTCCAGCTGCTAGTTTAGTGTAACTGATTTGTATTGATTATCAATATTTCTTTTTCACTTCTTTTGACAGGGGATCACTTTCTGAAAAGAAGCTGCTTTTCATCCAAGGTATGAGCCTGACTTTACATTCACAACCCCAATTCCAAGAAAAAAAGTTGTGACACTGTTTAAAATGTAAATAAAAACAGAATCTAGTGATTTGCTGATCTCATAAAGCCATATTTTATTCTGGATCTGCTTCTTTTAACTCAAAATGTTTTAATTTGGTGAAAGGTATGGAATGCAGCCAGGCCATTTCAGTAGCTTGACTTTTCTACCATGAAGCCATTCTGTTCTCACAGGTGGTTTAGCATTGTCTTCCTGAGATCATTAAGGCCCTCCCTGAAGTAGAGGTCATCTGGATGGGAGTGCATGTTGCTCTAAAACCTGTATACACATTTCAGCACTGGTGGTGCCTTTATAGATGTGCAGACGCCAATTTAATATGCACTGACACCCCCGTACCATCGACTGTTGTCCACATATGGTTTCTTCTTCTTTGGACGACAGAGCTTTAACCTGCACTTGTGAATGGCATGGTGAACTATGCTCACAGATAGTGATTTCTGGAGGTATTTCTATGATGTAATCATTTGTTTTTAATGCAAAGATCACAGGGATCTGATTCAGAGTTTTGCCTTACCCTTGCACACAGAGATTTCTCTAGATCCTCAGAATCTTTTGATGATATCATGTAGATGGGATATTCAAACTCTTCACACATTTATGCTGAGCAACATTATTAAAAATAATTGTTTCACAAGACCCTGTTTTTTGCAGATTAATGAATCTCTGCCTCTCTGTGAGGCTCTTTTTTACAATAAATCATGTTACTGACCTGTTGCTAATTAACCTAATTAGTTGCATAATATTCCACCAACTGTTTCTTTTTTGGAGCCACTTACTTTTCCAGCCTTTTGTACCAACATGTTTTTTTTATTATTATTTTTTAATAGACATGTTGCTGGCATCAAATTCAAAATGTGCTCATATTTTTAATGTAATAGTAAAATGTCTCAGTTTAAACATTTTCCAGGTTGTATTGTGAATGAATTTATGAGATTTGCAAATCACTGCATTCTGTTTTTGTTTTGTTTTTTTTAACATTTTTAACATTTTTTTTTACATGTTACACAGTGTCCCAACTTTTCTTTTTTTTAAATTGGGGTTGTATAACTTCAGATGATGATGTTTAATGTTCACGATGTTTGAGGAAAGTGTTTAGACAACCTTCGGCATGGCGGAGCGGTGTTCCAAACAAAGGTAGGAAATAGGATGGACCCCTGAAGTGTAAACACAGGTGGTGGAGCAGATGGCAAACAAAGACCTTGGATGAAACTCTCTGAACATCCGGGATGTTATGGAGACTGGGGGGACATGGGTTGCATGAATGACAGTCTGAAAGGCAGAGTGACAGAATAGCAGTGAGTTTTAAAGAACAGGAAGCCGACACCGATTCACTCAGAGGTGGTGGGCAGGAATCCGAGTGGATCGGAGTGTTGACGATAGAATAGCGAACGAGAAGACTTGGACAGCGTGGGAAAGCGGAAGTAAAGAAAAGATGAGAACAGCAGGAGTAGCACGAACACCAAGGAATGCAAATACAGCTCTTCCTCGCTGAAGCTCAAGGCTTCATTACTACCTGAAACGGCCGGTTAGCTGTTTAGCTTCTTTAAATAACACGATTTACATTTCTGCACATTATTTGTTTGGGGTTTTGTTTTTTGTTTTTTTTCTTTCTTTTCTTCTCACTTTCAAGGCAAAACAGTGTCCATTACTTTCTTGAGTTCATGCAGTTCATCACAGGGAATCTGTGTGGTTTATAATGAAAATGTGTAGGCAAATGTTACGGGGCAAGTTATGAAACTCAAATTATAATTCATCAGTTTGTTTGTTTTCCTTTGATCCGTGAACAGAGTGTAACAACAACTTGGCTGTTTCTGCTTTAAACGCCTCATCTTTTGCTGATAAAAACAGTCAAGAGCAGACAAAGTCATGGAACAGCAGAAATAATGATTTCAGCCATAACTTCCTGCTCTGGACAGCAGACAGTAGCGATCAGAGCCCGTGGGTGGAGATGGAGCTGAGCGACAGAAGCACCATCACAGGTAAAGATAACAATAATAAGTATTTGTGTACAAAATATGCTTGGTTTAAGCAATTTATTGTGATTTCATGAATCAGAGATGGGCTATTATTGTTGTTTAAAATCCATGAAGCCTTTTATCGCTTTTTGAATATTGATTTGAAACAAAATAAAACAAACGTTGTTCTCTCTTGTCAGGAATAGTAACAACGGGATCAAATGAGTACTACATGGAATCCTACATCTTTTTATTTAGTAAGGACAGAAAGAACTGGAAGCTTTACAAAGAAAGCAAAGAAAGAAAGGTAGGTATCCTACTTAATGCTTTGACTACCCCAAATTCCTGAGCTTTTTAAAGCAGTAGACTTGCAGATGCTAACTCATCTTTGTGGCTCTTAGGTGTTTCAGGCCTACACTGATGGACACCTCAGAGTGCTCAATAGCTTGTTTCCTGCTGTGGTGGCTCGATTTGTCCGCCTCCAGCCGCTGAGTTGGCATGGGAGGGCTTCAGCTCAGATTCAGGTCCTGGGCTGTCCTGTTAGTAAGGCCACGCCGAGGTCTTCCCGTCCACCTGGCGATGGTAGGCAGGAACTCATAAGCTTCCAGATTATCCACAATAAAGTTTGTTTTGTTTGCTTTTAACATGATTTGATTTGCAACCAAGTTTCCTGATGTACGGTTTTCCTGTCTCGACAATTCCCCAACAGACTCTCCGTCCATCAAAGTTAACTCGGGTCCACTGCTCCCAAGCCCCACTCCCACCACCACTGAGAGCACCGTGTTAGTGGAAACAACACAGAGTATGTACTTGTGCCATCCACCAACTCACCTGTGTGAAGTTTATACGAGTAGATTGGAGTCACACCAGTGCAAACAGGGCAATATAGCCATTAATCTGATAGGCAGCACTTTGTACTTTGTAATAACAGCATTCCTTCCTCACACTTGTTCAGCTGTTTACTCAGACACTTTAACACTCTTGCAGGCTCCAGTCAGCCAGTAATAGTAGCAGTGGGCGTGGCCCTCGGCCTGATGATATGTGGCAGCTGTGTGTTGGCTGGATTCTGGTTGAAGCGAAGGTACTGCACATGTATTAATGTTTAACTTTCCAGTGTGGGCATACTGTCACTGAAACTGATTTTCAATATGGAAAAGATATATATAAATCTTATAAAGTTTGTATCTGTCTTGTGTGAAACTTGTATGAAAAGCATACAAGAGTGAAAACGGATATAAGATCCCTTGAAAAATTATATAAATGAAACGTGTATGCTTTGGATACTTACTAAAACAATATAAGAAAGTAATGAGAAAGTGGCCACTTTCATGAGTAAATCATATAAGCCTTATATGATTCACTATATGAAGTAGGCCACATCTTATGCAAGTCTTTACTATAGTTTTTACTATTTCTTTTCCATATGGGTTTATTCACCCTCTGAGTTTGTTTTTTGTTATTTGAAATTGTAGGAAAAAAGATTCACAAATGAAGTACTCCTACTCTGTCCCCACAAGTAAGTCTAGCACTTTTCAGATTCTTTTTTTTAAATATACTTTTTAGTTCTGAGTCCTTTTTTAATGTGGCAATGATTTTATGATTATGATTTTTTTGTAGGTTGTCAAAGTTTCAAGGAAAAGAGTTTTCCTGGCTCACAGTCGTACCCTCTGGTTCGAAACGTCCACGATGCACTACCAAACCCCCCTCTTAATGGTGAGAATTCAGATTTTTATTAATTAAGGGAAGCTGCTGGTGCTGCTTTGTTTTTCTGCAAGTGTCATCAGCTGCTACCTTTGAAGTTTATTTGTGCTGTTAAGTGTTCGGCTCCCCATCTTTCCCACTCTAATAGTCTCTAGCTTCAGTGGTCAGTTTGAGTAGCTCACGCCAAGCCTGACAGGCAAACAGTTCTCTCCACGGGCTGTCCATTCTTTCCTCTGGCTCAGCCCATCACCCGGTCACAGCATAAACATTCCTTTCTTTGGTCCACAGAGGCTCACTGAAAGAGACCATTTAATTGGAGCTCGATACAAGGCACTCAGCCTACTCCCCCCCCCCTCAGCAGTCCCATCTCTGCCTCCCTTACCCCTTCCCTCAGTGAGGGGGCCCTTCTCTGAGAGGTCCAGTGATAAACAGGACAGAGGGTCAATGCTAAGACAATTAAAGCCCCCAGTAAAGCCTGTCTAATTAAAATAGCTCTGGGTCTTAGACTCCCTGTGTGCTCTTGAAAGTCCAGGCCTCCCACACCACGGCGTCTTCTGCAAGGACAAAGAGTAGTCTGGATGGATCTAAGTGCTAGACCGTCAGCCCTCATCCCTGCGATTAGATGAGACGTTGTTGGTGGCCAGGCTTCTCATGCAGCGCTCTGCATTGTCCTAGTCAGAGACAGCTATTTGGTAGAAAAGAAGCAGAAGTTTTCCAGAAATTGCTTTGCAAGATGTAAACAAGAAGTAGAGTTTTTCCCATTATCGAAAGTAGCCTGCTAGATGTTTTAGTACACATTTAGTATCTGTGTGTTTAAGTTTGTGTAAAAATGTCTTGATGCATGCTCAATCATCCAGGTCAGGAAATCATAAAAAGTTGATGTTGTTCATCTGGATGAAGCATTTCACTGAAAACGCTACATCCAGGTGAACAAAATCAGCAATCAAACCATCAAATCATATAAAAATAGTGATCTGTGATCTACTGATCTGCCAAACCAAGAACTTTTAGGAGCTACAGTTCTGCTGGTCGGAAATGCCGACAAATCCCATGACTGGAAAAGCACCCAGACAGGAATTGCGGTGCACATCTTCACTCTGTTAAATGTAGAGTCTGTCTGTGCGCCAACAAAGTCTTCAGAGGAAAACTACCTCACAGAATTCAGAGCAGCTTTTAGGATAAGCCAGAGTCGTTCCGGATGCTATGCAGAGATGAAGTTAAAGCTGAACTCGAGTCATTTTGTGGAGAGAAAAAAGGAGCCGCTGCTAACAGAAAGAACACCAGGCTGCTCTGTGGTTGGGTGGCATGAATAAAGGGAAGAACAGATTTTATTAAAATTCAGATTTTGTTGTTGTTGTGCAGGCACTTCAAGAAGCTGAAAGTAAAAGAAGCTGGCTTCTAAAGCAGACCTCGCATGTCTTTAGGATACAGCAGCTTCAGTTTTTAGAATCTGAACATTATGTAAAAGACTGCATGTGTAAGATTATTATTTATTATTTATATTATTTATTATATTATTTTAGTATTTCACAACTTGGTCCATTCAAACAGCGGTCCCCAACCCCCGGGCCGTGAGAGTTGAGGCTCGGATGTGAAATTTATGGTTTTGGGGTTTTTTATCGTTTTTTATCGTTATTTATTCATTTATTTTTTTTAAAATCGTTTTTATCGTTAACTCAGTTTCCTGTGTGTGATGAATAAATCTTCTTTTTTTGGTACTGGTACTGGTTTTATTTTGTTGTATTTATCCACGACACCTTAGAGGCCAGTCCGTGAAAATATTGTCGGACCTAAACCGGTCCATGGTGCAAAAAAGGTTGGGGACCACCGCATTAAAATATGAGGATTTTTTTTTTTTTTTTTAAATGTCTTTCTGCTGTGAGGGTTATGTAATGTACCCGGGCCCCTCAAACTAATCCAGTTCAACTGCCAAATCCAAATTATGAGGCAACACTGAGTGAATAAATGTATTCACTGGTTTATTGTGTCTTTATCAAAACAGTTTGGATTTTTAACTTTCTGCCATAGTTGTAGGATTGATGCTACTCTCTTATTGGTCTTATTTATAGTTAGGTCAATCAGGTAGGTCATTTCATTGGTAGCGTTTATGTGCGTGTCACTGTTTCCGTCTGTAAACACGACAGCTCGAAATGATAAAAGCTTTGCAGGGCTGCAGGTTGGGGTCATGTTAACAAGCAATTTATAATTTGCCTTACATGCACTGAGGTCTTCAAGGTCAACCTAATGATTTATTTCTGTATAGAAGCCTTGTAAGGTGTGTATTGTCAGCATGTAGAAAGATTTGAAATATGTCACATTTGACCTCTGACCTCTTCTTTACGGTGAAGTTTACATAGTAATTAATTTTCATAAAAGGTCGATCTTTAAGACTGTGCTTAAAATTCTGCTGCTTTTCTTCTTATTGGCAACAATTAGGAAATGATATACCGGCATATGGAGATACTGAATGTCACGATACAGGATAGATCCAAATATCATGTCACGTTTGACCTCTGATCTCACGTTTACATTTGACAACTGCCTTTCTTTCAAGTTGACGCCCAAAACATGTTTATAATTAGGGGAAAGTTTTATCCATAGAAAGAGAACAAGCTTCACGTTAGTCACTGCTCTGACCAATGAAGCTGAAAAGGCCAAAAATACAAATGATATTTTATAATAAGCTCAAGTTATTGTTGTGTACTTATTTACAAGTAAACGCCTGATATACATTCCCTACTCCTAGATGTGGTCATGCTGCCCTTATCTGATTGTTTTTTAAAGTACTTATAAAAAGAACAAAGAAAATTAAATGAATGCATACAAAACACAATACTGTTCCCTGAAATGCAAATACTGCTCAGAGAGCGAGCTGCCTTGGCAGGTGGTGGGAGACTGAGGCAGAGCTAGCACAGCTGTTAAGTTACCTCTCTGTGCTCAACTAACCCATCAGCTGGCTGTGATCTAACACTGCCATTAAAGTTGCCTGATGTCTTTACTGAGCAGTCTTTGGGCTTTATAATTTCCTGACTGATTGGCTTGCTCTTCATGTCTGTATCCTGTTTGCCAGCTCAGTCGTTTTTCAAGTCTAACTAATAATTATAGCAGGTCTTTTAAGTGATAAAGGTGTACCTAATTTCTATAGAAACCAAAAATATGACACATGGTGTCATATTTTTGGTTTTCAGAGCATAGTTTATCTGATACCTGCAGTGTGAGAAGGTTTGCTGTACGTCAGGTGACCAGGGAAAAAAAAAAAATCTCGTATGCCTTATCTTACATTTACCTTCTCTCTTTTCTTCTCTGATCCTCCCAGACTATGCTGAGCCAGCTCTTGCACCTATTGGACATAAAGTTGGCTCAACTTTTAAACCTTCTTCAGAAGAGTGTTATACTACCCCCTTCACCTGCAGCCATTATGATACTCCTGGCTCCCTGCCCGAGTATGCAGAGCCACTTCCTCCAGAGCCCGAGTATGCCACTCCGTTCTCAGATCAGCCGTCTGACTCCAGCATCATTCCTGCACCGACATCCAGCCACAGTCAGTATGACTGCCCCTCACACAGGGTGCTCTTCAATGGCTACTGCACTCCCGCGCTACATGCCAATGGACCAAGACCAGTCAGTGTTGTCTATGCAGAGCCCAAGTCTTGTGACTCTTTACCACAGAAACACACATATGAAGATCCTTTGTGAGCACAGCAAGCTTAGACTCAGGAAAAGGCTCTTTGGAGTTGAAATGTGTGTTGGCACCAGAGCAACACTTGGAGTGGTCTGAAGTTGAACAGTGAGCTGGACAGTGCTGTTCAGAATGCACTAACTGGACATCCCATGAGTGATGTGCCCAAGGAAGTCACTTTGGATCACTATGCATATGAGGGTTTTCAGACTAAACACTGGGAGCCACATGGAGGCAGATATTTCCATCAAAGAAGTATGGGATAGTTTTTTTTTTTCCTCATATTGCACAAATAAATACAGGCTCAGTTTGTGTCTCAGAGATACTGTTTGGTGAAATGTTTAATCACATAACTGCACTTTCCAAAAGCACATACAGAAATGTATGTGTAGTCTTCTCCACAAATTAAAGCAAAAAAAATGGTACAAAGCATTGTATTCACAATGTATCATTTCAAAAACAACATTTATGAAGCACTATAAATTGTAACCTGTAACAAAGAGTACTGTTATAATTACACATAACCACTAGGTGGCTGCCACGAGCTTCAGACGTCAAGCAATAATGGACTCTGTAATTATTTGTCTGCTCAGATAATTATCACCTGGTAACATACCAACAGCTAAAAATAACTGCTTGGATTGTAGTACAACTGAGAGGCACGAAAGGCAATAAGATGACACGATTAGGAAGGACTGTCCTTTGCTTGGATGAACAGCCCTGTGATTCAGCCACTTTTCCTGGAGAAAGAAATGCACTGTCTAGTTAAACAAGTCTCCAGAGGAAGAGTACGTTCCTCTGCTGGAGGCCGAGTTATCGCAAAATGTTAACATTTTTTTAAAAAACACGTCCACTGGCCTTGTTTGTTAGGCCTTTGCTGCTGTATAGCACCTTTCTCAGAATTAAGTGGAAAAAAATTATAATACTTATATTTGTATACTTGTATTCTTTTTTTTTTTTTTTACTTTATATTATATCCCATGGAAAGTTTTGTTTTTTGTATAGAATACATATGGTTTTATAAATGATTAAGTTACTAAATAACTTAATTAAACCTGTGACACTGATGTTTACTACAGTTCCATATTTAACATATAAAATTGTACTTGTTCCTATTTCAAGGCATTTTGTATAAAAAAGAGCCAGTTGGCAGTCCTCAATCCCATATTAAAATGTTACTAAAAGCCCATCAAGTTACATTAATGTGACATGCTCTCTGGTATCATATACTACAACACTGGGACTACATCTCTTCCACTGCTGGATAAGGCACAATTACACAGATGTGTTAGTAACCAGTTGGTTTGGTGTGTGTGGGATGGATGGACATCAGGCTCTCTTGGAAATGAGATTTTTTTTACCTAGATAAATAAAGGACTACTAAAATGTAACACGGGTAAATCTGTACATACACGACACTTCACTCACATACATCAGGACTGAAAAGCTGATGGAGAATAGAAAAAAAAAAAATACATGAATTATAAAAGTAAACTGTGGTTGTGTTTAAACAGAAAAGGTTTAGCGTTGAGTTTCAGCACAATCTTAGTGTGAAATATCAGAAAAACGCTTAAAAAGGAGTGCAATATTACTGAATTTCCAATTTGAAAGCAGTTTTGCTTAAAGAACAGATTCCATAAGATGTTCAGTCTGTTATAATCTACCAGCAGCAGTAATTCACTCTCTTTCACTTTCAGCATCTGTGCTGAACTCTTCCCTCTGCCCCTCCTCCTCTCTTCCCTCATGGGAGTAATGCACCAGAGACTGGTGTCTGTTCCTGGACGGCGCGTCTTTAAAGCGCAGGCCGCAGTCTTCGCATGCATACGGCAGTCCCTCTCTTGCTCCTTCTGGCTGAGATGTGCCCTCATTCCCACTGATCGGTGTAGAGGTGGGATGAGAAGCAATTAAATCTGAGGAATCTCGAGTATTCGGTGCTGCATGTGAGTCAATACCTGGACTGTTGGGTGCATTTAACACGGCGCCGGTTGGGGGTGTAGTTCTGGGGCGCCCGGGCTGACAAGCACGACCTGCGGGTCCTCGGTACACGCCTCCGGTCTCCCCTGTGACCTCAGGAGCCAGCCCGTGGACTGTGCGGTAGTGGAAACGGATCCCGGAGCGGTTGGAAAAGCCCTTCCCACAGATGCTGCAGATAAAGGGTCTCTCCCCTGTGTGGATGCGAGTGTGGATCTTTAGCGCTCCAGACTGGGTGAAACACTTGCCACACTGGGTGCAGCGGTAGGGCTTCTCTCCTGTGTGCGTCCTCTGGTGGGCACGCACCCCTGCCAGATGGGGGAAACCTCTGCCACAGAAGCCACATGAATATGGCTTTTCACCCGTGTGAATCCGCCTGTGGATCTTCAGCGCTCCAGACTGACTGAAACTTTTCCCACAGTCGGAGCAGGAGTAGGGCCGTGCACCGGTGTGCACATTGAGGTGTATGCGGAGGTTGCTGTGTGAATTGAAGGCCCTGCCGCACTCTGTGCAAATGAACCCGGCTGGTTTGTGGGCATGCTCGGAGCACTGGTGTTGTAGCAGCTGGGACGGTCTAGAAAATGAGGCGGAGCAGTGCATGCAGGGATGCAGTGACGACAGCAAGGTTGTAGAAGTCCTGCCCCTCTCCCCCTGCTGCTGTGCTTGCCTGTGCTGGCGGTGGCACACCTGATTACAGGCATGAAAGGAGTGAGGGCAAGACAAGCACGGAAAAGCACTGGAGAGCCGAGCAGAGTGCGAGTGGGCGAGCTGGGGGCAGGGTAAACAGGACGTTAAAGGGCAGTGGTGGTGGTGAAAGTGATGGTGAGCGTGGGTGTGAGAAAAGGGGGAGTCTGTGCCCTCCTGGCGGCCTAGTGTCTGGGTACAGGTTTGCAGGCTGGGGTGACAGCACAAGTGGGGAAACATGGAAAGATGGGACAAAGACGCTCTTGAAGGAGGCACATCAGAGTTTTGGTTCTGGCTCTGAGTCCCTCTGTCTACATCCTCGTTCTGTGATCGGCTGGGCAGGCTGGTCTCTAGCTCAGATGTAGTGGTGGTGCTGCTGGGTAAGGTGGAGTCTGGTAAACACATGCTAAGGCTCACTGGACCAGCAATACTGAGATCTTTTGGGTGGGATACGGTCTCTGAGTGTGTTGGCAAGGACAGAGGCTGTCTGGATGTTAGGGTCTCAAATGAAGGAGGGGGACTGGAGAAAGGGCAGCCAGGGCAGGTGCAGGCATGATGCAGATCTAAAGCTGAAGGACAAACCGAACCACATCAGTAGGAAAATTAAATTTACAAGAAAATGGGTGGACTTGTTTATTTACACGGCTCCTACCTTCTCTCCGGTCTCTGGTCTCTCTCGCCCTCTGTGATGCCCCTGCACCCGTCTTTTCCTGAACAGGTCTAAGTGGCTCAAGCGATGTAGCTTTGAACCCAAGAGCACCATCAGCAGCACCACCGCCTGCCACGCCCCATGCTGCATTAAGCACATCTGGCGGATTTTTTGAGGAGTTTCCAGATGTGATAAGGTCACCGAGGAACTGATGCATCTCCATCCAGGAGCACTGACCATGCTGCAAAAGGTACACAAAGCATGAGTGCAGAGGCTGCATGTGCTGAGTGAACAGACTCCACACAGTCCAGTTAGCTGGCTCGTGTGAGCTACTGGCTGCTCTCAAAATAGGCTGAAAACGTGACGTTTTAGCTAAAGCAAACAACAGACTCGCTTACTTACAATATCGCTACACTTGTCTTTGTCCATGAACTCAAAATAACGCCGCCGCTGGCGCCACAAAACCCACAGCAACGAATTTAAAGTTTTTAATTTCGATAGCACGGCTGGAAACGATAAAAGAAAGTGCACTCTTTACAGCTTTTACACATCGGCTGTCGACCATCCGTGTAGCCCACTTAAAACCTCCCGTCACCAGACATTGTAGTTCCGGGATTTTTAAATCACGTGACGGGAGTTGTAGTCTTTATTTTCTTTCCCGCTTCTTTTTCAGAAAAGACGGTATTTTATTATTTATTTATTTTTTAACATCTACTGGAGGGTTGTATTCTTTGTCATTTATTTATTCAGTTTGTAGCATTTAATGTATCCTGATAATTTGCATCTACAAATGTGATATTTGACATAATAGTTAAATTTAGCCTGTAGGTTTTGTGTGTTTTATTTTTTAAGTATTTTTTTTAAGTGTATAAATACTCTTTAAACGCAGATCTAATCGGCTGATCACACAGTACCGGCTCAGTACATTTAGGTGCGTAGACATGGTCCGGCGGTCCAGAGGACCAGGTGAAGTTTAAATTAAGCATCAAAAAAAGGAAGAAAGGTGATATAAGTGATTTTGAACATGGTGTGGTTGTTGGTGTCAGGCGGGCTGATCTGAATATGTTAGAAACTGCTGATCTGAGATTTTTCCACAAAACCATCTCTAGGGTTTAAAGAGTATCGGCCAAAAAACAGTAAATATCCAGTGAGCATCAGTTCCTCGAGTGGTCAGATCAGAGCAGAATAGCCAGGCTGCTTCAAGCTGAAAGGAGGGCAACAGTAACTGAAGTAACCACTCATTTATGTAGAAGAGGATCCCTGATTTAGTCCCTGATGCAGACAGGCTACAGCAGCAGAAGATCACTCCAGGTGTCACTCCTGTCAGCTAACAACAGGAAACTGAGGCCACTGTTAAATCTTGCCACCACGGTCTACCTGAGTAATGTTGCGGACCATCTGCATCCCTTTGTGACCACAGTGTACCCATGTTTCGATGGCTGTTTCCGGGAGTATAGCACACTATGTTGCAAAAAAGCTCAGATCATCTCAAACTGGTTTCTTGAACATGAAAATGAGTTCACTGTATTCAGGTGGCTTCTGCGGTCGATAGATGTAAATCCAATGAAGCACCTTTGGTTGGGGTGCAACAGGATGTGGAGCAGACAAATCTGCAGCAACTGTGATGCCATCACGTCAAAGTGTTTCCAGCACCTCTTATGCCATGAAAAATTAAAGCTGTTCTGAAGACAAAGGGGATCTAACCAGGGACTAACAAAGTGTATCTAATGAAGTATCTGATGAATCTATGTCTATACACACAGAGACAGTGGGTAAATATATAATGCTTGTTTACACCCACAATTGTGGCCTAATAAATATATTTTTAAAGTTGTTATTGATGAAATTCTCACCAGATGTCGGTAACAACCAATCCAATCCACACATGCCTAGAAATTTACCCATACATGGGCATAAATTATGTGTAATAATGAGAAATAACACAGGGAAAAGTATTGAACACACGAAGAAACGTAGGTACAATCTATCAGTAATTAGAAAGCAACCCTGCTGCTATAATACCAGCTGGTTCAGTCCCAGCTAATGGCTCATAAAAATGTTTCATTACCAAGTTGTCACACAAGAAATATCTCATGATGAGATCTCTCACAAAACCTTCCTGTTTCAAAACATACTGATGGCACTGATTACAGAAATTTCTAAGCTACTGAAGGTTGCAATGAGCACTGTTGGGGCTCTAATCTGGAAGTGGGAATATTTCTGGCAGGAGTGAAAAGAATTATCTAGAGCCAAAGACCACTTGTGGAGAACTATGGAAAGACCTGGAATCAGCAGGTAACTCAAAGAAAATAAGTAGTGCACTCAACTGCCATGGCCTGTATGCACACTCACCACGCAAGACTCCATTGCTGAAGAAAAAACACGTTGAAGTGTGTTTAAAGTTTGCTGAAAAACATTTAGAGAAGCCTGTGAAATACTGGGAGAATATAGTCTGGTCAGATTAGACCTAATTGAACTCTTTGGATGCCACATTTGGAGGTCAAAAGACACTGCATGTCACCCCAAAATCACCATACTGGAAGTGACGTTTGGAGGTGGGAACATCAATGTACGGCACTGGCATGCTTCATATAACTCCTGCCATCTATGATGATGACGAAGATGAAACAAGGGTGGACATTTCAACAAGACAATGATCTCAAACATACAGCCAAGGAAACTTGGTCTGTTTCAGAGAAAAGAAAAGAAAGCTGCTAGAATGGCCCATCAAATCACCTGACCTGAATGCAAGTGGAAATCTATTAAAAATAGAGATCATTGAAGGGACCCACAGAAGCTCCAAGGTTGATCCAACTAGTTTCTCCATACAGGAGGCATATGAAGCTGCCATCACCAACAAACGCTTTTATACAAAGTATTACATTTCAGTAAGTGTGTTCAGTACTTTTCCCCCGTGTCAAGGACATCTGTGGCTTGATATCTTTGCATGTGTGGATGGGTTGTTACCAACATCTGGTGGGAATTTCATGTCAATAGCACCTTTAGAAATACATTTACTTAGAAAATTGGTGATGTGTTCAATACTTATTTTAGCTACTGTGTATATATAAACAGTAAATACATTTTTCAAAGACGTTACAGGAAACGTTTTTTTCCAGTTTGACAAAAGGAAACCAGAGAATGAACCCCACTATGTCAGACTCTGTGGCTGTATGGTTTCAGACTTCTCATGACCCTGATGAGAGCTACATTTTGGCACATATGTGGTGTACACCATACTTTTTCATTTGGTAGTTTTTTAGAATTTAGGGCCAACTTTCTACAACATAAACAGAAGGTAATACTGTAGATAAGCAAAAAAAAACAACAAAAAAAACAGTGTCAGTGTGAATCACCTGCATCCAAACAAGAATTTATTAACCTTTAGAAAAACATCAAAATATACCTGCAGACTGTGTAGAGTCAGAAAATGTTAATCACAAGAAGACATCTATTCATACCACTAATCAGTACCATTCAAAATGAAATCATGAAATATTTAACATAGCACTAAAATGCTAGTTACTATACAAAACAAGCTTTCAGACACAAAAAACCCCTGTTTCACTCTAGTTTTGACAAGGTTTAGAAAAGGAATCAGTTTTCCAAGACAATAAGAAGAACATGACAGAAATTTTAATGCTAATAGAAATTCTGCATTACACTGCATAGGATTAATCTCCATTCATTCTTCCTCCAGCAACTGGCTGAATTTACAGCCTTATATCTGAATGCAAAAGGAAAGAAGGAAAAAAAGTGCCTCGATAAATAAAAGATTGGAATGTCTTGTTTAAATTACAGATGCAAGAAAACTGTCTCACTTCGACCCCTTTCAAACATGGATCCTTGTCTGTATGGTCAGCTTCAGGTCTGAACCAGCACCCTGGTCACCGTTCTGTGGAAGCGATGATGATCATCTTACTAGACAACCATCATCGAGTCTGAACGGGTAAAGACACATTCCGCCGTCTCCAGTCTGTTGCACACGTATCGAGATTCTCTCAGTCATTGTACATTTCTGAATGAAGAAGCCAATTCATTATAAATTAAATTATGAGCTCAAAGCTCAAAATAAGCTATATACTGGTCCATGGTGGAGCTCCATTTCTTCTTAATGGCAGCCTCTACCCCCAAACAGTTTTAAACAGCAGCTGGGAGGGTTTTGTGTGCTTATACCAATAGCTGTGTGCCTGAGATGACCAACCAAGGATATCCCCGTTCAGGGTGTACTCACATGAGACGATCTGTATCATGCAAGAGTGCAGTTGAGCCCTCAGAGTCGAGCTCATTTGTCTTTTGTGATTGCTGGGTGCTGTAACAGGGACATGTTACAAAAGAGGGTCTGTTGTGACGTTGATGTAGTGCAATTGCTGCTGACTAACTTCAGCTTTCTCAGTGACAGCAGCTCCGGCGAAACTCATTTAGGAGACACGACTTTTCCAATTAAGCTACAACGTGTAAAAAAAAATCATGAGTTTCCAAGAGCACTTTTCAGGGTGTGTGCGTGTCAGAGAGGGAGGAGCTGAGATGCTCAGACAAAGTAATGCATACTTGTGTCTGGATTGTTGAGTGCAGGGGAGCAGGAACAATCATGCTCAGGCAACCGTGTCTAGTGTGAGTACACCCTCCCTGACATCATACTTTGGCTATGTTTAATATGAGCATCCACCATTGTAACAGTAATGAAGGAAAGGCATAAAAAAAATCCCCGTCAATAAACTGATGAAGACAGAAATATTGTGTTTTACGTCTGAATTGAGCTTCTGAAACAAAAACCACAGTCTTTTGGTGGGAATAGTTATAGGAAAATGCTGCCTTGTCATAAAACCGTATGATGGTCAATATACAAATTACACAGTAATGTATGTAATTCTAACAGTATATTAAATGCTTCCTTTACAGGGTAGGGAATGTGACCTTTCTCTCCTTTTCTGACCTTGCTGTACTTTATTTTTCCTTATCAGCACTTGAAATGTTAACTTCAATCTTAATCTCTTTCTCTAGCTTGTAGTCTGTCAGTTGGTTTGATTCGGACGACCACAAATCACAACCAGAGGTCTGAGGCTCTTTCTTTATATCCACTATGAGTCCTGTGGGAGCTGTCTTTATTGAGGTTGTTTTAGCAGTCACTTTGCTATGGTGGTTTTCGAATTCTTGCCTTTCAGCATCTACAGCCTGTCCTGAGATTTCAAATTCTTCTGGTTCACTTTTAACAGGAAGGTAGTTCACTGCAGACTTCTTAGACAGATCCAAGGGTGCTTCTGGATCCTGTTTAACCCCAGTTAACAGATCCAGTGGGGCATTTATTGTCGCTCCAAGAGCAGCACCCACTGCGAACGGACCCTCGGGCAGAGCTTGCATAGCTGTGATGGGTAGTGTCTGAGGGATTGCAGATGGGAGCGGGAGCCCGTTGGCTTGTGTTGGACAAACAGGAACGAACAAGACAAGATTGACACCAGCAGGCGGCTGTTTGTCAAGAGTTAGCTTCCACAACCCGTCTGATGGACGAGTGCCAGTAGAGACACCCTCAGTCACGTGACCTGGATTGCTAGTATCCTCGACTGGTGGAGCAGGGTTGTTTAAAACAACAGCGGGCACAGTGACTGCGTTTGCTGTGTTTGATGAGTCTGGTGTAGCACTGTGCTTTTTTCTCTCCAGTGCAGAGCTGGACACACGTTTCTTGGTGGCACTCTAGAAGGGTAAAGATAACAAAAGCATTTCAGTGTGACTTTATGATATGAAAAGAGTTCTTGGAAACAGGTTTCTGAGCATATCTGTACCTACATCAAAGCAACCCCCCCCCCCCAAAAACAAACCATGGGTTGCTATAAAGGTTGCTTATGTTGCACATAAACGTCCTGCAATGAGTAAGATCAAAAGTAGGATAAGAGCGATGTGCACTCCTATTTACTCAGATATGTCAATACTTGATCCTGGTTTAGAATCATTTTGTGCTGACACAAAAATAACTGGCTAAGAAATACAGCAACACCTACACACAGACAACTGGCTACTTGTGGGTAGAGCTGGGCGATAAAACGATAACGATATGTATTGCGAAATAACTTTTTCTCGATAGAAAAATTAAACTATTGCGATAGGCCTCATCTCTCTTGTCCTCTTAAAAAAAAAAGAAAAAAAAAGAACAGCCAATCCAAATTAAGTAGCGCAGAGCCGAACCAATCACAGCCGCAGAGTCACGTCACGTGACTTGTTACGTACAGCACAAGCGCCAAGGCGCACATGTGTATTTGTTTTTGCAGCCGTGCAGCCCGGGTAATGAAGGAAATGAGTTTGCCGACTAGAGAAAAATCAACCGAGAGCGTGAGCGAAGGTTACCGAAGAAAAAACCGATGATGGTTCCAATGCCGGAGAGCTTGTCGAACGGAAGGGCCACAGAAGTTCCGTAGTGTGAAGGTATTTCGGCTATTTCAAGCCTGACAAAAAACAGAGTAGCGCGCACTGTAAATTGTGCTGAAAGCAAGTCTGGAAATACAATAAAGCGGTGCATGCTCAATCTCTGACTGAAAGCGCTAATTCGTCATTCGGCTTTTGTCAGACTAAAGTAACTGTTAAAACTGTTTGAAAAGGTTAGCTATACAACAAGGAGAGATTGAGAATTTCCTTTTAGTTCTCAGTTTATTTGATATTGACAAAAGTTAGTCAATTTTGTCTGTTCTTCTGTAAAACGACCTAAGATTTATTTTTAGAATTAATATTTTGTTTCTAAGTGGAATTGACAATTTAGTAGTCTGTTTTGTTTGTTCTATTTTGAAACTTAAACGCTTTAGCGGCTGCCTTTTGTGTAGTTTGCAATATTTGCCTTTATTTATCTGAAACTGAAATCTCATGTTCCTTAAGTACATCTACCCTGTTGAACTTATTATGGGAAATAAATATTTTAATTTAAACAAGCTGTTAATTATTTCACATTTTACTTGTGAGCAATGGCACATTTAAATCTTACAAATATAGTTATTTGGCTTATATCGTGATATATATCGTTATCGCCTGAAATGAAAAAAACATATCGTGATATGAAAAAATCTTATATCGCCCAGCTCTACTTGTGGGTTAATGGATTAAGCCGGTTTCTCATGTTTGAGAATACAGATATAAACAGTAATTGCGAATTGGAGGAAATAGTTTTCCACAACTCTTAAAATCCACTGCCAAAGAAAAGTGGCTGCTCTCATCCACATAGCTCCATGGCAACCAGCAGCAGCTGTAGGAGGCTCTACGCGCTCGTTTGGCCTGAGTAGCTCAGTTAATCTGTGCAACTTGATTTTGAAATGAAGTTGTTTCATTAAAGTATTTCTGTGCCCAACTGAAATCTCGAAGATAGAAAATCTTCTTTGCCTGCATTAACAGAAGAGGCAGCAGCAGTGTAAAAGCTTCTCTGCAAGTTTCACGCACTCACCGTAGACTGAGGTGTTTGTCCACACGTCTTAAGGTGGCTGTCGTAGTTCTGCTGGTGGGGAAAGCCCAGTCCACAGCTCTGACAAAGGCAGGGTGACTGCCCGGCATGGCCGCCCATGTGGGACATCAATAGCAAGGCCGACCGGAACCCCTTCCCGCATTCAGCGCACTTCAGCACCCTCTGATGAGCTCCAGCGTGTTTCTTCAGCTCTTCTGAAGAGTCGAACCTCTCTCCGCACTCCAAACATCTGATCTCGTTTGTTTTCTCACTCGGCTCCTGATTGCCCCAGCAGCCCGTGTCCTTTTTGTGCTGCTGGAAGTCCTCCTGACTGAGAAACTCCCTCAGACACGCCACGCAGTGAATGCGTTCGGGTTCACATTTGTGTTGGCGGTACAGCTTAGCCAATCGGAAGTGGCAGCGACACCGTATACATGTGTAAGGCAACAAACCCAGATGGGAGAAACTGTGTTTTAGGAGCGCGTTCTTCTTGGTAAACACCTTTGTGCAGTCTGTGCATTTAAAATTGCGGTGGCACTTCTTCCTCCGGTGGCGCGCCAGGGATTTCGGTGATGAGAAGTTGCGGCCACACACTTCGCACACAACATTCAGCATACACTTATGCAGCTGCACGTGATATTCACATGCCTTTAGGGACGTGAACACACGCTTGCACAGGTCACACTCGTAGAACTCATCCTCCAAGTGAGTTTTTGACAGGTGGTCTTTCAGATCTTCCTGCGACGCAAAGCCCATCAAACAGACCCGGCACTGGAGACGATCCACTTTGGTCTGCGCGTGTGTGCGCAGGTGGATGCGATAGTTGTATATCTGGCAGAAGCGCTTCCCACACTCTGCACAGCAGTATGGGCGTGCTCCTGTGTGGAGGTTCATGTGATCCTGGAGCTTGAACTTGGAGGGCAGATGCTGTTGACACACGCTGCACCGGTAGTCACCTGACTGACTCGACTCTAGGAGGGGAAAAAAAGGAAGGAAGTGTGTTAATTAAAAAGAGTCATCTGCTGTTTTTCACTTCTTTTTTTCTTGTCCAGTGAGAGAACTGAGAAGAGAAAAAAAAAACAAAAAAAAACAAAAAAAACCCACACATTCCATGTCAGCTGTGGACAGCCATCATTTGAAACACCTGCCTTTTTGCCCTATTTCAGTCCCAGCCAGCATGTAGTTACTACTTGTTACTACATATGATTGTTGGGTTTTTTACTCTGTATGTATTATTGTAGGGTCTACCTTACAATATAAAGCGACTTGAGCCAACCGTTGTTGTGATTTGGCGCTATATAAATAAAATTTAATTGAATTAGATTACTTGTCACAGTCCCTTTCATTGAGTCAGTGTTTCCAGCTCCTCCTCTAATCTCAAACCCTATAACCCATACAAAGTTAAGTAAAAAGTAAATCTTGGACATCACAGCTCATCCAGAGCCAAGGAGAAAAATCCAAAATTGTCCGCTTTGTTTTTAAAGTGAAGCTCCTGACTTACAGCAGCGTCTTCAGTCTATCATATTACTGTGTTTTCTCAGCACCAAACACTCTTTGACAAACTCCCCATCACAGAATGGCTTACAACACAGGTGTCGAACTCCAGGCCTCGAGGGCCGGTGTCCTGCAGGTTTTAGATGTGTTCTTGATCCAACACAGCTGATTTAAATGGCTAAATTACCTCATCAACATGTCTTGAAGTTCTCCAGACGCCTGGTAATGAACTAATCATTTGACTCAGGTGTGTTGACCCAGGGTGATATCTAAAACCTGCAGGACACCGGCCCTCGAGGCCTGGAATTCAACACCCCTGCCTTAAATCCAGCAATCTGCTCTCCACAAACTAAGCACACGGCTTTACCTCTGACTTCACATAACAAACACTTACAGGTCCATATGTTGGTAAAAAAAAAGCCTACATTCAGCATCAGTCTTTTTAATGTCAAATGATATATTTTGGGGAAACAAACTCACATCTCTCATTAACATAAGCTCCAAAGCATTTACAGTGAATCTGCAGTTGTACATTACAACTATTCAATTAAATAAAATAAGAAGTAGCCTACAAAATAAAAGGAATAAAGTTGTATTGTGAGTTCCCAAATAAAATTAAAAAAAACAAAAAACAAAACACTATCCTTTGAGAGTGTTTAGTGACTGAAATGGGACAAACTGCATGATGTATACTCATTTATGTTTGAATCCTAATTTCCCATTGATCCAAGGCCGAATGTGGCCTGCAGGCCATATAATACCCAGGTCTGCATGAGACTCTTATTGAGGCCGGTCAATGTTGCAGTTTTAGAAAAGAAAAGGGGAGAAGAAAAAAAAAAAAAAAAAAAAAAAAAAAAAAAAAAAAACACACAACAGGTCATAAAACCTTAAACTTAAAACGAAGATAAAAAGACCCAAAAAGGTTGAGAAGCAAAAAGTAGCGAAATGTTCTTATCAAACTTACTCAAACTGGTGTATCAAAGTCTGTTTGTTTAGGAGATGTTAAGCACTATAGTGCCAAGGTTCATGCGAATGAGTAAACAATTGCAAGGCCAAGTGCAACATGCGCATGTGTGTTAGTCGCTTCTGAATAAAAATAAATAAAGATAAATAAAGGGAAATGAGCTTTGAGCCCTGTTAGTGATCACTTTGTTGATGTTGTTCTCATGAAATTTGTTAACACTCAGGGAAACTATCACATGCTCAGACTTCAAAACCACTATGCAAATAAGGCCATTTTACTTGGCATTTAGTTTGTGTATCAGGAGCAACTACCTGCCAATTACAGCAAAGTCTGACATTTTGTTTATCTTGTGTTGAACCTTTCACCTGCATATGGGTGCATGTGTGATATTAACATATTGTCATGCAGTCTTACCACTGCTTAGCTCCTCATCCTCCTCTTCCTCATCAACCTCTTCCTCCTCGTACACCTCTGACACTTCACTGTCATCCGAGTCATCCTCCTGCACTTCCGTCAATTCACCCTCAGGCATGTCTACATCAGGTCTCTGCCCTCCTCCACCTCCATCACCACCCCCTCCTTCCTGTTCAGCGATCACCGGGGGAATGTCTGTGGTTTCTTGTAAAGCAGTGGGATCACTCATTACTGTGGGTGCTGATGGCTCAGCTAGCCCTGTCTCACTGCCACTTTGTTTGTCTTGCAGCCTTTTTGTTGTGGGATTCAGCCGTTTACAGTTCAACATCTCAGTCGGTTTGGATGGCCCAGAGGCCACTGTGGTTTCTTTGGTGTCTGTGGTCTGTCCTGCTGTACCTACTACTTTGCCACCTCTGAGCAGCCGTTTCGGTTTATGTTTGGTTGGAAGTGAAGTGGGAGAGTGACTGGGTGAGATGGAGCCATCAGATGATGTGGAGCGACACGGTGTTTGTCTGACCAAAGCCTCCTCCGGCTGCAGTATGTCCGGAAATCCCAACTCTGTCAGCTGGATATCAATGGTGTATTCAATGGACATGACTGGAGGCTGAGGAGACATGAAACAGAGAAAGGGGTCCGTGCTCAACTAACATTTAAAACGTTAACGTGTCTCACAGTTAGTGCACGTGTACTAATAAACAAACACTAGCACAAATATGCTTCAGCTGACCTGCCGAGCGACTGTTACAATTCTTCAGGATCTTTTTTTTTTTATTCTGAATATTTCATCTAAAGCCGTTCATGCCACACCTTAAAGAATTGCTGGTCACCTCTCTCACCTGGCAGGAGCCGATGAAGTCAAGCGTGGTTTTTACAGCCTTTTCTCTCGATGCTAGCTTTACAAAAAAAACATCTATACATATCGAAACATATGACACGTCTAATTTGTACGATATAAACAAAAGCATTACTCAGCATGACATAAAATAAGACCGATAACCCAATTAGCAAGCTACAAACTCACCTCAACCGAAGATGAACATCGAGGTAATAAGGACAAAAAGGAAAACAATAAGCAGAGGGAAGACAATTTCACACAAACGCTGGAGCACGCCTGGTGGCTCGGAGTGGTATTACACGGTCTTACAGCTGCACAGGTGCGCAGGGCAATATTTTAAGAAACTTTTCAATACATTTTGTAAAAAAGATAATATGTAGTGTGGTTTAGACTGGTTTTATAATGCATAGGTATTAAAGTCAGTTTTTGTATCTTATTAGTTACGTTCATATAAATGCATGGATTCTCTGAGATTTTCATATGTAGGTTATAATAAAATGCTCTGGCAGAAAATGTACTGGTATTTACATAGCATCTTTCTAGTCAGCTGGGCACTCAAAGCACTTTCTACTACAAGTCTCATTCACCTAATCACACACATTTCACCTATGAACTTTGTAACAGTCTCATACACACACTGATGCATCAGGAGAAACTGAGGGTTCAGTATCTTACACAATAATACTTTACAATGTAAACTGGAGGAGCCAGGTTATTAAGGACTGAGAGGAGTGGCACCAGGTGTGCTTTTCTGCTGTTGTGCATTCAGAGCATCTCTGAATGCACAGCAGCAGTTTTTATTTGAGTTACTGTTACCTTCCTATCAATTTCAGTCTTGTAATTCTCCTCCAATGTCTACAATCAGCAAGTCATTTTCACCAAGAAAATGGGCTGGATAATTTCTCTTTCTGCCCCATTCTCTGTAAACCCTAGTGTGTGAAAATCCCAGTGGATTTGTTAAATATTCAGACCTGCCGGTCTGTCACCAACAACCACGCCATGTTCAAAGTCACTTAATCACCTTTCTTCCCCATTCTGAGGCCCAGTTTGAACTTCAGCGGGTCATCTTGACAATGTCTACATGCCACTGCATTTAGTTTCTGCTGTGTGATTGATTAGAAATTAACAAGTACTTCGACCTTTATAATGTACCTAATAGTGCATTAACATTAGAAAATCCTAAATAACATCATGCCACAGACTAAGGAAGAGCGTGTCTGATATTTGTTTTAATGATTACGCTGTCAATGAAAATCCACCATTTAAACTCTTCCAGGCTTGGGGGGGGGGGGGGGGGGGAGACCTTAACATTACACTACAAATAGATACTAATTTCAAAACCACATGAAACCCAGTGTGTATCATTTTCAAAACAAACTATATTATCACCACAAGAAGTCCAACTCCTCATTTTAGTTGGTGCTCCTGAATTCCAAATGAGAACAGAAACAATAAGTTGAGTCATCTCTTCAGCAGCCTCCCTTGGGATAGCAAGTTTTATTTCATGTCCAGACACATTGCAGTGGGGAGAGAACCATCCAATCAGTGAGTAACACATGATATACACAGTTCCTTATTGGATGCTAGAGCATTAAAGAACCACCAGTCCCATTCAAAAATGTCTAAGACATTAAAGATCATTTTAAAAGGAGCATTGTGTAGGATTCATTGGCATCTAGTGGTGAGGTTGCAGATTGCGACCAAAGTCATTTTCCAAGCATATACAACTACTTGTGACTGAACAGCAGGAAAGGCCCTTCTTTTGGCTAAGGTCTGGTTTGTTCATTCCAGGCTACTGTAGAAAAATGGCGACTACATGACACACCTACTTTGCATTTTACAGTGATGGCATGTATTTACGTTTACAGTTTTCTTCTCTACAAAACTACACGGACCTCTCTCAGATGAGGATCCTCTCCCTCTGTAGATACTAATGTGGTTAGTAATTCCAGTTTAGTATATACAATTATGAATATTGTACTCAATTTTGGCCAATAGACCACCCTAAATCCTGCACACTGGTCCTTTAAACAAGTGAAAAAATAATGGAGTACATTTTAGCATCAGACAAATCAGGATTAAAGTGGATCATTTCTGCCCACATGCCAACCACTCCACATTGAACTGGGAGCACTTAGCCAAAATAAGCTTTCAGCAGAGCTTAATCGTGTTATTTTAAAATTCCTCCTCAATGAGACTTAATTTATAAAGTAACATAATCAAAATATTAAGTGTAAAAATGCACAATATGAACCCGAAGCTGTACATGACATAATTCTTCTCGAAAAACAAAAACAAAACAGACAAACAAAAAAAATGACTAAACAATCAAACATAGTATCGCTACCAGGTATCTAAATTTACCTCAACACATGTAATTGCCCAAAATTTAAGGGGGGAAAAAAAGGGAGGGGGAACATATTTTTTTTGACCACAAAGTGAGTTAAACAACTCAAGACACAAAGTAATAAATTCACACGCATTTCACACTTAAAAAAGAAAATCATTTAAAAAGTTAATCCAAACAGTTTCTGTTTTTACAGACTATATTGTGACAAACGGTGTAATAGTTGGATTTCATATCTGGTTAGTTAATTTAGGAGATGTGTCTCTTTGACCAACATTTCAACAGCCGGTAATCAAAATCAATCTCATCACCAAAACTTGCTAAAACTTCATTCTCAAAAACCAACATCATCTGCAGTACGAGATCCCCAAAATTTAAAAAAAGAAAAAGAGAGAGAGGGGTGGGTAAAAAGGAAAATTTATGAATAAAATCTGCAAAGTCTCCATGCCTCAATTATCTTTTTCCACTTGTGTTTTCAGGCTTTTCCTCTGGGTGGCTTTTCTGGTGAGCTTTCAATGTGCGCTCTCGGCCAAAGCTCTTCCCGCAGGTCGGACAGGCAAATCGGCCCACGGCGTGCGCCCGGGACATGTGGGCATCCAGCTGCTCTGGACGGGCAAAGCTCTCTTCACATTCTTCGCAGGGGTGGGCTTTCCGTGGGGCGTGCTTCTCCTTCTTGTGAGCACGGAGCTGAATCAAGCCGGGGAATGTGAGGTCGCACTCGGGGCACGGGTGCTGACGGGGTGGGGTCGGCTCTGCTTTAGGTTTCTTCTCCTTTGCTGAAGCCTGACTCTCGTCCTCGGGAGTTTTATCTTCCGTTTCTGACTTTGCTGTCACCTTCGAGGGACGGCCACGCTTTGCTCCGCCTGCTTTCCCTTTTTCTTCCGCTGGGGTTGCCGTCACGTCTGATGTGCTGCCGGCCTTCACGGTCTCCTCGGGAATGTCTGCTTCCTCTTTCTTTTTCCGCTTTCCCTTTTTCTCAGCACCTGCAGGGTCTTCAGCCTTGGCAGGCCGTCCGCGTTTCTTGACAGATGAAGCGCTGCCGTTGCACTGCTGACCTTCGGGGTATTTCTCTTGGTGTGCTATCAGCTCCGACTCAGCTTCAAATCCCTGGCCGCACTTCTTACAGCGATGGGTTTTTGTAGAATCTTCTGGCTGTTCTGTAGTCTCGACATCTGGGCGTGGATGCTGGGTCAGGCGATGAGCACGCAGCAGTCCGGCACTACGGAAAGTTTCATTGCAATCTTTACAAACCATCTGTTTCTCTGGGCACACCTGTCTTCTATGGGATGTGAGCTAGACAGGAGAGAAGTAAATGGTTATGCACAAACATTAAGCACAAATACATAAAGCTAGAAACTGATTCGTTCTGCTGTATGTTCTAACACAGCTGGCAAATTCTACTCACTTCAGAGAACGTTTTAAAGCTCTCTTTGCAGTGAACACATTTGAAGGGCTTGTCATCCTTGCTGTGTGTTGGCTGGTGCTGCGTCAGTTCCTCAGATGACAGAAATGTGCGGTCGCACACGTAGCATGTGAACAATGTGTTTCCCTGAGAAAAGGTGACCAAAAAGAACAGGGAGGAGAAACATTTAAAACCTCATGTTTTGGACAGAGTTGTGTGAAGGCTCCTTTAGAGAAAAAATGGGCTTCTACAGACTCAACCGGAGCAATCTGGTGCCTTGAGGATTAGTGTATGTGAAATCTATGTAGTGTAACCTGCACTATGGTGTCATTTCAGTTGGACACCTCCCGATTTTTTTTTGCTGCAGTCATTTTCAAAATGAATGAGGATGGGTTAAGACTGAGAAAGTCTGATTGTGCAGGCTTTTACATGACAAAGGGTGCACAGGGATTTCCAGATGGCATGGGACTCAAGGATGGAGATTTCTGCAACGGTGATACAGAAGATCACTAATGGACAAAAGGACCATAACAGCACGTAATATAATGTGCGAAGCAGCTAATGAGGTGAACACAAATGGGACATTACTGGCCCTCGAAATAACATTTGCAACACCAGGGCAATGTGTGCAATATTCTGCTTGGTGCAAAATGCTACACACATAGGATACACGCAATTTAAAGGATGATCTAGTGACTTGAGAAAGTGATTACTCTTGATAACTTGTTCTCAAACACATGGGGTGTTTGATACTCCTATTTCTTAGAGTATCTTTATCCACCAAAGGAGGACTTTGTTTATGGGTCAATGGCAGCTAAAACTACAAAAAACCCACAAATCTGCGCTTTTAATAGTTTCATTATTGCAAAATTGGAAAAGGAAATTAAAAAGAAAAATCCCAACTTTCCATCATTAAGCAGGGTTGAATTCTGGTGAATAGATTAAGACACAACAAAGTCATCAATTTAGTTAAAAATGACACACACTGTTCGTCTCACCTGCTGCAGCTGCTGCTTGTATTCCTCCCGGTGGCTCTTCTTCATATGTCTCTCCTTGGCTTTTGCACTGCAGAATGTGATGAAGCACTGGAAGCACTGCAGGTTTTCATGCTGGTCTGAATCCACAACAGAATATCAGATTTATTATGTGTTTTTGCTTTCAGGAAGCTGATTTAAAAGGTGTGATCACTGCATCACTCACAGGAATGAACCGAGGGAGCCGGAGGTCCATTCAGAGTGATGGGTTTGTAGGGTTCTGCCGGCTTTTCCGGGGGAGCCTCAGGTGGTGGATCTGGCAAGCCCCGTCCCATCACGATCTCCTCTATGTTCAAGATCTCCGAGTCCATGGTGCGATGTTCGCTGTTCTTCCTTGAGTCAATTTAAAAACAAAAAAGACAGGACACAAAGTTTAATTACCACGTGGAACAAACACTAGTTTAATAAACAGCGGGAAACAGGAAACATGACAGCGCCAGAAACGCAGATATGTGGTCATTATGTTAAGTTCAACAGATGACCATACAGAAAAATAATCGCCTTACTAGGTTGGTTGAAATAACGCCAATGCAACAGTTTTAAGAATGAGCCGCGTATAAAACCCAAAGGCCGTGAAACTGTTAGTCCGCGGGAATTACTCAAGTTTTAGCCACTGTTAGCTAACGTTACCGTAACATTAAGGCCGCTAGCCATGCTAGCTACCTCCACACAGCCCTGCAAGTGGCAGAAATTGCTCACTTCACTAAAAGAGCCTAGATATATCCACGCGGTAAACTGAGGGCGTTTAAATAGCACACAACCGCCTTAGCTAAATGTTTACTTTAACATTAATAACAAACGTACCGTGTTAAGTTAGCGCGCTAACGTTAGCTAGCTCACTACTAGTTTGCAGGTTGGCGGCTAACAACACTGATTCCCAGAGAGGACCACAGAGTTTCCGTGTCCCCTTTTTTTACACACTAGTTTTGAACTCATCTTCTGAGGTTTAAATGCATCTGCCCCGAATCATTACGAAACAAGCTAAGACCTAAACGAAAGGCAAATAATTCGACTAACAAGCTAGAGTAGCCATTACCTCTAACCGCTCTTTCAGGGTAGTTTGACTGAGAGAGTTGACCCCAGAGAAGTGCAACCGATAGATCGGACACTTCCTGCTGTGTGGTAGCCGTCGGTACAAGCTAAGATGGCTGCCTGGAAGTATTCGATGTTGTTATTGATTCATATTTAGATGCAAAATCTAAATGGTCGTATATGAGCAAGCCGAGTTTACCCAACGCATATACAGAACACAAGTCTTATCACATCGCATACGTGAAGAAATATAACTTTCAACTTAAAACAAAACTCATTAAAAATGTTACTGCGCTAACTACTATTACAGTAATGTTATTTTCTGCCTCTTACATGTTATTTTACTTAGATAACTAATAAAAGCAACTACAGCATACACATGGGCAGACGCGTTTGAACAAATCTTTTCTATTAAGTTCGATTCTATGCTCGATCTTTGTCACGTGACACAAAACAACTACATACTGTAGTAATCGTTCAGCGTACTACTGTGTTTTTATCATATACTGAACATACACACACCCGCAGATGGAGTTTTGTACCGCTAATGATTAAAACTGAGTATCTGGTCTACAGATTCCATTTTTTTCATCTTGATGTCTTTTGTAACTTGAATTTACTTTTTACCACCAGTTTGTACATTTTACTGCAATAGCTTAACTATTATTTCTGTTTTTTATTGTAATGATTTTCTGAAATCTTGTCTCTAACGAATACTAATAATTAACTAACTCTAAAACTCTAATACTTAGAAAAGACTCAAACGTCCACCTAAACTCATAAAAAATAATCAAAAACTAAAGATTTATAAACACTAAAAGCTAAACTGAAACAAGGAAATCCACTCTGAAAACTAAGTGAAACTAATCTAAATAAAAACAAAAAGTCAAAACGAAATACAAACAAAACGAATTTGAAAACGAAAACTATAATAATTCTCCACAAAGAGCTTTTAAATAACAGACAAACAGTATCTAAAAGTGACATCCTTAGTGGTGGACTTGGCCCTTGACTTCATCAATCTACTGTTCAGTCTCATCAAAAATGGTCTCAATGAAAGCCTGGCTGCCAAGAAGCCATTCATAAGGAAGGGAAACAGGGGGAAAAGGCTGAGGTATGTCAAGTTAATGGACTGAAAATCAGTGAAGGCTTTGAGGTGATTTTATCAACATTGATTGAATTATGAATGCAGCATCACCCTTTGTTTTTTAAGTACCTCCAGTGTTGGGACTAACGCGTTATTAAGTAACGCGTTACAGTAACTACGTTATTATTGTGGTAACGAGCACGGTAACTAGTTATTATGCCAAAACCAGGAACGCGTTACTCGTTACTGGGATTTAGATAGGCTCGTTACTCGTTACTTCGTGTGGTGGATATCGCGGAGCTTCCACAGATTCAGTAACATTAGCAAGTGGTGGAAGCCAGCAGGTGGATGAAGGAAAAGGGAGGCAAGAGGAGAGACCCGAAGCGGCCGCCGGTCCGCGTGTCAGGTGAACTGAACTTCAGGTAAGAAGTTATGACCTGCAGTCTATCTGGGTCAGATATAAACCAAGTTTAGGTGGAGTTTATTTTCGGTATGCTGACATTTTCGTACTGCGTGCTAGCTAGCATGACAGAGTTTCTATACAGCTGTGTGGGTGCTATATTGATGTTGAACTTTATTTTGTTCATACGGTTAATTATTAGAGTTGCCAACCGTCCAGTAAAAAACAGAATCGTCTCATATTCAGAGAAAATATTACGCGTTTCGTACTGAGGTGAAAAGGAACAGTTTGACCCGGACTTCAGCTACAATGAAAAAGACACAAAGCTGAAGCTGCACAGCTGCCTCTTCTTCTCTCATTCTCTCCCGTTTCTACTTCAATCACGAAACTGATCAATGATCAGCTGATCGGCTTTTCTCTCTTGTTTATTTATCGCCCACTTTGCGCCAGAAAGAGGAAACCAGCGGATGTCGCGTTAAACAACAGCAGCACGTTTAAGCTTGATCAGCTGTTGTTAGAATTTATTTAATATTAATTTCTAGTATCAGCTGATGTTTGCTGGAGCCACAGCTGTAAAGCTGCTGGTCATGATATCGGTTTGGTTATCTGGTGAGAGGGAAACATGCAGATGAAACCAGGAGATGTCCTTACTGAATCATCAGAGCTGAACAGGTGATGGAGAAACAGGTTTACCTTTTAGGTGACATGAATGAGTTGAAGGGAAGTTATGAGCTGTTTCTGAGAGACAAATAACACCAGGATCCTTTTCTACGTAGCTGACAGCTGGTAACTGTGCAGGGGCGGGTCTAGCAAAGTGTTGCCAGGGGGCCAGGTAGGGCATTAACAGGGAAAGGGGGGCACAAGGAAATACTTCTTTATTATTCTCATTTAAAATGTCTCGCTTTAAAAAAAAATAATTATCTGAGTCTTACAACAAACGATTGATAGATTGATACATATATACCATCAGAACAGTGTACATCACTGTCACAACAGTGTTTGTTTTCGTTCAAAGGCTTTATGATTTTTCCTATAATGGTGGGCCGGTCTCTAGTCAAAATGCCCGGGACTATTTTTTTGTCCCAGTCCAGCCCTGGATGCAGCTCATCTGCAGTCTGGTGTTACCTACATCTTCCTATTCAGAAGGCAGAATTTCCAAGTTCTGAGTACAATCAAAAGCACCACGACTGCAGTTTTTGTGTTGGATGTAAAAAGCAGGCTAGAATCATGGCGGCGGTCAACGACGGTCCAGGCGTGGGATTTCTCTCGTGGAAATGTGCACATTATTTTTTCCTTTCTATTGGTAGGTGGCACAGTGCACTTGTGGCAAGTAAGCAAGCTAGAAGACTGGCAGTCTGGCTGGGTATCCAGTTACAGAAGCAACACATTAACAAGAGAATTCTGAGTAAAACCAAAGTTACTTTCCCTAGTAACTAGTTACTCTGAAAGTAACGAGTAACTTGAAGTAACTGAGTTACTTTTTTAGAGAAGTAACTAGTAATGTAACTAAGTTACTAATTTAAAGTAACTTACCCAACACTGAGTACCTCATATATGTTGGGATTCTTTAGCTAGTTAGCTATCACATTAGCAAACTGCTTCGGAGCACAGCTGCCGCGTCGCCGGTTTTGTTGGACCTGCTGGAGGAATGCTCTGCGATGATGGTGGAAAACAGCCGAAATTCAACCCATTTGAGAGCTTCAAAGAACTGGCTGCAAGTATGATTGAAAGTTTGACAACACCGACTTCAACGGCGCTGAAGCTAAAACACTGTTGATGCGTCTGTGATTTATTAGCGATCGCTCAATTGTGTGCACGTGCATGTAGGTGAACGCTCGCGGCATGACGTCACACAGCTCAGTTCCTTTCTGCTTTGATGTCGCAGTACGTGCCTTTGATCTTGCAGCACGTGACCTCGATCCGAGGCACTAAATAGGGGTGAACCAGCGGGCTTTATACCTGAATCTTGCATTTTGCATTTTTAGTTGTCGTACGTTAAATGTACAGACCGCGATCTTCCCTTTCTGAAAGCTTTCTGAAAACGGATTTCCAAAGTAATTGTAGCGAAACTAAGTCATTGACAATGTCTTTATCCAGTGTAAGAACCCCTACACCCATTAATTCAGAGGCTATTTCACCTGCTATCAGCGGGTGTTTCGATAGGCTCTCTGGATTACAGTGGGGCTTGATAGAAAATGGGATCTGGGACTCCGATGTCCAAGTAGCACTGGCTGATATGATTACTGATGTCATACAGTCAGTTAGTGCAAACATCATAAAAACTTCAATTCTAGGAGGTCAGGACCAATTCAATGATGCATCCCAGACATACCTTAGCAGAGCCGTGACAAAAATAAGCCCCGTATTGGGAAACTCTCTCTCAGCCAGCTTTGCTGCTGCTCTTGATGTCACCCATGAGGAGTGTGAGAGCGCTGTGGAGCTGACACAGATGGTTGAGGAGGAGATCTCAAATAAAGTCAACTCGGGTTGGGTTATGGTCCCAGAAAACCCTGATTCTATTTATGTCACCAGAAAAATAACGAACATAAAAAACCCCAGATGCATGGTATCTCATCCTTTCTCATGTCTGAAGAGATATGAAGGTAAGCTGAGCTGCCTGTGCATGAAGGGTGATTTACCCAGTTCCTTTAGTTCAAGCGATGAGACCCTTGAAAACAAGCTCTCTGAGATGGGAACAATTAAAGAAACTAGAAAAATTTGCATTTCCTGCGAAAATGCAGTGTGGATGCTTTAAAGCTGAAGCTTTCTGCTGAAACTAGCTGAAAAAGCTGAAAAGTTGCAGAAATTGTAAAAACTTTGCAGAAGCAAAGGAACTTTGCTAAAATGTAGTGACTTAGCAGAACTGCAATATCTTAGAGGAAACATAATACTTGGCAGAAATACAATAGCATAGCAGAACTTAGCAGAAATATTGTAACTTACCAGAAACACGATAACTTCTCAAAAATACAAGAATTTAGGAGAAATAGTATAAGATAACAGAAAGAATATATTTAGCCAAACATTCTTAAACATTACAGAAATACTATGATTTAGAGAAACAGTACAACATAGCAGAAATGCTGTAATTTGACAGAAATACTATATTTGGCAGAAATACTATATTTAGCACAAATCTTATAAAATAGCAGAAATGCTGTATTTAGCACAAATACTGAAAAGCAGCAGAAATGCTATGACTTAGCACAATAGTAATAACTTAAATAGAAAAATTGGAAAAGCAAAATGGACAGCTGAAAAAATCCTGAACATGCTAAGGGTCCCTCAAATGTAATTGTTAAATGAAAAGAAAATCAGCAAAAAAAAGTATAACAGTCACACAATCACAAATATGGACACATATTGAAACACACATGCACAGAGAGACACACACAGGACCAAATTCAGTCAACCAGTCTAAATATATTGAATTAAAATCATACAATAAGATGCTCCCATAAAAACTCTCTCTCGCCCTCCCTTTCTCTCTCTCTCTGTCTCACACACACACACACACACACACACACACACACACACAGCAGCAGCAGCAGCAGAAAGTGAACAGGGGCTGTTAACAGCATGTTTCTAGGTCAGTCAAACAGCTGTGACCTTCTCAATTTGAATCCACCAATCAGAGAGGCTGTGTGCTTTTTCCCGCCAAAACTGGTGCACCAAGTGCAGGCTTTTACACATGCAGCACAGAGAGAGACAGGATTTTTGCAGTCTATTTCTCATAGTGAGAATTCCCCTCAAACAAACAGCCATAAATTTCTAACCGTAGGGGCTAAAACAGTCATTCTTAGACCATTTTATTCAGAAGACATAGGGGAATCTTGAAATGCTGACCATTTAAAATAAAAATATGAAATATCATAGATATATGACATAGATGATTGGTGGGCTTAGAAGCCACGAAGGTCCCAATATGCAAATTTAAATGTGCCAGGACTCAGATATGATTGGCTGGCTGGGAAGCCATGAAGGTCCCAATATGCAAATTTGAATGTGCCAGGACTCAGATATGATTGTCTGGCTGGGAAGCCATGAAGGCAACAATATGCAAATTTGAATGTGCCAGGACTCAGATATGATTGGCTGGCTGGGAAGCCATGAATGCCCCAATATGCAAATTTAAATGTGCCAGGACTCAGATATGATTGGCTGGCTGAGAAGCCATGAAGGTCCCAATATGCAAATTTGAATGTGCCAGGACTCAGATATGATTGGCTGGCTGGGAAGCCGTCCAGGTCCTGATATGTAAATTTGAATATTAGGACTGACTCCCTGGGGACCTGGCAGAAATATATAGAAATACAATGATTACCCAGAAATACTGCATTTAGTAGAAATACTATGTTTTAGCACAAATACTATAAAATGGCAGAAATACTATAATTAAGCAGAAATATTATATTAAGTACAAATCCTATAAAATAGCAGAAATAGTATGATTTAGCACAAATGCTGTATTTAGCACAAATCTTATAAAATAGCAGAAATAGTATGATTTAGCAGAAATGCTGTATTTAGCACAAATACTGAAAAGCAGCACAAATGCTATGACTTAGCACAATAGTAATAACTTAAATAGAAAAATTGGAAAAGCAAAATGGACAGCTGCAAAAAGTCCCACAAGCACAGAGAGACACACACAGGATCAAATTCAGTCAACCAGTCTAAATATATTGAATTTAAATCATACAATAAGATGCTCCCATAAAAACTCTCTCTCGCCCTCTCTCTCTCTCTCTCTGTCTCTCTCACACACACACACACACACACACACACACACACACACACACACACAGGGAGAGAAAATCAAGTTTCTAGGTCAGTCAAGCAGCCTGGGAGCTGCTAAATTTGAATCCACCAATCAGAGAGGCTGTGTACTTTTTCCCGCCAAAACAGGTGCAGCCGTTTTTACACACACAGAGCACAGAGACAGGATTTCTGCAGTGAATTTCTCATAGTGAGGATTCCTCTCAAACAAATGGCCATAATTTCCTAACCGTAGGGGCTAGAACGGTCATTCTTACACCGTTTTGTTCAGAAGAGATGGGGGAATCTTAAAGTGTTGACAGTTTATCATTAAAATATGAATTATTGAAGATATTTGACTTCTAATGCACCATAACTGAGTAGAGGCAAGTGAAATCTGCCTTGACTTGCCCTCAAACAACGCTTTCTAACTCTAAATCTATTTGGAGTATAGATATCATTCTTTCACCGTAAGAGACAGCAGGCTTTGGTGAACAGTCATGGAAATTTTCAGGTCTCTGTGGAAATCCAACAAAAAGTTATGACGAGAGAAAAAGTGCCTCATTTCCAGAGTTTGAAATCTGAAGAAATCTGAGCAAGGGACGAATTTCCTACCCTCAAACAAACCCAATTCATGGCCAAATGGTAATAGGTGAGAAAGAAATTCTTGAATTGTGAGCGTCAGGAGTGTCTGAAGATATATTGGCACAAGCCTCATGTCTTAACTTCGCTGCGTTAAGGAGATATGACGATTTGAAAATGCCTCTCATTACAGAAATCAAGCGGTGATTTTGAACAAGCTCTCCATTGACTTTCTATGGAGAGTTTCCTGACTTTGTGTTGGTCTGAGGAGATTTGCCAAAATTCTATTATACAGAAATACTGTAATCAGCACATATACTGTAACATGACAGAAATTCCTCCACTTAGTAGTAATACTATAACATAACACAAATATTATGATTTGGCACAAAAACCATGATTTGGCAAAATACTATGATTGAGCAGAAGTACTAAGATGTAGTAAAAGTACTTTGATTTAACAGAAATACAATTATGGAGGAGTAATACTTTAAAATGAGAGAAATATTGATACACACACACATACACAGAGCCTAAAGGGAAGAGTATTTGTGCCATGGAGTGTTAACAAGAATCTGAGGTCCATATTAGAAAAGCTGGTAAAATCATAAAAGTTTGCAGAATTGTAATAAATGATCAATATGAATTAGTGGTCTGTGATAGTGTAGTAAATTGTAGGTAAAAAATCATGTTGACCAAGGTGGAATTGAACCCACGACCTTTGGGTTGCAGACCTGTGTCATTACAAACTGCGCCACTGGGAAAGAGAACGAGTGCCTGGAAAACAGGGTGATGAGCAGTCAGAATTAGATCGCGGTGCGAGGCAAAGCGCCGTTTTTTGGAGTTACAAAACGTCGTGTAACTCAAAAACTAGGTGGACTAGAAGCATAATTCTTGTACTGGGCGAATCAGCGGACTTTGGTGTACTTTGACTGCGATTTTCATTGCTCTTTGTACATCCATCGCTGAGATATGACGAGAGAAGAAACGGCAGACCTCAGATATGATTGGCTGGCTGGGAAGCCGTGCAGGCCCTGATATGTAAATTTGAATGTCTCAGTCCTCACAGAGGACCTGGCAAAAATATATAGAAATAGTATGATTAAGCATAAATACTACATTTAGCAGAAATACTGTATTAAGCACAAATCCTATAAAAAGCAAAAATACTATATTAAGCACAAATCCTATAAAAAGCAGAAATACTATATTAAGCAATATAAATATCCTATGAAAAATCCTATAAAAGCAAAAATGCTGTACTATGATTTGGTAGAAAAACTATAATTAATCAGAAATACTATATTTGGCAGAAATACTATATTTAGCACAAATCTTATAAAATAGCAGAAATAATATGATTTAACACAATAGTAATAACTTAAACAGAAAAATTGGAAAAGCAAAATGGACAGCTGAAAAAATGCTGAACATGCTAAGGATCCTTCAAATGTAATTGTTAAATGAAAAAAAATCAGCAAAAAAAACTATAACAGTTACACAATCACATATATGGACACATATGGAAACACACATGCACAGAGAGACACACACAGGATCAAATTCAGTCAACCAGTCTAAATATATTGAATTTGAATCTTACAATAAGATGCTCCCATAAAAAGGCTTTCTCTCTCTCTCTCTCTCTCTCTCTGTCACACACACACACACACACACACGCACACACACAAACACACACACACACACACACACACAGGGAGAGAGAAGTAAGTTTCTAGCTCAGTCAAGCAGCCTGGGAGCTGCTGAATTTGAATCCACCAATCAGAGAGCCTGTGCAGTTTTTCCCGCCAAAACAGGTGCACGCAGCACAGAGAGACACAGGATTTTTGCAGTCTATTTCTCATAATGACGACTCCCCTCAAACAAATGACCATAATTTCCTAACCGTAGGGGCTAGAACGGTCATTCTTACACCGTTTTGTTCAGAAGAGATGGGGGAATCTTCAAGTGTTGACAATGTATCATTAAAATATGAATTATTAAAGATATTTGACTTCTAATGCACCATAACTGAGTAGAGCAAAGCAAAAACTGCCTTGACTTGCCCTCAAACAACGCTTTCTAACTCTAAATCTATTTGGCGTATCAATATCATTCTTTCACCGTAAGAGACAGCAGGCTTTGGTGAACAATCATGGAAATTTTCAGGTCTCTGTGGAAATCCATTAAAAAGATATGACGAGAGAAAAAAGTGGTTCATTTCCAGAGTTTGAAATCTGAAGAAATCTGAGCGAAGGACGAATTTCCTACCCTCAAACAAGTCTAACTCATTTCAGAACGGTAATAGGTGAGAAAGAAATTCTTGAATTGTGAGCGTCAGGAGTGTCTGAAGATATACTCGGACAAGCCTTATGTTTTAACTTCGCTTCGTTGAGGAGATATGACGATTCGAATATGCCTCTCATTACAGAAATCAAGCGGTGATTTTGAACAAACTCTCCATTGACTTTCTATGGAGAGTTTTCCGACTTTGTGTTGGTCTGAGGAGATTTGCCAAAATTCTATAAATCCCACAACAATGATAGTGACATTTTCTGAAAGCCAGCAAAAATACCTACGTTTTGATGTATAATTTGTGGAAGTTGAGTGATAATTGAGCGAGTAGCAAGAAGTTCTTCGGACATAAAGAGACGCCCGCAAAACCTACAGTGGCCCACTGAAAGCCAGGTGCATAGCAACCATAACAACGCATGTATTTTGTGAAAAATCACAAAAATGAAACTCAAAACTTAAAGAGGGATAAGATGAAAACGGTAACAGATATGAAAAAGCTGAATCATTCATGAATAGCCCAATAATTTGTGAACATTTTAAAATTTGAATGGTTGTTCTAGGCGAAAGTATGAGAAAGTAGTTAAGTTTCAAAAACAAGCAAGTTTTAGCAGAATTGTGGAAGTTTCCCATTCATTTCAATGGGACAAATTAAAGGAAAAAAATGTAATATTTTAAAAAGTATAACAGTATAAAATACCAAAAGATATAGCTGGAATTAGCAGAAATAGCAGAATATTGTGAAATTTGAACGGTGAAAATAGCACAAAAATTGTGAAAGTAGTTAAACGCCGAAAAACGTACGGAAGCAACTTGAAAAAGAACTAGAAAAATTTGCATTTCCTGCGAAAATGCAGTGTGGATGCTGTAATGCTGAAGCTGTCAGCTGAAACTAGCTGAAAAAGCTGAAAAGTTGCAGAAATTGTAAAACCTTTGCAAAAAATTGTAATAACGTTGCAGAAGCATAAGAACTTAGCAAAAATGTAATTACTTAGCAGAACTGCAATAACGTAAAGAAAACATAATACTTGGCAGAAATACAATAACATAGCAGAACTTAGCAGCAGAAATTAGAATAAATATTGTAACTTAGCAGAAACAAGATAACTTTTCAGAAATACAGGATTTTAGCAAACATGGTACAAGATTACATAGATACTTTATTTAAACAAAAATACCTAAACATTGCACAAATACTGTGATTTAGGACAAATACTACAACATAGCAGAAATGCTGTAATTCAGCAAATATATTATGCTATGGCACAAATAGAAAGAATATGCTCAAATACTATGATTTTGCTCAAATAATATGATTAAGCAATAACACTAAGATTTAGCAGAAATACTGTATTTAGCACAAACACCGAAAAGTAGCAGAAATACTGTAATTTAGCATAATAGTAATAACTTGCACAATTACAAATATGGACATGGTAAATGGCCTGTATTTATATAGCGCTTTTATGGTCCCTAAGGACCCCAAAGCTCTTTACATATCCAGTCATTCACCCATTCACACACTGGTGATGGCAAGCTACATTGTAGCCACAGCCACCCTGGGGCGCACTGACAGAGGCGAGGCTGCTGGACACTGGCGCCACCGGGCCCTCTGACCACCACCAGTAGACAACGAGTGAAGTGTCTTGCCCAAAGACACAACGACCGAGACTGTCCGAGCCGGGCCTCGAACCGGTAACCTTCCGATTACAAGGCGAACTCCCAACTTTTGAGCCACGATCACCCCCATATATGGAAACACACATGCACAGAGACACACACAGGATCCAATTCAATCAACCAGTGTAAATATATTGATTTTAAATCACACAATAAGATACACCCATAAAAAGGCTCTCTCTCTCTCTCTCTCTGTCATACAGACACACACACACACACACAGACACACACACACACACACACACACACACGCAGCAGCAGCAGAAGCAAGTGAACAAACAGGGCCTGTACATACAGTGTTTCCTGTATGTTTCTAGGTGGGTCAAAAAGCCTGGAGCTGCTTAATTTGAATCCACCAATCAGAAAGGCTATGTACTTTTTCCCGCCAAAACAGGTGCACCTGTTTTTACACACGCAGCACAGAGACAGGATTTGTGCAGTCTATTTTTCATAGTGAGGACTCCTCTCAAACAAATGGCTATAATTTCCTTACCAGCTGCGCCACTGGGAAAGACAGTGAGCTCTTGGGAAACGGGGTGATGAGCAGTCAGAATTACATCGCGGTGAGAGGCAAAGAGCGCCGTTTTTTGGAGTTACAAAACGTCGTGTAACTCCAAAACTAGGTGGACTAGAAGCATAATTCTTGTACTGGGTGAATCAGCGGACTTTGGTGTACTTTGACTGCGATTTTCATTACTCTTTGTACATCCGTCGCTGAGATATGACGAGAGAAGAAACGGCAGACCTCAGATATGATTGGCTGGCTGGGAAGCTGGCAGAAATATATAGTAATAGTGTGATTAAGCATAAATACTACATTTAGCAGAAATACTGTATTAAGCACAAATCCTATAAAAAGCAGAAATACTATATTAAGCACAAATCCTATAAAAAGCAGAAATACTATATTAAGCAATATAAAAATCCTATAAAAATGGTATAAAAAGCAAAAATACTGTAATATGATTTGGTAGAAAAACTATAATTAATCAGAAATACTATATTTGGCAGAAATACTGTAATCAGCACATATACTGTAACATTTTAGAAATTCCTCCACTTAGTAATACTATAACATAACACAAATGTTATGATGAGTTGAGCGGCTGGTACTCTGTTGCAGTCAGCACAATCTGGAGCTGAACACTCTTAAAACTGTAGAGATGACAGTGGACTTCAGGAGACATCCCTCAACTCTGCCCCCCTCATCATATCAGACAGCCCTGTGTCGACTGTGGAGATCTTCAAGTTGCTGGGTACCACCATCTCCCAGGACCTGAAGTGGGAGACCAACATCAACTCCATCCTCAAAAAGACCCAGCAGAGGATGTACTTCCTGAGACAACTGGGGAAGTACAGTCTTCCACAGGAGCTGCTGATCCAGTTCTACACTGCAGTCATTGAGTCTGTCCTGTGCTCCTCCATCACAGTCTGGTATGGTGCAGCCACTAAACAGGACAGGTGCAGACTGCAGCGGACTGTACGGGTAGCAGAAAGGATCATCGGCGCCCCCCTGCCCTCCATCCAGGATCTGTACCTCTCAAGAACCAGGAAACGGGCAGGGAAAATCATCACAGACCCCTCACACCCTGGACACAGACTTTTTGATCTGCTGCCCTCTGGCAGACGGTACAGAAGCCTGCAGACCAGGACCACCCGACACAGGAATAGTTTCTTTCCCCTCACCATCTCCCTTCTAAACAGTTGAACTGTCACACTGCTCCCACTGCCAGACTGCAACTGCACCTTATGTACATTCTGTAGTATTCATTCCACCTCATTTCATTTCTGTATTTTATGTATATACGTTTAGATTAGTTTTTTATAGTTGGTTTACACAGCTTTGTGTATGTATGTGTATGCATGTGTAATGTATATATAGATACGTGTGTGTGTGTGGGTGCGTGTGTGTGTGT